>NC_135326.1:8591249-8891249 GCF_048772815.1 Callospermophilus lateralis | reverse complement strand
CCGCAGCCACATGCAGAAGTAGTGCCACCAAGCAGAGGTGGGGAAGGGGACGGGAGAAGTCTGTCTTTGTGTATTCTTCATATCGCTTCATATTGAAAATGCTGGGAGATGCAGAGGGATGCCTTACACCCCTGCAGTTGGGACTCGGATAATTTTTTTACTCTTTTCTCAGTGGGGAGTCACTTGAGAGAGGCCAGCGGCGGGAAATGACTCCTAAGGAGGCCGTCAAATGTTGAGCCTGATTCAAACAAGAGACGTCGGAGAGGAGCACAGAGGCTGGGTAAAGTCAGGAAAAGAAGAACCAAGCTCCGGAGCCCTCACTGAGGCCGGGGCGAAGGCAGGGGTGCGAGGGAAGGCATCCTCGGCATCCCCCAGGGGTGCTGCAGGACTGAGCTCTGGGCTGGAGCCAAGGACTCCCATTGCTCATCCATTGCGTCTGAGTTGTCCCGTGAGATCCGCTGGGAGACGCTGCCCTATTTCAGAGGCCTGGTGCATCAGTTCCATTGCAGTGACCAAAGGCCTGAGAAGAACAAATTAGAGGAAGAAAAGTCTATTTGGGCTCATGGTTTCTGAGGTCCAGTCCATGGTTGGCTGACTCCATGGCTCTGGGCCAAAGTGAGGCAGAACAAGATGGCGGCAGGGCCTGGAGGAGGAGAGCAGCCCAGGACAGGGCACCAGGGAGCAGAGAGAGCTCTGTCACCAGGGACAGGACAGAGACCCCAAAGGCACAGCCCAGGGACCCCCTCCTCCAGCCACACCCCACCTGCTGCAGTCACCACCCAGGGAGTCCATCCAAGTGGATTAATCCAGTGATTAGTTACCACCCAGTTGATTCATTCAAGTGGATCAATCTGCTGATTAGGTTAAGGCTCTGGTAACCCAATCATTTCACCTCTGGAATTTCTTGCACTTTCTCACACAGTAGGGGGACATTTCCTACCCAAACCATCACAGATCTTATGATGACTTTATGAGCAAGGTCAACCTCACACTTTAGGATTTACCTGGTTAGGATCCTCTGAGCAGAAATACTAAAAACAAAGTGTGGTTCTGATAACACCATCATAAAAAAAATCACTCTCCTAAATGTGAGGGTGGGAGAAATCTTTAAAAATACATGTGCGGGCAATAAACCAGAGTACATTCTGATGAAGAAATACTGTGTGGTTATAAAAGAGACCAAAAAGTGCCGTCAGGACTCACATGCAAAAATCTCCAGAAAGGTATTAGGTGCAAGAGTGAAGGCCAGCGGTCTTTCTATAATATGCTGCTATCTTGCTTAGGAAAGGGCAGTCATAATAACACTGATGATTATATATATTGCTTATGTGACAACCTTTTGGCCCATAAATTCCACTCCCAGGACTGTATCCAGGCACGGAGACTGCACAAGCATGTTCATAGCAATTGTATGTTCAGCTGCAGAAAACTGGAAGCCACCCCAAATGTGTGGTGGGAGAGGAGATGAGCTGGTTTTAGGTTTGTTTAGATAAAATGGTGTGGAATCTGCATAGAACCAACGCACATTCATTCTCTCATTAACTATAAGCCATCTCGGGGTGACTTACGATGCCCCCAAACCATGTGAACGTGATATAAACAGTCGTCCCAAGGTATTGTTTAGAGAATAAAGTAATGGAATGGAAAAGTCTATCTTTATAGGTTCAGTACAGAGACATTTTTGTCCCACTATTTTTTTGGAGGGAGGGGATACCGGGGACTGGACCCAGGGGCACTTGACCCCTGAGCCCCCTCCCCAGCCCTATTTTGTATTTTATTTAGAAACAGGGTCTCCTTGAGTTGCTTAGGGCCTCACTTTGGCAGAGGCTGGCTTTGAACTCGAGATCCTCCTGCCTCAGCCTCCCGAGCTGCTGGGATGACAGGTGTGCACCACTGCGC
The DNA here is from genome assembly GCF_048772815.1 of Callospermophilus lateralis. Taxonomy (NCBI): domain Eukaryota; kingdom Metazoa; phylum Chordata; class Mammalia; order Rodentia; family Sciuridae; genus Callospermophilus; species Callospermophilus lateralis. The sequence continues at coordinate 8,889,350 of NC_135326.1, read as the reverse complement.
CTGGCTGTCCTACTCTTTTTGACCCATAGTTGGCTGAATCAGTACCTGTGGCACCCACAGGTGCAGAGGGCTACCTGGAACCCTGAAGGTTATCAATGATGCAATTGAAAGAGCATAGGTGATTTTTGAGGTCAGGTAATGGATTGATGGAGAATCATTGTTCCATTCTGTTGGCTTTTTGTATGTTTGACAATTTCCACCGTAAAAAGTTAAAAGTCATTAAAAAAAAAAAAAAGACATACAGATTTTGCTCTAAAGGGAAGAACTACTATGGAACAGTCGCTGGCATTTTTTATTATTAAGGAGGGACCAATTGCAGAGTGTTTTACGCTGACAGAGTGATGGAAGTCTGGTGTTCGGGGACAGCATGTGGCATTGCAAGATGTTCCCTGTTGACACTGACAATTAAAAGAACATTTTTAAAAATGTGCAGCAGAGGGGTTGTAATGAAGCAAAGTTAACCACAGTGAATCTCAGGCTTGCAGAAAATGCTGGGGAAAAATCAAAAAGTATTCCAGAGGCATCTTTGGGGGTTAAAAAGAAAAGAGAAAAAGGGGAATACAAGAAAACTTCTTTTTCATTCCTGAAAGCAGGTGCTAAGTTGAGAAAGAGAATCCAGGACCCCAAATCCAGTCCTTCTTTCACTTTCTACACAAAAATATGGTCTTCAAAATTTAAAGGTTGAAACTAATAGTGTGGGGAGGGATTGAAGCTTTTGCTAATTAAGGACACAAAGGCAGGGCTTGCTTTTTTTTGGAGGGGGGGGTACTGGGGGTTGAACTCAGGGGCACTCAACCCCTGAACCCCGTTCCCAGCCCTATTTTGCATTTTATTTAGAGACAGGGTCTCTCTGAGCTGCTTAGGGCCTCGCTTTGGCTGAGGCTGGCTTTGAACTCGCCATCCTCCTGCCTCAGCCTCCTGAGCGGCTGGGATTATAGGCGCGCACCACTGCACCCAGCTAGGGCACAGCTTTTTAAAATGAATTCAAACTCAGACAAATCATATCTCACAAAGCATATTTGCTGATGCTCCTTGGGTCATCCTGCTCACCAGGAGACATATTAAAAAATGAAGGATGGGTAAATGTTGACCCAGTTTTTTTTTTTTTTCTTTTTCTACTCTTGGGGTGAGGATAACATTATGGAGACGACAAATTGGTGAACTGGACAATAATCCTCCATGCTCAATGTTCCAGGATGAACCAGTCAACAACAAAGGGAACCGGGATGTCTGGGGGCTCGGTGGGTTTGCTGAAACCTGGCTTCTGAGTCAATTCCTTATGGTATTCCCTCACACTCCTTCTCTCTCCATATGTCCATCTACCTTTTATACCTTAATTGGATATATATATATATATATATATATATATATATATATATATATATGCATATATATATATATACAAGTATTGTGAAAAAATTGGCTCAATTATGCAGAAAATATATATATATACACACACACACATACACCCGTATATAGGTAGATTATATATATATATTATATATATATGCCTGTGTATGTTGGTTTTACAAATGTGCATATATATACATCCATATTTTGCTTTAAAAATATGCTCTAAAATGTAAAAAGAACTACATAGTTGAAGCACATGAGACAACCTTCTCACAATGCTGGAATGCATTAGAGGAATATCTAGGAGTTTATTTTATTGGAACTGTTACCTTCGTGCATATTTTATAAAGTTATAATCAGCACATTTAATGAAACAGCCCTGAATGTGTGGCATATACCTCTCTACGCCAAAACCAATTTGGGGAGTGAAAAAATTCTATTCGGTTTAATTTCTTGCACCAATGTCTTCCACCCCGTCTTATGGAAGTGACTGATGAACTGAATCTGGTGTTTACTATGCTCTTGGTATTCTTCATCCCTTACCACAATTGATATATTCAATGTCACATTGTTGTGCATATTTTTATGCCCCTTATATACAGTATCCAATTCCATTCCTTCTTCCACCCTCGCCCACTTTTGGTAGGCGTGGCCCCTGTAGGATTCAGCCATATAGTTCCAAAGGCGTCTTCCAAAAATATCTCCCATCATCTTTTCCTGGGTGGAACCAAAGCTTACATCAGCATTGAAATGTTTTGCATGGATATATGTATCTTCTGCATCTTTTTTAAAAATTTATATGTCTTTATTTTATTGTTGCTTTGTTTTACTTTTAGTATAAGAGATTTTGTTTGCATATAAAAAATGTTTAAAGCCTATATTTTCTTTTTTTATTTGACTCTTTATTTGTTTATTTTAAATCATTTTAATTTTTGTAATTAGTTACACATGATGACCTTGACATACCATACATTTGAATCAGATGGGATACAACGTCTCATTTTTCTGAGTGTACAGGTTGCAGAATCACACTGCATCTTTTCCAAAGTAGCTAGCTAGCTGGCTAGAGGTGGAGACAGAAGTGGAGACAGAGGACCGCAGAGAAAAAGGGGGGTATCTCCTGATGGTTCTGGTTCCCTGGGCGACCCGGACATCGTGGAAACGGACGGACACTCCCAGGTCCCGGGTCAGTACCACGGCTTTGCATTGCTCTCGGTGATTCTGCCAGGCTTGTTAGAAAACAAAGGCCGGATGTCAGGTTGTCTCCTTAGGAACCACCTCCCATCCAGACGTCATTTATCGACCCTTTCCTGTGGGGCTCAGTTCCTGGCATTTCCATCAGCAGCGCGAAGCCCTTACCCAGCACCCACAGGATGCATGACTACCAGGTGAGGCTCTTGCACAATGGCCCTGGAGTGTGTGAAGAGAAATCATTGTTTTGGGAGCCTGGGGAGACTGTCTCAACCAGAAATTTGCAGAAGGATGCAAAGTCAGAAACTCACAGCTTTTGGACTACTGCTGCGTGCTGAAGCCCCATTTCCCCATGGAGAGTGACCAACTCCTGCTATCTCCTCTCCACGCCGGCCAAGCTGCTGGGAAACACACAAGTCTTCAGACCTGGGAGACTAGTGCTTTTTTGGGGGTTACTGGGGATTGAACCCAGGGGCACTTAACCCCTGAGCCATGTCCCCAGCCATTTTTATATTTTATTTAGAGACAGGATTCCGCTAACTTGCTTAGGGCCTCACTAAGTTGCTGAGGCTGGCCTTGAACTTGCAATCCTCCTGCTTTGACCTCCTGATTCACTGGGATTACAGGTGTGCACCACCGTGCCCGGCCAGTGCTCCTTAAGGATACATAAGGGGACTTCATAGAAAAATTGGGGGCATCCAGACAGGTTCTCTCTGTAGCACAAAAGTCTCTTACACGGAATTCTACACAACACACAATAGGTGTTTTCCATAAAACTATAATTATGGAGAGTAAAATTTGAATTCCACCTACTTTTCGCAAGTCAGGGTCCCTGAATCTATGTAGACTTCCATTTTCAATCCACAAATGAGGAGATGTGTCTAGTTCGGGTGTACACAAAACTTTTCTTTAAAAAAATAAATGACAGTTGGGCTGGGGCTGTAGCTCAGTGGCAGAGCACTTGCCTAGCACATGTGAGGCACTGGGTTCGATCCTTAGCACCACATAAAAATAAACGAATAAAACGAAGGCATTCTGTCTATCTGCAACTACAATTTTAAAAAAAATTAACAGTAAATATATGAAAGTGTTATATGCTCTGTGTTGCAGCTAAAATCGCAGAACGTAAGACCAACCCAAGGTAAAGATGGAAAAACATGAAAATGAGTGGGTGTGGCCACATTCCAATAAAACTTTATAAAGACTGGCTGGAGCCCAGCTTTGGACAATGGTTTGCTCGCCTCTGGTTTTAGTTGGTTTCAGAAAACCTTTATCGACCTGGAGATCAGCTGAGTATTACATCATGTAAGTGGATCTCCAGAGGAAGTTTGACATTTTCTTTTAGCTTTTCAAGAAGTATTTTTTATCTGCAATATGTAAAGAAAAAATTGTTTCATCAAGAGTGCTGTTCTGCCAGGAGCCGGGGGTGCATGCCTGTGTCTCTGGAGGCTGAGGCAGGAGGATTGCAAGTTCAAAGCCAGCCTCAGCAACAGCAAAGTGCTAAGCAACTCAGTGAGACCCTGTCTCTAAATAAAATGCAAAATAGGGCTGGGGATAAGGCTCAGGGGTCGAGTGCCCCTGAGTTCAATCCCTGGGACCAACGAGGTAGTTCAGCATTAAATGTCAAATAAAATCTTAATAGAACACAGTTCTGCTGATGTGGAGTCCTCATATTATAGCCTGGGGGAAATAGAATCCAGGTGCAGTAAATTCAGGTGATAGCAGCAAAAATGTCTAATCAGGACAGATTCAGGAACCCGTCTCCCTGGAAGAGACCTGCTCCCCGGGGGGTGCTCACCAGGGTTCTGGAACCAATCTACCTGGAGTCCGGGACTCTTGAGTCTCTCTTCTTGCAATCCAACCTGTAGTAGGTTCAATATGGGGGTCTTTATCTTCTGGGCAGCGTCTGATTTTTGCGGGTGATGAGCTGGGGGGAGGGCTGTCTGGATTCTCTGCTCTTGGATTTCAAGGGAATTCCCAGTGAGGGCTGCCGGCTGCTGTCACAAAACACGCCACGCATTTCTTCCCGTAGGCTGCTGAATTAGCAAAGAGTAAACCAACGGGCCAGGAAATCTCTTGCCCAAATGAGCTGCGGCGGCAGGTGACAGTCATCTAGCACCGGCTCATGGCGTTGAGAAATCATTGTCCCGATGGCCGCCCCGGGAAAAGTGGCACTTGTAAGACAGCGTTGCTGGGACCCAATCAGCAACCTGGAGCGTTTAAATTGCCCACGAGTGTCCATTTCTTCATTCTGCACGAGGCTCTCACCAGTCGGCGGACGCTGAAAGCATGCATTAAGCCGAACGGTGCCATTGGAAATGTTGGGAGAGACTTCTAGAGATCAATTTCCTTGTCTAATTTAAAGTCTGCAAATCAATGAGCTCCTTGGGTTACCTTTGAATGATCTTAGAGGTGCAGTGTATCAACCCCTGAGCCCCCTCCGCAGCCTTATTTTGTATTTTATTTAGAGACAGGGTCTCCCTGAGTAGCTTAGGGCCTCGCTTTGGCTGAGGCTGGCTTTGAACTCACGATCCTCCTGCCTCAGCCTCCTGAGCCGCTGGGATGACAGGCGTGCACCACCAAGTCCTGCTTGTGTTAGGTTATTTTTAATGAATTCCTGTCTCTGTCACTAAATAGACATGGATGAAGACCAACACTTCGTAATTCTGCATGTGGACACCAACAGGTGTCAAGAACCGTTAAATGAAGGAATTAAAAAGTGAGCGAATGTTACATTTGAATATTGCATCAAGATTTCCCTAATCTGTGTAAAATCATCAGTGAGCACAGGACATAACTAGAAACTTTTTGCGTATATTCTAGTTCATTTCAAAAATGCTAATTCAGAGGCATCATTTTAACTGGAAAACACTATGGTTATTTTAGATACACTAAGGTTTGGATACATAAAAACACTAGGCTTGTCTGTTGCATTACTTGATTGGGTTTGTTTGGGACATAGGAAACCACATGCATATTCCACATTGTCACCAGCCTAAGCCACCAATGCCCTTTGTCAGGTTAAGCACCCCTAAATCAAGGTCACTAGGTAGACATTCGGGACTCCCACAACACTAGTTGTTCATCATTTTTTAAATGATTTATTTTCCAAAAAATGTTCACATAGGTTTTGTAAAATGTAAGCATGGCACCTGCTCATTGTACAGAAATTAGAAGATTGAATCAATTTACTCCCCATATTGTGTCGAGTGCTGGGAGATAGAACTAACACCTTCCGACGGGTGTGGTGGTGCACCCCTGTCATCCCAGCAGCTCAGGAGGCTGAGGCAGGAGGATTGCAAGTCAGAGGCCAGCCTCAGCAACCTCGCAAGACTGTAAGCAACCTAGTGAGACCCTGTCTCAAAATAAAAAAGGGTTGGAGATGTGGTTCTGTGGTTAGGCACCCCTGGGCTCAATCCCCGGTACCAACCAACCAACCAACCAATACCTCCAGAAGATAGAAAAATATAAAGAAAGAAATCTGGTTTTGACAGGATTAAATGGGCTCTTGAACACCTGCTGGTGTCCACATTTAATCCCATTTCATCCCATCAAACCCAGATACACCCCATCACCATTTTCATAGGCTTTTCTCCTTTTCCAAGTTCATGTCTAGGGACCCAGGGTGAGGATGCTCTTAACACTGAATACGAGTCTTTCTTCTCTTTATGCTTTTTGGTGGATATTTTCTTTTTTATTTAAAAAACTTAACTTTTAGTGGATACATATTATCTTATCATATGGCTATTGTAAAGCTGATGGAGCCCTACTAAGACTTCTGATATCTGATGTGCTCTGTAGTTGTACACTTTTGCATAATAGTTTGACGGAACGAAACTAATGATGGATGGTTCCCCGTATTTCTCTTTCCTTTCTAGAAGTGGAATTATTGGCCCTAGGTATACAGACATTTTTAAGGTACCAAAACACGTTGAGTTGCTTTAGAAGTTTCACACCCACGACACTGAAACCAATTATAATGAGCTGCAACGTTGGCACAAACCACCTCTGTCTTTCCTTGCACCATTGATCACTGGAAATTTAAAACCAGACCCATAGAAACTTTTCAAGCGATTTTGCTCCAGAAACTTGTGATAAAGATATGAAAACTTAAGAGTATAACTTCTGAAATAAAGTTTCCCAATTCTGGTGGAAAAACGTGGCAAAAACAATTTAATTAGAAAAAACTAAAGTTGCTCGTGACCATTCAATTGCTAAACTGAGGTGGGACATCAGCTTCTGATTTCAATGCAGAATTTGGGAATTTCTAGGTGTCCTGGTGATGCTTTTGGCCTGAGAGCAGCTGAAATTTTTGAGGGAGATTGGACAGAGCAGGAACAGAAAGGAATCAGGCCCAGAACCTTAGTGATGAGTTGTACAAATTAAGAATATCCACATGTAGTTGGGTGCAGTAGCACACACCTGTAAATCTAGCAGTTCAGGAGGCTGAATCAGGAGGATTGCAATTTTGAGGCCAGTCTCAGTAACTTAGCTCAACCCTAAGCATCTGAGCGAGACCCTGTCTCAAAATAATAAGGTAAAAGGACTGGGGATGTGGCTCAGTGGTAAAGTGCCCCTGGGTATAATACACACACACACACACACACACACACACACACACACACACAAGCATGCACACTCAAATAAATAAGCATTTCCCAAATCCCTAAAGGAATGGGAACAAGATGAGATAATAACAAGCAAGGCTTAGAAAAGTCCAATAATGTGCAACATGAGAGAAAAATATGAAATCACCTCCTAGCCATACTACATCCAAAGAAAAGCAATGTAGACCTTGCAAAGTCCGTTCTCTACAACTCAAAAGTGTTTTCCAATATAAGGCATCAGCCCTTAACTCTGTGGTATCAAGGTCAGGCTGTTAAATTCACAGTTAACACGATTTCATAAATCTGAACGGTGTGCAAAAAGTGTTGTAACATCTCAATTAAACCAAATATCCAGTTATGGCGTTTTTAACCAATCAGAATGAATTTAAAAAAAAAAATTTTAAATATGCCAAATGTTGGAAAGAATGGAAGCACCTTTCACACATCACTGATGAGAATGTAAATTGTGAAAAAAAAAATTGAACATTATAAATCAGGACTGAAAACACGCCTGTTGCAGAAGACACTAATTCTGATACTACATACATACTGTGGAGAAATTAGCACATATCCCCACCCAAAGTCATGAATCGGATGTTTGTAGGAGCTTTGTTCAGCATCGGGAAGACCCCAAACATCCATAATTAAGTAATGGAGGCTGTTTTATACTCTTACAATGGGAAGTTATATGACAATACAAAGAAACCACTTCCTGAAAGATGACAAATGGGTGTCACGGATACTGTGTCGAACAAAGGAATCTACACGGAAGGGTTTTATGATTCATGCAGGATGCACTCCAAGAATATGAAAAAAATCCATGATAGCAATTAAAACATAGTGTTTAGCTTTGAAGAGAGTTTGATTGCAAAGGAAATAAGAGGGGGAATTTGGAGGGTGAGCCGAGTGTTGGAGTTGGCAACCATGGATTTTGATACAAGAATATCCTTAACCGAAAAAAAGACTCAAGCCACACACTTGGAGCTTTAGTAGAAGCTATACCATGATGTGCACTCTGCTGTACGTCTGTTACCACCGGTTCTTCTCAGTTGAGGGCTTTTCTTGCAAAAATACTCTTTTTCTTCTCTGTTTCCGGATTGGAAATGGGAATCTGCTCGTGGATTTAGCTGTTCTCTGCAGTTTCCGTGGACGGGGACCCTAGGAAAGCAATGCATTTGCCTTCCCAGAGCCACTTCAAGAGCTGGAGGATAATGCAATTGCTACTTGGGTTTGCAAAGAGCAGGTCTCTCCATTAATGCCGGAGTGTCAGGTCCTTTTTATGAGCTTCCTCCAGTGTCCTGGCTGCTATGAGCTGGCGGGATCCGGGCTGGTTACAGAATCCCCTTGGAGATTCCCTTTCCTAATGAATGCACTCGCTCCTGGTAATGAATCGACCTTTGAACACTAATGTAAACCTTACGGCTGGCTCCTTTATTAATTGCTGGGACCGGCTCACTGGGGCTGCTATCTTCACCCTGAGGCAGGACCACCTGCAATTAATCTTTTTCTAATGCCTTGACACCAGGGTTTACAATTATTGATTCCTCTCTGAAAACCAATTAGATATTTCAGTCTTTTATAAACTGACACAAAACTGCAGGTCCCTTGCATGATTTTAGTGTCACAAGAGCAGAGCCCCTCAGCAAGCCATCCATACCTTGGTGGGTATGGCTTGAATTCATTGTCGTGCAAGGGTGGCCTGAAGCATTCCAGCCCTTGGAGAGGAAGAGGAGAATCGGAATATTCCATTCACCCGTCTCTTAGTATGCTCCACCGGTGACTGACAAGGGCCACTCACAAGTGCCTTGTACCTTATAAATCAGAACTGACAGGTACGGGGCTCACTCCGGGCTGCCTCAACGCTGCTTCTACCACCGTGACGTTCAGTGATCGGGACCGGGGACCTCGTCTCTTTTTTGCCTGCCTTGGTCCATCTACTACTTCAAACTTTTTGTAGCAAAAGTTCTCTGATAGGCTGCCAGAAATCCTCCGACGGAAATATCAAAATAGCAAGTTCTATCCCTTATTATTATTATTATTATTTTGGCCTGACTGCCAGAATCCTAGGTCCTGAGTTCCAGCTGGAGACACGTAGTCATGGGGTGTATTTTTCTCCGCTGCGTAAAGATTTAGAGGGAAAATGACTTAGGCTTTGTGATTCTTTGTTTCTAGGATTGAAAATGCATTCCAGTTCTGCCCAGGAATACATCTTCTTCTTTACTAGAAGACATGGTTTTTGCAGGGTGAAAATGTAAAGCATGAATATTTATATATATATATATATATTTTTTTTTTAACTAATTGTTCTTGAATTCCTTCTCTTGTAGGTTTTGCTACCAACAGCCCAACTAAAATTCAAGGTGACTGCTGACCTTCATTTTCTTAAATCCGATTCACAAGTCCAGACGCTTACTTTATCTGCTCTATTATTAATACCGTTTGATACCATGGATGTCCGTGTGCGCCCAAGAAAACAGACTCTGTTCATTTTCTGCCTTCTGCTCCGTGCTTCTCCCAGTCTTTTTCCCAAGTTATTCCAATTTTTCTCTCCCCAGGTTAAATCTGGGTGGTTTCCTTCTTGACCTATATTCATGGCCTTGGTGGTCTCACCTCCTCTCACATCTGAATGTCAACTAGATGATGCGTGTCCCCAATTATACCTTCCAACTCTGATCTCAGCATTTCCACCTGCATGTCCACAGGCAGCCCTTGGTTCAAATGCCAGAGAGACTCCTTTTTAAAATTTTATTGGGTGTTTTCATCTCAATTTTAGAGTCCCTTTGGTAATTCCTACAAGAAAAAAAAACAAAATGAGTCCCTGTGGTTTAATGTAACATTGAGTCTATGAGACTTTTTGCCTGACCATCCATGAAAATGATAACTATCCTGTTTTGGCCAACTTTCCTTAACATTATACCTAAATTCTTTTGTGTGGTTGATGATTATATAAATGGTTTAGTTTTTAAAATGTCATATATATATATATATATATATATATATATATATATATATATATATATAATGATATGATATTTTTCTTTCCGTATTTTTTGGGGGCAATCAGGGGATTGAACTCAGGGGCACTCCACCACCGAGCCCCGTCCCCAGCCCTATTTTGTATTTTATTTAGAGACAGGGTCTCCCTGAGTTGCTTAGGGCCTCTCTTTGGCTGAGGCTGGCTTTGAACTCGCGATCCTCCTGCCTCAGCCTCCCGAGCCACTGGGATGACAGGCGTGCGCCACGGCACTGGGCTAGCAGTATTTTCTTTATCCAGTTGGGAATTTCTCTTTCTTGCTTCTTCCATAATGAATTCTTTCCATGTGTGCCTTTTTACGATTTTAAGCGCATCTACCTCGAGACCTGTATGTTTAAGACAGGTATGTCTTAGAAAAATTGTCACAGCCTCGTTGTCCAACACTGTTATGGGGGGTAAAAAAAGGATACATTTTACAGTAATGAATTGTTCCTTTATCTGTAATTCCCTGGAGGCACAAGCAACACACATCGTTGATTAAAATCTCCAAAAGGCCAAGATGAATTCTGTGCTGTTTCCTGAGATGTTTTCGTCTCTCGCGTTTCTGGGCGCCTTTGCAAGATTAATGCATTTAGTTTTTCAATAAACGTCTAATAATAACAAATAACAGTTCAAAAGGCATCTTCTACTGTGAGACAGGGAGACTTTTGCGATTCAGGACATACGTGGTTTGCAGGCCATGATTCAGGGAAAGCAACGGCTTGTCTTTCCTCCCACCCTTGAAGGCCAGCCGAATAGCTTCCAGATGGAGAAAAGTGATCTTGCAGGATCCACTATGGGCCTCCACAAAGAGCCTCCTCTCGGCGTGCATGGGGGCTGGAGTAGATCTGTCTCGTTCTTCTGTTTAACTGGGATAGCAGTCATTTTCTGTCTTCTGCTGACTAATAAGCAAGCTAGAATGTGCTAACTAAACCAAAAAAAAAAAATCAAGAAAAATGTGAATGATTTAAAAGCTGCAGATAATGCAAAAGTTCTCAGGTGCATATCGTCTTTGCAAAGGCAGTCAGACGCATGGTAAGAAGGATCATTTTGCTTGGGGTGCCAGCTCTGCTAGGGATGCTCATCACAAGCAGGGGGAATAAATGTAAGCTAAATCTCTGCCGAATCTAAAATCTAATTGGATTCAGTAGTTTAAAATCCTTTCCATCTCAATACCTGCCTAAACATCATGTTCAAATAACTAAATGCCACCCGATTCGATGACCGCCGTTTTAATTTCCACTTCTGTCTGATGACTGAGTCGTCCGTAATTAATAGAATGGCCCCAGGGGAGACAGACCAAAGCAGGAGAGCTTGGATTCTCTACTAATGGGCGCCTAGCGGACGGCGGTGCTTGGTTTTCTGATGCGCTTTCCGATGTAGGTGAGCTGCAAACAGTAAGAGATGAGTCCGGCTGGAATGAGAAGCTGAAGGAATTTGGATCCATTAGGTAATTCTTTGATATTTGTGGCACTTTGGCTCGGCTGGGAGAGTTGGTCACTTAGCATGCAGATGGTTCCAGGTCTCTGGAAAGAGTGGCCAACTCCCCCAAGTTGTGTGGTAGCTGGCCCCAATTTTGCCTTCTGTGATAAGACGATCGATCCTGTCGCTCCACTTCTGGTATTCAGCAACCACTATGTGGGTCTGTATCCCCCTAGGGCTGAATTGACTGTTTGTGTAACTGCCATATTAGAAATTCTTCCCCTCTCCCAACATGTCGGGTCTGCAGGACTAGAGCAGAACTTGTGTGTATTCCCATGAGATGAGAAATCTGCATCTCAGAGAGAACATTTGGCCTTTGGTTTCTGGGGGGGCTGGCTTATTTCACTTAACGTGATAGTCTCCAGTTCCATCCATCTAACCAGCAAAAGCCATCATTTCATTCTTCTTTAAGGCTGAGTAGTATTCCATTGTGTATATATGTACCACAGTTTCCTTATCCATTTATCTGTTGGAGGGCACCTAGGTTGGCTCCATAGCTTAGCTATTGTGAACTGAGCTGCTATGAACATGGATGTGGCTGTGTCCCTGTAGTATGCTGATTCTAAATCCTTGGGATACATGTTAAGGTGTGGGACAGCTGAATCAAATGGTGGTTCCATTCCAAACTGATTTCTAGACTTTAAGCATTTTCAATAGCTTCTGATCTGGCACGCCTTGAGGAGTGTCAAGGGATCCAAATTCTAAAAACAACCTAAGGTAATTAATTATGAGTGGCTCCAATACAAATGACCAGACTCACCCAAATAAGGACTAAGCTAATTTAAAATCGCTCCATCATCAGGGAAGTAACTGGGATTAATCCTGCCTGATAAATGCACCGTTATGCGGTCCTCGGCATATACGGTTATTAGAGTCCAGCGACACGCGAAGACGCTTGCAGAAGTGGAAAATGCCATGTGATGTGTTTACTTTCTGTTTCACCAAGCAGCGGATGAATCACTGTCTCACATGGTGACGGTCTTTTTAACTCCCTTTCCAATTAGAGCACATTCAGAACAGCCGTCCCCCGTCAGAACCCTGGTCAGCTCCCCGCCTCTTCACTGTGAGAGGAGAGCCGGGGGGCACTCTGGGCTGGGGGCAATCCTCCCATTAGTGCATCGTGAGTGTGTCGGGCATTTATTTCTTCTGTCTCCACTTAATGACAGCAAGAGGATAAAAAAGCGATCAAGACAATGGTGGAATGTGTATCTGAACACACGTCAGAAACTCTCTAAGAGGACATAGGCAGAGAAGTTGTGTAGCAGTTGGGTTTGTCATTCAGCGGTGGACAACGAATGCGACCTGAGTATCTGGGAGACGCACACAGATCCCACCCCGTCACCAGTAAATCAAGAAATTGCTACATGCCAATATATTTGGAAAAAAAAAAAAGAATCTAATTTAAAAAGTGGCCAGAAGACACAGATAGGTTTGTGGGAAAGCGTGAGCTTGGTTCAGACCTTATGAAATGGTGACTTAAAATAATCACCCGCTGTCACATAAAAGTCTCTGGAGCTAAGCAGAAAATAAGTGAAGAAACGAGGGAGAGGGACCGTCTTGGGTGATTATAAAGATGCTCTTAACGTGGAGAATTGTGTACTACATCTTCCTGCCTCTTCACACCTAAAAAAGACTTTGCCGAGTCGGATGGGACGATATGTTTATTAGAGTCATTTTTGATAGAGCATATCATTAGGTGCATTCACCAGATACCCTACAATTTGAATCTACCTCTTGTGAATGATGGTTTCTTTTTTTTCTCTGAACATAAAGACAGCCTTGGAAATGACGGCCTTCAAGCCCTAGTTACACTATTTCCATAAAGATCAACATTGTATATTGACATAAGAGGTCTCCGGATATTCCGGGAGAGGGTTTTTCCTTTGCTCCCAGAGCCCCTGTGATATAATATTGCCAATCTCACCGTGTGAAATATTCAGAACGAGCCGTCAGGCTTTTCCCTGCCAAACTCACCACCTTTCTTCGCAGGGGCCCTTGGATAAAATACCTCTTTTCTTCTGCGGATCATTATTGCTTGGAAGCCGAGCCGTGTTCCCTCTGAATTATGCATCTCCATAAGCGCCGTGGAGAGAGGTTTGTCTTACCTTAATGGTTTCTGGCATCCAGACTGATAATATATCTACCGAGAACTCTCGGCAAGGCCCCCGAGCAATGACCTGGAGATCACTGGAGGAAACCTGGAAGTCCTGGGCATGGCAGCGCCATGAAAATAATACAAAATACGGGCAGAAGAAGAGACCCACCTCTCCCGTGGACCTTCTCTTGCATGAGCATGGTTTTTAATTACTATCCGCCAGGGGAGAACAAACAGATTTTTTTTTCCAAATAAGCAAAGAATTGGTCTTCTTTTCAGGAAAGCGGTTTAATCCATCTTAGCCGTCAGGGCGGATGGGGTCCATTAGACTGACCACAGGCCCTCGGCCTTGCAGAACGCTCCTGGACATTGGGGGGCGCTGGAGGTGGAGGACAGAGGGTAACCGGGGGAGACTGCAGCTCCTCCAGGGTTCCTGGATTCGAGAAACCTTAGGAAACGAGACTTGGTCCCAATCTTCCCAGAGCAAAAGTCATTCCCAGGGAGTAATGCACCATCCTCTCTCCGGGAAGAGACCCGGGCGTGAGGCACTACCAGCCTGGTCTCTGTAGCCAAGGGGTCGGCTCCCAGAGATCTGATTGCTACGTGGGTGAAGGGCTTTATCAACTCGGGTTCTCCAAACACTAGGTTATACCTAAGAACGCTTCCTTCCTTCCTACCTATCTAATCTGTCTGTCCATCTGTCATCTATCCATCCATCCACCCATCCATCTTATCTATCCATCTATCTATCTAGCCTATGTATCTCTCCATTTATCTTATCTATCTATGCATCTATCAGTTCTTTCAACCATCCATCTAATCGCCTATTGGATCTATCTATCCATCCATCCATCCATCCTGTGCATCTATCCATCTATCTTATTTATTTAATCTCTCTATCCATCTTAAGGATCTATCTTATCTATTTATCAGTCTAATCTATTTATCCATCCTATGTAGCTATCTATCCATCTATCTTATGTATATAATCTATTTATCTATCCATACTATGTAACTACCTATCCATCTGTCTTATCTATCCATCCATCTGTCTCATCTATCTATTCATCCATCTATCCATCCATCTATCTTATCTATCTAGCCTATGTATCTCTCCATTTATCTTATCTATCCATCTACCTGTTCTTTCAACCATCCATCTAATCGCCTATTGAATCTATTGATCTATCTATCTATCTATCTATCCATTTATCCATCCATCCTGTGCATCTATCCATCTTATTTATTTAATCTCTCTATCCATCTTAAGTATCTTCTCTATTTATCAGTCTAATCTATCTTATCTATCAATCTATCTTATGTATAGAATCTATTTATCTATCCATACTATGTTGCTACCTATCCATCTGTCTTATCTATCCATCCGTCTCATCTATCTTATCTATCTTCTATCTATCAATCTGTCTATCTATCCATCTCTCCATCCATATACCCATCCCTCCAACCATCTATTCATCTAGGGAAACCATCCATCCATCTATCTATCCATCCATCCATCCATGCACCACCCATCCACTCACCCATCCGCATCTCACTCTGCAGCTATAACATCGTAGATGGGTACCACCACAGATTGATATCTTGGCTGACAACACCAAATAATGCTGCCACCAAGTCTCTTTTTAAAATATCAGCCCCCTGAAGCTGAAATATTCACCCACGCCTCACAGAGATAACACCCGCCTCAAGCTGTCCCTTCCCCTCCCTTCCGATCCCCAGCTAAAACACTCTGACGAGATGAAATGTCAGTGCTGGTTTTAATTGAAGGCTGGCGACCACCGTGGGCAGGTGGCACTTTGGTGCCCAGCAGCTTGGTGTTAGAGGAAGTCTACCCGTGGTGTTCCAAAGCAGGACTGAGAAAGAAGGGTGGCTTTCGGCATGTCCCGTCAGCCCCGGACACTTCTGCCCGGCTGGAAAACCTTTCAGGAAAAGAGACCAACTACCGTGGAACCATCCAATTATTATTTTTGATGAAAATACTCCAATTTACACTTTCAGACAGATGAATAAGATATTCTGCATGTGACTTTGAACAAAACCAAGAAATCTCCCTTGATATTTACAAACTCTCCTCCTCCTGCTCCTCCTCCTCCTGCTCCTCCTCCTCCTCCTCCTCCTCCTCCTCCTCCTCCTCCTCCTCCTTCTTTTTTCAGGGATACCAGGGATTGAACCCAGAGGTGACTAACCTTGAATCCACATCCCCAGACTTTTTAATTTATACAGACATGGTCTTGCGAAACTGCTTAGGGCCTTGCCAAGTTCCCGAGGCTGGCCTTGAACTCGCCATCCTCCTGCCTCAGCCTCCAGAGCCACTGGAATCTCAGGTGTACATCACCATGCCCGGCTTGTTCAGAAATGATTTTCACAATTTAAAAAAAATTGCCAGGTGGGGTGGCACACAATCTGTGATCCCAGAGACTCGGGGATTCCAGAATAAAAATTAAGAAGGGCTGGAGATGTAGCTTGGTAGTAATGTGCCCCTGGGTTCCGTCTCTAGTAGCACAAATGGATTAATAAAAAGATGCCAATTGTGGTAAAACGTACATGACCTTAAACTTGCAGTCTTAATTGTCTCAAAATGCCCAGTTTAGTGGTTGTAAGTGCACTCAGACCCTTTTGTGCCACCTGTCTCTACCACGTTTTATCTTGCAACAAGAATACTGTATATCTGTAATAGCCATTCCCCTCTCTCTCTGCCTCCAGACCCCCAAACCCCTGCTTTATGAATCTGACCACTCTAGGTACTTTGTAAAAGTGTAATAATCATGTAGTGATTATCTTTTTTTTGTGATTCGTTCATTTTGTTTAGCATAATCAATATCCTCAGGATTGATCCATGCACCCAGCAGCATGTATCTGAATTCCCTTATTTTTCAGGGCTGTAAAATATTCCACCAAATGCACATGCCACATTTTGCTTATCTATTCATCTCTTGAGAGGTACTTGGGTAGTTCCCATTTCTTGGGCTTGGTGAATATGGCTACTATGAACCTAGAAGTCACAACATCTCTTCTCCACCCCTACTTTTGATTGTCTTGGATAAATGCCCAGAAATGGGATGTTTAGATCGTCGGATACTCCTGATATTAACTTTTGAAGGAAAGTCCATCATATTTTTCCTAGTCTGGGACCTACATCCTCACCTCTCATTCACAAATGTTTCCCTTTCTAACATTGTCATTTTTCTGGGTATTTTAAATATTTGGGGTTTTGCGGGGAAGGGTGGTTTTTAAAATAGTAGCGACCCTTACAGAGAGGAGCGCTGAGATTCTGATTTGCATTTCTCTAATGAACAGTGTAAAGGTGAATTCCAGTTGTCAACTCGATTGGATTAAGAAAGGCTGCAGAGTAAGGGGTCTATGGGTGTGTCTAGGAGTGATTGGCATGTGGGATCGCCAACTGCAGTGGAGACCCTCCCCAAGCGTGGACAGCACCATCCAATAGGATGGCGGCTTGGATGGGATAAGAATTGGAAGAACAAGGATCAGCAGCAGAGCGAGCTCTCTGTTTTTCTTGACCAGGTTCTTGATGGCTGCTGCCACCGTCTGAGGATATGAGACTCTTCCAAAGTGCACTCTGCGGGGGGAAATTTCCAGAAGCCTTTGGTCTTGGACTAGGGTAGGACCACTGACCCCTCTTGGACTGGTGGGCTCCTGGTTCCCCCAGCTCTCCAGCCTGCAGAGGGCCATGGTGGACTCTCCAGCTGCTGGTCACCTCAGGCCACCTAATAAGTCCCCTTTGTATCATTGTACCTCCTGTTGCTCCTGTTCCCTGAGAGAACCCTGCCTGGTACAGACGGATTGGCCATTCTTGCGCCATCTCTGGAGAGACACCTAGGCCCTTTGAATAAGGTCATTTCTGGAAGGTGGGCTGTTGGGAGTTCTCCGTGCCTTCTGAAGGCCGTCCTGTTGGGTTTGCAGTTGCTTTTTCTCTGCGGATGCACAGAAATTTTTACTTTGGAGATTGTGAGATCGATTCAATGTCTTCTTTGGTGGCCTGCCAGAAACTATTTTGGGGACATCAGAAGACACTCCAGGCCCAGGGCTAGACTTTGGGATTGGTTCCGCTCGGGAAAAGTGGACAGACACGGTCAGACGAGTTTCAACCCGGGAGCAGAAAACCACATCTCAAACTTGGGTGCTCCCCAACTCGGTTCCGTGATCCACGGGGGGGGGGGGGCCCTGGGACACGGGGGTCATTGAACCCAGAGTGAAATTCCTACAGTGAGCCAGAAAGCAAAGCCAGCCACCCCTCCCACTCCGTCCAAGCGGCCGACGGGATTAAGGTGATGATTTTTAAACCGAATCTCACTCCCTCCCAGAAGACAACCTGCCAGAAGAGCCATTTGGAGAGGGCCCAGGATGAAATCTGCGATAAAGCCAGCAATTGTAATTCGGAGGCTCTAAATGAGAACGCTCTAGTGTCATCTAGGCAAGTGGCCTTGGGGGCTCGGCTGGGATACAAACGGCTTGTCTCTGCCTCTCAGCCCTAAGCCTGGGTCTGTCCCTCCTAGGTCTGGCCTCTCCTCCGGAAATCTCTGGGCCTCAGCTCCAGTCCGGCCGCTGGAGGAGCTCCGGAGAAGATGTCAGCCAACCCACACGTCGGCTCTCTCCTGCTCGGGGTAAGAGGAGTAATGAGCTGTCATTGATAAAAATCTCAGACGCCGCTGGAGCCTGGACAGTGGCCCACGGCCTTTCTCTCCAAAGGGCGTCTCTGAATTGCACGTTGTCGTAGGAAGACTGTGAACTGGGCACAGCAGACTGAGCCCAGCATTTCCCCGTTGGACTCACGGAGGGGTGCAGGCTTGTGGGTGCTCCAGGAGGGGACGATGGCTGACGTTCAGAAAGTCCCAAAGAACAGGCACCCTGGGGCCCGGGCTGGGCGCCTCTGATTGGAGATCTCCTGCTGCCTGGGTTTTCCTAAAACTAAAAGAAATGCAATCATTCCTCTGTTTGCATCTGGATAAGATCATTTCCGTAACATTTATTCCTAAATAATTTTGCAGCCAGCCCTGACATTTTACTTACGGGATAAAAGAGCAATAAGCCCCCAATCTTTCAAAGAATGGAGCAGTCTGCAGATGTTGCTTGTCTTGACTCAAAGGATCCAAAGTAAAGTGTAGCCTTTTTCTTTTTCTTTTCTTTTCTTTTCTTTTTTTTTTTTTTTGCACGATGCTCTGCTAGAAGCATCTTGCAAACCTGATGTTTGTACCTTGGATATTTGGTCCTATTAATCTAGGGGGAACAGGGAGGATGGAGGGGGGATTTAGAGTCTGGTATAAGTTTAACCTCAACACTGTAGTTACAAAGGGTGGCCCGCTGGTTGGCTAAAAATCGTGTTATTGAAAAGGCATCTGTTTTTACCCGCAGAGTTAAAAGGCGACCCTGTGTTTGGCCAGAAGGGATTTTTCCAAAATGCTAACGGATCCACCATGGGCAGAACCTCCTCGCCTACTTTCACTGCAGAGCGTGCACAGACGTTGGAAGGTCATTCTGCTCTGCCAGCGGCATCCTGCAAACCTAATATTTGTACCTTGAATATTTGTACTGTGCTGAAATTTGAAAAATAAAAAAAAAAAAGCACATCAGATGTTCACTTCAGTCAAACAAAGTGTTCTTCCTCAAAAACCCAAAGACAGGAATGGCTTAATAAGCACCTACTCGTTGTTGGTCGGAGAGCGATTCCGTCAAGATCCACGTGTCTTTTAAAAATCTCTATTTGTTCCAGTGGCCCCCTTATTTTTTTTTTGGGGGGGGGTCACTTTTGCCAGACGGTGGTCAGGAATCCCGAAGAGCTGTTTTCTAGAAGTTCCACGACTCTGTTGAGAAGTGGCCTTACGTAATGCCCAACCCTTCGTGCCTATGGATTTTTAATCAGTGGAGCGCCATCGGAGGAAAAGGGATTCTTTGTCCAGAGTCTTAAGTGCTCTTTCCGCCTTGAAACCGTTCCTAGAGGGGATCAGGGTGTTGGGTTGGCAATCCCAGGAAGCCGCGTTACTGGCAAGCCTTGATTTTTTGAAAGCAACTGGATTTGATCTGCAAGCACGGCTCCCCGGTGATTTAGGGGCCTGCTCTGGGTAGCAGAATGTACCCCATCTTCCCCGGGAAATGGCCCGCCCTCCATCTTGCCCCAGTGGGACTATTTCACGCCTGGAGGAGAGGCCGGAAAGTGAGGTCATTTGAAAATCCCAGTGGATGGCTCCATCCCGTCTAAATTTAGCAGTTCACCCGGGGCTTCTCTGAGTCGCTCAGGATCTGTGATGGGTTCCTCTCCGTGGGCAACCCCATAAAAGCAGCACTTGGGCCGACACAGAATAAATCTACCCGAAAACAATATTTTGAGCCAGACGCGGTGCAGGGGCCAGTTTGCAGAGCCGCAGGCGGGTGGCGGGCGGGGTGTGCCAGGCCAGGGTGAAGCCGAGTCGAAATCCAGGAGTGTCTCTGATTGGGACTCATCCGTTTGGGGTCCGGGGTTAGGATCTCTGCCAATCGGGCCCTAACTGCCCGCTCGGTGGGGTCCACTTGTCCTTTCTGAGCCTGCCCTCCGCTTCCCTCTTGCGAGATGCGAGGCGTTCCCGGTCGTCATGGTAAACGGGGATTTGGGGAACAAGCCTGTGTCCATCCCAGTCGGCTCCTTTATGAGTTTCATAGACTGCCATCCTGTCCCCTGTCGGCTTTGGGCTCTGCAGATAGAGTCAAACTAATCCTTTAAGGCCGTCTGCATACAGCACCAGCCCGGCACCGTCAATCTCCCTGTCCCCCCGGCCTTGCCGGGACCTTTGTGGGCTCAGTGAGGACTTGATTGAATTGCAGACATCAGGCGGGTGTGCAATATCCTTACTGCAGTGCTAAAGGCAAGGCAAGACAAAGCAGATCATGCTCACACGCACCTAGGGAAATACACACACACACACACACACACACAACGTGTCCATATAAGGGAAATGTCTATATGTCAAGGATTGGACCCAGGGGTGCTTGACCACTGAGCCACATCCCCAGTCCTTTTTAAAAATATTTTATTTAGAGACAGAGTCTCTCTGAGTTGCTTAGGGCCTCACTTTGGCGGAGGCTGACTTTGAACTCACGATCCTCCTGCCTCAGCCTCCTGAGCCTCTGGGATGACAGGCGTGCACCACCGCACCCTGCCCTATGTGGTCTTAATACGTAGATATTTTTCATAAACTGCAGGGCGTCTTTCTCAGGCTATTCAGTACCTAGGCAGCGTTACTGAAATCCAATATACGTAAGTGCTTGAAAAGGAGGCAGGTGGCCTCTTTAAACATCTAAGGTGAATTCACAAAGCAGAGGGGAATGAAGAATCGGAAGCTTTCTGGTAGCTGGACGTGCCCAGTTGGTCTCAGCTCACGGAGCAACTGTAAGCGAAGAAACAAAAAGTTGAATTAGGATTGGAATGGACGTTGTCTTCCAGGTGGAAATCCAAGATGGCGGCCACCCACTTAGCAGTGGAAGAGGGTTCCCTGCCCCAGCCATCTCTGAGGGGCCCAGATTCCATTCATGGTGGGCCAATCTTCTCTGGGACGAGCGTAGAGGGGTCTTCTCTCCGTCAGGCAGCAGACAGGAGGCCATGCATGGAGAATTTCAGGAGCCAGGCTTGGAGGGGACCCACCCATCACTTCTGCTCACCAGCCCTCGTTGGAACTCCACCGTGGCAGAGCTTCTAACTGAAAGTGACGCTGTTGAGCGTCCCTGGGCCACGGGCCACCAAGGGAGAGAGCCATCTGGTGAACAGGGCCAGGTTTCTGGGAGGCCATCATGGCCCACTGGGCCTTTAGGTATATTTCAGCCTGGAGGCTGCGTTTCAAGGCTGAGGACAGCTCTGGTTTGGGAAGATGTGGCAGAAATCAAGGGCGATACTGCAAGTAGCCAGACATGGGGACACGAGAAGATGTGGATGGAAATGCCAAACCCGGAGAGAAGAGGAGGATCTCGAAGCAAATACAGAGGGAGACCAGGAATTCCTGTGTCCGTCTTTTTTTTTTTTTGAGGGGTGGTGGTGGGTACCGGGGATTGAACTCAGGGGCGCTAGACCACCGAGCCCCGTCCCCAGCCCTATTTTGTATTTTATTTAGAGACAGGGTCTCCCTGAGTGGCTTAGGGCCTCCCTTTGGCTGAGGCTGGCTTTGAACTCACCATCCTCCTGTCTCAGCCTCCCGAGCCGCTTGGATGACAGGTGTGCACCACCTGAAGTGTTAGCATATTTTCATCCGCATTTTTCTATTTTCCTTGTGCTTGGAAATGTGGCACATTCTTTATAGGGTCAGCAGGTTTTGGACGTTGAAGTGGTCAGTGTATTCAGACACAAACCAACCCTTGACCTCTTGACGTTAGCCTACAAGACTTTTGTGACCGAACCTGAAGGGTATACCAACAGAGTAAGAACAAAGGGAACCCTAGGTGCTAAATAGTTTCTCACATCTGTGTTTTGGGGGTCAACCTAAAATGTTGGTTCTGCATGTGCCCTTATATCCAGGACGGTGGAAAGCAGCTTTTTCACACCAAAGGCCAAGTTCAGTGATTCCCCACAGGAAATTACCAGTTACCGATTTTAAGAATCACCCCTTGGTCTCTCTACAAAGGATTTAAAATCTGCATACAATCATGACACCGCCACATCCATGTTTAGAGCAGCTCCATTCACAATAGCCAAGCTATGGAACCAACCTAGACGTCCTTCAACAGATGAATGGATAAAGAGAATGTGGTGCATCACATAATGGAATATTAGTCAGCCATAAAGAAGAATGAAATTATGGCATTTGCAGGTAAATGGATGGAACTGGAGAATCCCGTGCTAATTTTAATTCGTAATGAACTCTAGGATACTTACCTTCGAGAGTCTGTAAGGTTCTAATGCTGAACAATGGGTCCTGTGATGTGAATAGCTTTGTTTGGCAAAAGGTTTTGTGCCTGATGCTTCCGAACTGAATATCAGCTACATGGACTACTGGGGTAGCTTCCATCCCACACCATTTAAGGAAAACAGTACAATTTCTGTGAAGGCATTGTTAGGTTCTAAAATGCATTTGGGAGACGATATTTGAGTGTTTTGCTGTTGGTGTAGTAACTGAGAGATTGCTATAATGGGTAGAAGGTCAGGAAACTGTGCAGCCAAATATGAAAATTTAAATTAATGTCATATTTCCAGACCAATAGAAAAAAATAGTGGTGCTGGGGCAAAATAAAAGCCGTTTGGAACAGACAACACTGCTGAATTTCTTTTTTGACAATTTACACCAAAATAAATCGTATGTAATTTCAACATCTATTTATAAAGTGAAAATATGGAAAATTGATGATTTTTATCTTTACATTGGAGAAAGGACTCTTTAATCACCTGGAAGTCAAATATAAGATGTATTGTAAATTTGTATATCATAAATTGTGGACTCTGGGTCACACGTGTGTGTGTGCACACATACTCTAATCCATAAGCAATCCAAAGACAAATGAGAATTTGGAGAAAAAAAGAGAATTCTCGATAATATGTCTAGCTAAAATGCTTTCTAAATTGAGATCTCTTCCAAATAAAACTGATGGCAAGTCAAGACAAATATGGACAAGTTCAAAGAAAATAAAATATAGCTGGGTGCAGTTATGCATGCCTGTAATCCCAGCTACTCAGGAGGCTGAGATGGGAGGATTGCAAACTGGAGGCCAGTCTCAGCAACTTGGTACAATCCTGTATCCAAGAAAAGGTGGGAGTCTGGGGAGGTAGCTCAGTGGGAGAGTTCTTGCTTAGCATGGAGTGCTTTAAAAAAAAAAATGCTTTTTACACCTATTAGATTAGCAGGAATCAGGAGCAGAAATATACTCAGCCTTGAGGCCAGGGCAGACTGGGCTGGGTCCGGGCGGCACTGTTCCTCCTCCAGTCCTGGAGCCCGTGGTGCACTTTTTCGGGTTGTTAGAAATCACAGCTTCCAGCAAGGTGTGAACATGGCGCCAAGACGCGACAGCTGTTGCGCTCATTTCTGAAAAATCGTTTTCATGGGAGGCTTAGGAAGCGCCACCGTCCCTCAGTCAACAAGACCCTGCAGAAGGTAAGCGCTTAAGCTCCGTGACAGATGGCCGCTCCTCGTTTCTTGATGCGTCTGGTAATGGAAATTTAACGGAGAAAACACCAATAATGAAGGCTGTTAATAGAGCGCCTTTTCCCCGGGAGCCTCAGACACTTGACAAACATTACATAATTAATGCTTAAATATTGCACCAACATCCACAGCTGGTCGGGGAGGAGGAAGGACAGGAGCCTCAGCCTGGTGCCGTGGGGCACAGGGGCAGGGGCACGGGATAGAGTGGGACAGTGGCTTCCCGATCTCCCTGCAGACCCTAGGGAACAGAGGTGGCAGGAGGCTGGGGCAGGAGGCTGGGGCGAGAGGCTGGAGAGGAGAGGCTGGCTGCCGAGCCCAGTACCCTACCCTTCACACCTCGGCTTATTTCTTGCGCACAGTAGGTCTTTCATGAGAATGAACTGAGCCTCCCGAATATTGGAATATTGGAATATTAGCAGCACCTCCTCCTCCAATTGTGAAAACCAACCGATTGTCCCTTTGAAAGAGTGCGTGGGCGAGGGTATGTGTTGGTACTGGGGATTGAACCCCAGGGTGCAGCAACCACTTTGGAGTCACATTGAAGAAGTTGTTGAGGCTGGCCTCCAAGTTGCGTTCCTCCTGCCTCAGCCTCCTGAGCCACGGGGATTACGGTGTGCACCGCGTGCCCGGCTCAGGTGGTTCTTCACCTGAAAACCCATTTGATGTGCCACTAAATATCGGTATCGGTGACATTAAATACAGTCTCATGAATTCTTCTCACTCGTATGACCCTGGTCTCCCATCTTTTCCTCGATTATTGTAAAACATAGTCCGGTATTTTTTCAAATGTGTTGATGAAAACGCGTTGCCTGGCTTTCCTTCCAATGTCTCAGGCCCTTGACCTCAATTCTTTCTGTCCTCTGTTGAAAATAAATAACGCTGCCGGTTCTCTCAGCTTGTCCTGCACACCCTTGAGCCGCGAAAATGTCATTTTTAGAAAAAAGACTTGAGTGGAATTTTGAAACACACACACACATACACAAACGATAGCTGCAGTGAGTGTGTTTGGCACCTATTCATTTGTGTGATAAACATGAAATCGTCACCGGGGGGCGGGGGTGCACGCCTGTCATCCCAGTGGCTCCGGAGGAGGCTGAGACAGGAGGATGGTGAGTTCCAAGCCAGCCTCCGCCAAAGTGAGGCCCTAAGCAACTCAGGGAGACCCTGTAGCTAAATAAAACACAAAATAGTAGTTGCAACGTAATCAGAGACCCAGTCACGCAGGCATGGCAAAGACGGTCATTTAACTTGGTCCCACCAGTGCGTCGCGAGTGTGATAAAATGTGAACTAACTGCAGAAGGAAATTGACCCAATTATGCTGTGTGCATGTGGGGCTCCATCAGGATGCATTCCACTTTTGTGTTTAACGCTCCCATTTAAAAACAAAACCAATGCGAACCAGACCCGTAACGCAGAGGGAGGGGAGGAGGGAGAGAGGAGGGGAGGCCGGGCGGAGCTGGGGATTGCAAGGAGCAAACTGTTAACCGCAGCCTCAGGAAGATGTCACCGTGAACCCTGGCCACTGCAGACCTGGCAGGCAGCAGAGAATTGTGGGCACTGGGGACAGGAAGGGATAACTCTGGAGGCTGCGCCCACACCCTGGGGTCTCCCAGGCTTTCTTATGCAAAGCAGTTAGACCAGAGTTTCTGGGAAGACAATGTGATTTAAAGCAAAGCCCACTGGCCACAAAATCTGCAAGAAGTTCCCATTACAACTGACCCCTGCAGGCCAAGGTGACAGAGTTGCCTGCAGATTTGGAGGGTGGGGAGTGGCTACCAGGCATAGAACTCAGGGGCACTCATCCCTGAGCCCCGTCCCCAGCCCTATTTTGCATTTTATTTAGAGACAGGGTCTCACCGAGTTGCTCAGGGCCTCCCTTTGGTGGAGGCTGGCTTTGACCGCCATCCTCCTGCCTCAGCCTCCTGAGTGGCTGGAATGACAGGCGTGCACCACCGCGCCTGGGTGTTCTGGTTGTTAATGATGCGGTGATAGGGAAAGTGCACACTGACCTTCCTCACCCGTATGCGGGGACCTGATTTCCGGAAATTTCTTTCTGCTCGTGTCAGCTCTTCCTTCAGGATTAGCTGCTCACTGAAGCCGGTGTATACATCAAGTGCACACTAAACGTACCAGGAAGGCACCATGTGAAGGTATTGAAAGGACCAGTCTTAACTCTTCAGCGTTGGCCAGAGGATGCAGTTTCCGTTGGACAGAAGTAATAAGTGCGAGAGTCGGGCTGCTCGGCGGGTGACCGTTGTTGGTAACAATTTGAAAACTAAACTGAAAGGCTTCTTCTCAGCAAAGGAAACAATCATCAACGTGAAGAGAGAGCCCACAGAGTGGGAGAAAAGAAAGAAAAGAGAAAACAACAAATGACTCAATCGATAAATGGGCAAAGGAGCGGAGCAGGCCCTTCACAGAAGGAGAAATACAAGAGATCTACAAATAGCTGAAAAAGTGCTCAGCGTCTCTAGCAGCTGGAGAAATGGAAATCAAAGCAACTCTAAGATTGCACCTGAATCCAGTCAGAAGGGCAACCACCAAGAGTAGAAGCAGCAGTAGACGCTGGCGAGGATGTGGGGACAAGGCTCCCTCCTGCGTTGCTGGTGGGAATGCGAATCGGTGCAGCCACGTTGGAAAGCAGGATGGAGATATCTCAGAAAACGAGGAATGGAACCACCACTTGACCCAGCTGTGCCACTCCTTAATTTATAACCAAAGGACTTAAAATGAGCCCACTACAGGGACACAGCCACATCCATGTTCACAGCAGCTCAACTCACAATAGGTAAACTATGGAACCAACCTAGGTGCCCTTCAGAATGGATAAAGAAACTGTGGTATATATATACACAATGGAATATTACACAGCCACAAAGAATGAAATCATGGCCTTTGCAGGTAGATGGATGGAGCTTTAGAATATTACGCTGAGTGAAATATTATTACCCTATATGCATATATCACTTCACGACCCGTGTGATTCTACATCCTGTACAACCAGAAGAAGGAGAAGTCGTACTCCATTTATGTAGCATGTGTCCAAGAGCATTCTAGTGTCCTGTATCAAGCAAATTTTAAAAATTATTAAAAACAAAAAGAGACGAGGTTGTAAGTGTTCTCGTTACCCGCAAAGGTAATGCATAGGTTGATTATCTTGTTTTAGCCATCTGCAATGCATAAGGATGTGGAAACATCATGCCTTCTACTATATATATATATATATAGTCAGTCCTCTGCATTTATGGGTTCCATGTCAAAAATGTGATTTTCTGAATATCACATCTTAACATGTACAGACCCTTTACTTGTTATCACCCATAGAATACAGTATAATAATCCTTTGCATAACATTGGCATTGCATTAGACATTGTAACTAACCTGACACTGATTTAAATAGGAGCATATTATGGTACATGTAAATGCTGCACCATTTTATATAATGTCTTGAACCTCTGCAAATGTTGGAATCTGCAAGGAGTCCTAGAATCAATGCTGCATGGATGCTGAGGGGCAACTGTATACGAGTTTTATTTGTTAATGAGAACAAGGCTCAAAATGTGAAATAAGATGTAAAAGGCTATCCTACAACATCTGCGGAGACGGAGAGATCCCTGTCCAGTAGTCTTGTGGTCATGATCATCACCGTTGTAATTAATTTTCCTTTCTGATACTATGACCACCACAGACCTTATTTTAGCAGAAACCGTGGGGACCATCTCTAGTAATCATCGTTTATAGGGATTTGTGTCAGATCTGTTGGGCAACTTTGTAACATTTGTTTTACTTACTACTGGACCCTAAATGTCGTAGAGCGAGGAGGTGTTCAATGCATGCTTGTGGAATAAACCAAGAGAAAAACAAATAATAATATTATAATTTATAATCATAATGAGATCATACATGTGGAAAAGGGTCTAATGCACCATTTTGGAGTGAATTCCTTGCATCTGGCATAGAGTCCCAAGTGTGGTGGTATTTAGAAAATATTTGTTGAATGAAATCATGAAGGGTTCAAATTTCAAACACTGCACAACGGACGTACGATAACATCAAGGCATATAATTGTTGTATTTTCAATGCTATAAACCAACACGATATAGGTTTCCATTGGGCTTTTTGTCCAAATCACGGGACTGTGATTTGAGGGGAATTCAGAAATTGAGCTGGGCAGGGTGGTGCACGCCTGTCACCTCAGAGGCTCAGGAGGCTGAGGCAGGAGGATCGCAAGTTCAAAGCCAGCCTCAACCAAAGGGAGGCCCTAAGCAACTCAGTGAGACTCTGTCTCTAAATAAAATGCAAAATGGGGCTGGGGATGGGGCTCAGGGGTTGAGGGCCCCTGAGTTCAATCCTGGTACCAAAAAAAAAAAAAAAAAAAAAAATCAGAAATTGTTAAGAGTGAGACAGAAGAAGGTAAATGTAACCACCCCAGGGGCCTGTGGAGCAATCCCAGCAAGGGCCACGGAGACCAAGACTGAGCCTTGGATTCCCTGTTAGAAGGCCCATTGGAGATCCAGATGGTGGGGGAGAGAAAAAACGTTTTCCAAAGGAACATTTCTCAGCTGAATCCTGTGCTGTTCCCGCCAAGGTGGCTTTGATTTGGAAGGCCCTCAGGCGCGGGTTTAATCCTGTTTGCTCGTGCTGTACGGGCAGCGGGAAGGTGTTGGTCCTGAAAAGCCATGAAAACATAATTAAAAAACTGGCAGATGTGATGTCTCATTGCGGGGATTGTTTATTTTTTTTAATAAAAAAGGAAAAAAAAAAACCCAGTTGTGCTCGGCTTGGAGAACAAAGACCGTAAACCAAGGTCATCCACACCATCGGAAAAATAATGATGCACCCGGGGTTCCCTGGAGTGGGGAGGAAGAGGGAGGGGGAGAGACAGGGATGGAGAGACGGATGGGAACCTCCATGTGTCGGTTATGGCAAAGGTTCTATTGGCTGGATCCTTGGACTTAAAACTCATAATTAAAATGTGGCAATGCCTGGTGTAGAGTAGAGGGAGCCAGGGCAATTTAAAAAGGTCTCTCCACCAACGGTGTGTGCACGATTCATTCATGCAAAAGGGCTCCCGACTCTATATGTTGAAGGCTTTTATTTCACCCTTTGCAGACGCTACGCTTGGTTGCGTAGCTCGGAATTGCCTTTAGGATCCCTCGTCCCCAAAGTGACAATCATCTCCGAAGCATCCCAGTCTCCTTTGTTGGAGCAAATCAACGATCTAGACTCTGTCTGGAACCGAACAAGCCACAGGCTGGGAAGGGTTACATGCAGAAACTGGGTTTAGGATGGTTTCACTCTTTTCCTTAGAGACCTGCCGATTTTCTATGTCGTGCATAATGAGGAATCCTTTTCCTAAACATGAAACGAACATCTATAAACTTGCATCTCTCGGTGTGTGCATATCCCAAACTAAAGAGCCCCAAAGACTTCTCCAACTTTATTTCTAGTATCATCCAATACAAAATAAGTCATAGGTAGGAACTTCTCAAAGTGAGACCTGGGCGCGATGGTGCACACCTGGAATCCCAGCGGCTCCGGGAGGCTGAGACAGGAGGTTCAAAGCCAGCCTCAGCAAAGGCGAGGCCCTAAGCAACTCAGGGAGACCCTGTCTCTAAATAAAATGCAAAATAGGGCTGGGGACGGGGCTCAGGGGTTGAGTGCCCCTGGGTTCATTATTATTATTATTATTATTATTATTATTATTATTATTATTTTACCAGGAATTGAACCCATGTGGCTTACCAACAGAGAAGGCTAACACTGTATTTATATTTTTATAATCTCAGCATTTCCTTCAGGTGTAGAGATCGGTTTCCCTGCCTTGGCGCACCACATTTATCAGACTAAAAAAAAAAAAAAAAGAATGATTATTTGGGAGTCTTTACACAAATTGCTCCTCAAGGAGGTAACGCGATGGGTCTGGCCCTGACCACTTTGATCATTTTACAAGACGATGTTTTTAAGTGTTGAAAATCTTGTCATGACAAGCGTCTTTGTCCTGAGAGTGCTCCTGAATAATGGCTCACAGAAGTAACTCATATCATCTCTGAGGACTGAGGACCGGCTACAGGCCCTCTCACTAGTTGAAGTGGAGGAGATGAAAGTGCAGATTTGCAGATTAAAGATAAAAGCCAATTGCACAGAGGTGACCCCAGAAGTCGGCCCCGACCACTGGCTCCTGTGAGCCCCATTCACTTTTAACACCTGCAGCAAGTGGCACGTGGACGCGTCTGTCTGGGCTGCTGCCTTGGCTACGCGAGCCCCTCCTCAGGCTGCATCTCTGCAGACAACTGAGCCCACCAGGACGTCTCTCTGGTGCTTGCAAACGGGAAGAATCCCACTCTTCCCTCCTGCCACGCACCTGTCCCACCAAAACTCGTCAGAGGACCCCACCCAGGTCTCCCAGCGCACAGACTGCTTTGGACGAGGGAAATTTGGGAGAAAGTAGGTCTCCTTCTCCTTGCCCCTTCTCCAAGCCTTTGATGACCCAGGGCAACAAGAGGGTTCCGTGTCTCGGGTGCAAAACCAGATGGGACTGTGGGTGCCCGGCTGCATCCAATGAATCAGGCAAAGCTCTGACACCCGTGCCCAGCTCCAGGGTCACCTCATCCAGCCGCATAAATATTTGGCGGGTCTTTATCGAAAGAGGTCTATCCCAGTTTGCCTTTTATTGGCGAATCTAGGGGAGGAACATGGGGCTAACCTGCGCGCCCTGTTACCTTGTCTGTTTAAAACGAGGCTGGACTTGCCGGTTCGCTTCCCCATGCCCTCAGGCTACATCTAAAGGAGGAGAGCTTTAGACTGGGTTTGTAGAATTTCGGTGCCAAACGAACCCCTGCTTTTGAGGGAGTCCAGTGGAGAAAGGGAAATCAAGTTTGCAAGCTGTTGCTGTAGGCCATGAATCACGCCAGGCTGCGGAAGGTCAAGTGTGCAGATCCTGCCTCCGGCCAAAAAGTTCAGAACGACCTTGGAGACGCTAGACTCTTTCTGCGGAAGAAGGATCCACCTTGGCTCCACATCAGCTGGGCTTTGGAGGGCAGGCATCGCTTATCTAAATTTTATCAGCATTTGTCTAAATTTATGTTTATGGTTGCACTGCTCCACCGTATCTTGGGATGAAGTTATGACTTTCCACGGATCGAGGACCTTTCACTTGGACTCGCAGGTGATTATTAAAATAGAAACAGATACCAGGGTGGTATCAGCTTCTAAGCTTTGGGATAATGCTGGAAAAAAAAAAAAAAAACCATCAGCATGAAGATAAATTGTGCATTTTCAAATTGGCAGAGTTTAGAACTCAGTGTAGCCTCTTTGGATCCAGAGAGGCCATGAAAAATGTGCTCTGTAGGAGCTAGCAAGCTCCTTTCTACACACAATGAAGAGTTACAAGCAAATGTCGTCTTGCATTGCTTCGTGAAGGGGTATTGTCTGAGGAAAAAAAAAAAAAAAATGCATTCTTAGGCAACTTTGTGATCCCGTAAATAGCATGGCGTCTGCGTCCACAAACTAGAAAGGGTACGAGCCCCTAAGTCAAGGAGCCGCCAGATTGTATGAGCTGTATCCGTGACTGAAACGTCCTCAGTCCCTGCATGCCTGCATCAGGTCAGGTTTTGCAAGAAGTACGACTCGAAATCAGGAGGAGAACATTCCAGAAAAGGAGTCCAGAATGAGCCAGGCTCCAAGGAGCAATTTGCAGGGTTTGTAGGAGAGAGTTTGCCTGCATTCTCCTCGTGCACATTACCGACTCCATAAATCCTGACACTGCCGTCAACAGTGTCTACTCTGCCCTGGAATGAGCGTCTAGCTACCTGCGGACGGGGATAACTGTCACGGTGCTGGTCCAGCATGCCCTGAGACTGGGGCTTCCTGTTGCCTGACCGTGCATTTCTCAGAAAACAGAAGGGGTATTGGAATTTAAATGGAATTATTCTTGAAGAGGTCTAACAAACATAGACCACCGTGGAATCTGATGCCACTTAGTTGATGTTGCATGCAAAACTCACAAGCCAAGGATCCCCAGCCCGTCGCCCATTTGACGGGTGGGAGCCTGAGTTTTGTCACTTGGAATCATGAGCAGGATGTCTCCGATGGACATCAGGTGACTCCCGTCTCGGTCGATCCCATCTCTGCAGTTCAGAAGTCAAACCTCCCCGAGGCTCCACGGCCAAGCTCTCTCGAGCTGGAAAAGTTGGAGAGCACTGACGGGCAGGTGGAGATGAGCAAAGCAGACAGGGCTAAGGACAGTTGTAAGGAAGACCCACTGGGTCCCAGCTTTGGGGCAGGTTTCTCCACTCCACCCTCGGTATTTCCCTGATCTGTTCCATGAGCGTCGGATCATTCCTTTCAGCATCCCTCTCTTGCATGCAGTCGGAGCTAGTTTTGGAAGTCATGCACGTCTCACGGTGTGCAGTGATTCATCCCCACAGCTGGCCCAAGAGGAGGGTGCTCTGGGGGCTGCCAGGGAGAAGCCCCGGTGGTTTGTCTGTGGTCCATCAGCTGGACGAGCTACGGCTTGGACAGCGCCCCCCTCTCCTGAAGCCCTTTCTGACCCTGAACCCCACAGCACACTCCCATGCAGATACCGGCCGCCGCCACCGTCCCATCCAGAGCGTCTGCCCACGTTGATCTTCGGTTGAGGGCTGGCTTTCCCTCGGTCCTTCAACCCCCAGTTCCTCAGCTTCAAAGCAACCAGTCTCCCCGGGGCTCGGACTTCAGCTCACCACGGCGGACGGCGGCTCCTACCTGCCGCTTCTCCTACTGAACTCCATCGACCCGTCTGCTTCAGGGACCTTCTGTGGCTGATTCTAACAGGTACGGGGTGTGACAGGTGAGATGCAATCCCTTTTGCAACAAATCGGGCAACTGTGTCCAGGGAGAAGCTACAGCAAACTGAGGGGTGGTTACACACGTGTGCACACACACACACACGTTTTCCATTAAGAAAAACAGGGCTATCCAACACCACGAGGATTTTTTAAGTGACTTTATTTTTCCAGTAGCAGAGATTGAACCCAGGGTCACTTAACCCCTGAGCCACACCTCCCAGCCCTTTTTATTTTTTGAGACAGGATCTCGATAAGTGGTTGAGGCTGGCCTTCAACTTGTGATCCTCCTGCCTCAGCCTCCCGAGCCACTGGGATTACAGGTGTGCATCACCCTGCCCGGCCCTTAAAGTGTCCTTTTTGATCAATTGATCAAGTCAGTTGATTTCTGTGCAGCAGTATCGTATTTTCTAAATTCGTGAATTCGTGTACTGAATCTCAGACTTGGTCCTAGGCGTGAGGGATGGAGGAGCCAACCCAGGTAAGGAAGACGGTTCCTTGGAGCTCAGATTGTCGCAAGCTCCGATCGCTAGGAGTCTCATCCTTATTGCCTTCATTTGGGCCTTAGCTTCCCGTTAAACACTTTATTTTGAGAATCTGATACTTCATTTGAGAATCTCATAATTTTAATTTTATTTCATGCAAATAAATTTTTCCTTGGTTGTCGTTCAATATCAAGATCTGACATAGCAGCTACCCCTTAGGTCCTGCTGAAACAGTGATCTCAGATGCCATCTGTACTTTAGGACTTACATTCTAAAGACTTACTTCATACGGCCGGGGGTGGCTGTGCATGCTTGTAATCTCAGCAGCTTGGGAGGCTGAGGCAGGAGGATCACAAGTTCAAAGCCAGCCTCAGCAAAAGCGAGGCCGTAAGCAATTCGGTGAGACTTTGTCTCTAAATAAAATGCGAAATAGGGCTGGGGACGGGGCTCAGTGGTTGAGTGCCCCTGAGTTCAATCCCCTGTGTATCCTCCCCACCCCCAAAAAAACTCTGCTCATTTTCATTCTTTTGCTCTAATTATAGGATCAACCAGAATCTTCCTTTGATGTTTTAAAAATAGAGAATCAACATTTTTTTTTTCTTTTCATAAAGAGTATTTTTCTGCTTTGAAAACATTTTCTTCTTCTTCTTTTTTTTTTCAATTACTTGCTGCAGTGGGAAAATACAGAGCTGTTCTTGCATTAATTTTTCCTTCTCTGGTCTGGAAGCCAACGCTGGGTTTATTTGGCCGTCGTTCCTGAAAATGAGAGACTCTATTTATCAAAAGACGTTCGAATAAGCAGCAGAGCCACCATCTTCGCTTCCTTGGGTAGTTTATTTCCCAAGATTCTGGGGCACTTTTACCTGCGAGCTGCGACCAAGGGTCAAAATGAAGCACTGTCCTGCTTTTATTGGGGACCTAATTAAAGAATGAAAAGCCCACGTGAGGCACTTCTGAAGTTTTGGATCAGGTTCAGGGAGGTCCATGATTTTGTGCATAAAATGTGGGTCTTGGGAAACGACGTGATTTACAAAACAATTCATAAAGTTCGCCAGATTCATTTTCCTTTCTGAAATTCTTCCCGCGATGTTTTCCATTTGCAGTCAAAATATCATCCGCTTTCAAATAGATATTTTTCATTTAAAGGTATTTTTAGTGAGGGGCCTGGGGAGGTGTCTCCGTGGTAGAGAACTTACCTAGTGCGCAGAAGGCCCTGGGTTTCTTCCCCAGCAACACACACCCGAAAGAGATCCTCTTAGTTATATGTATATTTATGTGCA
The DNA here is from genome assembly GCF_048772815.1 of Callospermophilus lateralis. Taxonomy (NCBI): domain Eukaryota; kingdom Metazoa; phylum Chordata; class Mammalia; order Rodentia; family Sciuridae; genus Callospermophilus; species Callospermophilus lateralis. Next base: position 8,854,884 of record NC_135326.1, on the reverse strand, counting down.
AAAAAACCCATCCACAGCCATCCGTCTGCCTACGTATGTGATTGCCGAGAAATCTTAAATTGGGGCATATACATTTGGAAGCACAGAACCATAAATCACTGAATCCTACTTACAGCATTCTGGCTTTAAAATCCTTCCAAAGTAGAGATAATTTGATTTTAAAACAACTTTTTAGATAAATGTATACTGTGCTGTACACCATTATGGATTTCCATCGTATTGGTATTTTCTGCCAAGTGCGCTCACATTTTAAAAGAAAAATAACTTGCTGGGCGCAGCGGCCGACCCCCGTAATCCAAGCGGCTCTGGAGGCTGAGGCAGGAGGATCGCGAGTTCAAAGCCAGCCTCAGCAACTTAGTGAGGCCCTAAGCAACTCAGGGAGACCCTGAGGTTGTTTTTTTTTTTTTTTTTCTATTTATTTTTTTGTAGAGATACATCATCCTAAGTTGCTTAGGGCCTCACTAAGTTGCAGAGGCTGGCTTTGAACTTGCCATCCCCCTGCCTCAGATTCCTGAGCCGTCTCTGGGATTAGAGGCATACCCCACAAGCCGGGCTTTCCTACAAGGTATCAAGAAGACGACCAGTGGCGGGATTGTATCCCGGTCACATCTGTCACTCAGTCGTCTACTGAAGTAGCTATTTTTCACTTACCTGGGGAAAAAGCTTGCCTCCAGCTCCCATGCAGAGCTGATTTGTCTAATCAAAGACGGCAGAAAGCCCTTGAAGAGAGCCCGGCATTTGTTAAACACTTGGCATTTGATAAATTGTAAAAGGAAGCGCACTCACGCCCAGAGAGTGATTGGGAGATCTAAGAAACCACGCCGGCAAAGCCCACGTGGCATCCTTCCCCAACTCCCAAGGCGGAGCGATCCTATGTGGGATTCAAAGCATCATTTCTGCAGGGGCCAGAGCTTTGGGAGAGCCTGGTTTAATTAAAAGGTGAAACTGCTGTTGATTCTGATTCACAAAAGTTAACAAGTGAACAAGTCAAGACGCGGCTCTGCTGCTCATGTTAGCCACAAAGAAAATGAGAGACTCCTTTTTTTTTTTTTTTTTTTTTAATGTTGACAACAAAAAGGGTATTTTAAGTTTGGAAATCAAATGAAATCGCACTTTCTAAAACACGATTGAAAGAATGTTTTTTTGCTGGGCAAAAAATGTTTTTTTTGTGGTGCACACCTGCAATCCCAGCTGCTCAGGAGGCTGAGGCAGGAGGATGGCGAGTAGAGGCCCAGCCTCAGTAACTTAGCAAGGCCCTGAGCAACTCAGTGAGACTCTGTCTCTCAATAAAATACAAGATAGGGCTGGGGATGGGGCTCAGGGGTCGAGTGCAATCCCTGATGTTCGACCCCTGATGCAAAAGAAAAATAAATTTTTTCTCTGTCACCTTCCAATATTTTTTGTGGGTAAAATCAGTTAATGGATGAGAGTTCATTTAAAAATATTGTTTGGTCAAATATCCTTACAAATGTATCACCTTTTCCTTCTCATGACCCATGTACAAATATTATTAAGGTTTTCCTCGTGAGTTCCTGGCTCGCTGCTATGCAAAAATATGACCTTTTATATGACAATACAGAAGTGAGTTTTGTCATCTCCGTCGGATACCCATAACTTCATCCTTTGCTCTCTGTCTTCTACCTGGTCTCAGCAGGTATCTCCGGAGAAGAAGGATCTGCCATCGTTGCTAAGGATAAAGCTGGACTTTCCTTGGACTTTAGATGGTTTGAGGTTTCCACTCTCCAATAATGAGGCTTGGAAATAATGTGACTTTTTTTTTTTTTTTTTTAGTTCATTCCCTACCTCTAACTTCTACAGAAAGAGCAATGGTTTGTTTCAACTGCTCTGTGCTAACCAGATGTCAGTATTCCATGGTCTAAAAAGTTTTAAGCAACTTATTAACTCTCCAAAGCATCCCAGTTCATGAACAAGCTGAACGGCAATTTAAACTTCAGATTGACGTATGTGAATCCGTATCTTCGACACTCTAAACGCCTTTCCACTCTCTTCCCTGACTAGAGGCATATGCCACTCATTAATCCAGCTCCATGCCAATGCATTTCCCTTGCAACGTCCAAAAGACAGCAGGGCCGCGGAAGATATTTTCGTTATGTGACTCCTTAGCAGCCTATGATTCTTGTAAGTGGAGAGGAAGTCATTCTCCGCAGAACAAACACAAACCGGCTCCGTCTTTGCTTGGTGCTTCTTGCTGAATTTCAACGCTGATTGCTGTCTTCACATTCTCAGAGCTCTGTCCTGGTGAAACCCTCCCTGGATTCCGTGAAATTACAGAGAGCAAGCCTGCGGACCAGAGAGGTCAAGTGCATTTCTCAAGGTCACAAAGCCATGGAGGACCAAAGCCAAGATCCAGCCTGAGGACACGGGTCTCTACGCTCCAGGGTCCTAAATGCTGAATGAGTAGTGAGATTTTTATAATCTCTTGCTAGATCCTTCCTGTAATGAGTCAGCCTTAGTTGGATGTCATTGATAATTAAGCTGAAAAGAGAGGGACTCCCCGTATTATCTCCCTAGGTTTGAACAGAATGGTAAGATCTTTTATTGTCCTTGTAGGGAAAAAAGAAAACACAGAAAAGAAAGATTTGAATCTTATTTTCCAGGAAAATAATGAATGGTTAGTAATGAAAATAATGAATGGTTGTGGCTTCCAGGGATACCTGCTCTCTGCTGGGCGGGAGGAGGCTTTATGCCCCCTTTACACAGTAAGTTAACTCCCTAAAAGACATTTTCTTGGTCCCGATTTACCGCTAGCACGGACATTTTTTTATTATGACGGTCTCCCAAGACGGTCCTCTGCTCCCGCTTAGCCCTGCTGCGTCTGGGTTGAAGTCCCCAGCCCCTGTATCATGAAAGCCGGTCTGATGTCACCGTGGGGGTGACCACATTCTGCAGAGGAATGCATGCCAGACACAGAGGTCGGCGGCAGCCCTCACGGAAGAGCCAATGGATCCCCTGGCACTGGTGGACAGGGTCCCAGACACCGTCCCCACGGGGCTGAGCCATTCAAAGCCACGTCCACTATGCTTGCCACTCCAAGACTGGAGGCGCGATGGGGTCCCCTGGTGACCTGAACCTGCTCTGCAGAATTCTGCTCCATTCCTTACCGTGAAGAGCCCGGCAGCCCGTCTCAGGGGAGAATCTGTGCGCGGTGCCTTTGCGTGAGCTCTTCTGCGTGGACAGGTAGGTCCTGAGGCCTGCCCCACCCCGCTCTCCTTAGCACGGCACGTGTATTCCCTTTATTGGGGACCAGAGGGTGACGCAGGATGACCGTGGTGCCACTTTGCTGGTTTGAGGCAGCCGGGGGAAGCTTCTCCATAAAGCCAGGGCTGTGGACCTTCAGTTGTCCACCCCATGAGGAAAAAGAAGGACACTGGTCTCCATTTGGAAAAGAGAGACCTTTGCGGGAGTCCTGGTAGCTCACCATGCACGCCACCGTCCTCCGGGGTTTGCAGAATCGGAGGAGTCTTTTCGGCCGTGGCTGGCATTCCGAAGCCCTCTTGGTCAGTCCCGATCCGTGTTTTACCCTCAGCGTTTGAATTATTCATCAGCCCGGGCTTTTGCACCAAGCTGCAGAGGCCACGCAACCAACCGGCAAGTCGTGGTAGCTGAAGCCCAGATCGCCGGGCGCTCCCCCGGAGACTTATTACAAGGATGCTACCGTGTAACAGGATGTGTCCAGGGGGCTGCAACCATGTAGCTGACAAAATAAGGGCTGGTTCCAGGGGAAACCTGAGCGTCGCTATTTTCATCTCCTTTTCTGTTAAAAAACGACGGGGACTGGCAGGGCTGAGAAGTTTACCGGGGAGTAGGGATCCGAGATCACTGCTGTTTGCACACGGCGTCTTCAGTCATTACGCGTCTTTGTGGCCACAGAAGCTCATGACTCGTAAGTCATCATTCATGGTTCAGTGACTTCCAAGATGGACAGAGAGGCTTGATGTGGTGACAGACGGAAGCACTTGAACCCATCCACAGATGCGGGCACAACCTGGGACGACGGGGGTTTGGGTGGCATCTCCAGGACTCACCAAACTTCCTGCCTGGGGTCCACCCAACTTTATATAAGACCAGCCGGTAAGTATTCGAAGCTTTTCGTTGGCTAAGAAGACACATCCTTGGCATGCTCACCAGGAAGGCAGGCATGCCATGTTGGCTTGTTCATCCATCGCTGTGACCAAAAGACCTGAGGAGAACAACACAGAGGAGGAATTGGGGGCGCATGGTTGGCCAGCTCCATGGCTCTGGCCCAAGGGGAGGCAGAACAAGATGGCGGCAGGGCCTGGAGGAGGAGAGCAGCTCAGGACAGGGCACCAGGGAGCAGAGAGAGCTCTGTCACCAGAGACAGGACAGAGACCCCCAAGGCACAGCCCAGGGACCCCCTCCTCCAGCCACACCCCACCTGCTGCAGTCACCACCCAGTGAGTCCATCCAAGTGGATTAATCCACTGATTAGTCTACACCTCTCCTAACCCAATCATTTCACCTCAAAGCTTTCTTGCATTGTCTCACACACGAGCTCCAGGGGACACCTCACATCCCATCCATAACACAGGCCCAGAATGCAAAGAACCCGGGAGTGTGGCTGAGCTCAGGGGAGCGGCTCAGAACAGACAAGGGCCGGATGTGTTCCCGACCCTTCCTGTAGCCCTGGGAGAGAAACTCGGTGTCGGTTCACAGCTGCTTCTGAGCGTCTCTGGATATGCTGCTGCCAGTTCCCATGAGCCATTTTGTGAACGGATTTCTCCGGGAATCCCTCCACACATCACTGGATAGATGAGAACTGTGTACACGTCCTGAGAGCTGTTGTTCTCGTTGGAGTATATCCGAGTGCACGTGTACCCCTATCTTATCTCCTCCTTGCTTGATTTAAGTAAAATGTTCCTGAGCACAGGAATACAAAGATTCGACGCTCTTTTCTCCCTGGGTATTCAATCACAGGTATTTCCCCATGTTGCCAAAAATGCTTCGCAAGACACAGATTGGAATTTCTCACACTTTTACCCGATGGCTTCATGGCCCTGGATTATTCGGTAGCGGAAAAACAAGTGACGTTTGAGACGCTAACTTATTTTTGCTATCAACGATCAAAGTCACGGCGTTTTATTCACCGTTAAGGTAGAAAACGTGTCGATGGATGACGGTGGGGTCCACGTTGCGGAGGATCAGAAGCAACAGCTGCTGAGATTTAGAAAGGATCGAGGGGAGGCGGGGCCCGAGACATTTCTGCAGGTATCCGGGAGTTTTGCCTCTGTTTATGCTTTTAAAGGTTGTGCTGAGTTTTTATTTGCTCTGGTCTCTTCGGTTATGGTCTGCCCGTCTCTGGGATCAGCCTGTGTTTGTGCATCGCAATTGGAAGGGAAGAGTGTTTATTCCGAGCACAATGACATGAGATGGTCGGTTGTCAAGGGCATTGCGTTTTGCCAAGAGAACGGTGTAAACAGAGGGACAGAGTCCTGTGCTTGCAGGAGTGGATTAGTCCCTTCGAGGATGTATTCATCTTTTGATCAATGATCCCTGGTCAATGAAGACAAAGATGATTTTGAATTGTGAGTGGCTTAACTGCGGGCTTCGGGGTGACGTGCCCTCCGTGCTCATTAGGGCTGCCAAAACGGAAGAAAATTAAAAACCAAAACAACAACAAGAACATGTCGGGAACATTTCCTAAGCGCACAGATGCACAGAGGGCTGGTCTGAAACTTCACCTATGTATTCACAGCCTGCACTCGTTGTATATGGCTCTGCATGGCACTATGCTATCCACGTCAAGTTCACGGACTCAGGATAAGTGTTTATGATGAGACGGGGCAGGAGCAGTTTGTGCCATTACGTTCACCAGCTCTTCACATGGATTCAGTGAACCAGGATGCCATATTAGAAGTTTTTCTACGTGGGGTAAAAGGATCTAAGGCATTGGGAATTCACGGCCCAATAACCTCAGGGTGAATATATCTGGAGGTATTTGAAGGGGAAATTGCCTCAAGGTCGTATCGACCTCTAGGAGCAGAATTTTTGGCTATTTAGGCTGAAGAATGGTGATCAGTTCAGTGTCAGCTCCGTCCCCCTGGGGGTACGGTGGTGACACACACCTGCAATCCCAGAGGCTGAGGCAGGAGGATCGCGAGTTCAAAACCAGCCTCCGCCAAACAGAGGCCCTAAGCAACTCAGGGAGACCCTGTCTCTAAATAAAATGCAAAATTGGGCTGGGGACGGGGGCTCAGGGGTTGAGTGGCCCTGAGTTCAATCCCTGGTAACCCCCCTCCCTCGTCCCTCTCCCCCCAAAAGAAATTAACACAGATAAAGTTCTTAGAAGGAGGCCTGGAGTCAACGTGCACCCTGCAGATGGAGGCTCTCTTTGCATTTTGCAACCAAGTGACATCAGAGCAATTTGTAGTGCCAGAATCTCCTCCTTGTTCTCCTAACCACTAAATGTAGGGGGGAAGACAGATGCTTATCAGTGAGTCGTGCATGTGATAGGGAGCAGACAGGCAAAGTGGCGGGATCGCGAGGTTCGGGGGATAATCCTATAGACTGGGCCCACCACGCTGACCGCCGCGTGCTTTCTTTCAAAAAGCAATTGACCTGCGGCCCCGCCTGCTTCAGCTCACAGGTATGTTGCATGTCTCAGCAAACTACCTGTTATTTGCAGGAGACACGCAGGCCCCCAAAATGCCAAGGAGAGGAGCGCAAGTTACCCTAAAGTGTAGGGGGAGGGACTTCTATGACACTTCTATGTCCCAAGATAAACTTGGGACTGAAGAAACAGTGGGTGGATGGACGGCTGACCGGGGTCTGGTCAATCTGGCCACGTGATGAGGAAGACTCTCCTGGTTTACGGAAAGTGACCTGATATGAGCCAATCACTTTTGCTTCTTAGTTTTAAAAAGTTTAGAACCTTTGACATTCATACATAAAGACATTTAAAAATCACTTATTTGTGGAGTGATTGCACGATATTTCAAAATAGAGACAAACGTGCAGGAGCCCAGCTGAGGTGCGAGTCATGGGGCCATCCTGGGTGTCCTGTTGGTGACGGATGTGGTCTCTCCCAAAACCCCTGAAGGAGACCTGGCACCAACTCGTGGTTCGTATCCAAAGGAAAGAGCCAAAACGGGTCAAGAAAGTCGGAAAGTAAACTTCTCTTCTTTATAAAGATTTTTACCCTCAAGTATTTAGTTATAGTAACAGAAAATGGACTTATCCATAGTATAAACGAACGTTTGAGAAGTCTCCTGTTTTTTTTTTTTTTCCTTTTTTCTTCATCCAGTAGAGCTAGTCCTTGAATCTGAAGTACTGTGTGGCCTTGTTCTCTTGACACCTCAGGTGCCTGGCATAGAATCGTCCTCAGAACAGAAATGCAGAATCTCAGGCTGCATCTCAGACCTCCGAAGCCAGAATGCGCCTTCTCAGAGGCTCCGCGGGAGATGGGTGTGCCCGCTAACGTTTGAAAAGAGCATGTTGAGCTGAGGATCAATACTCAATCACAGAGAGAGTGAATAAATGAATACATAATTAAGAGAAGCAATTAGGAAGTAGTAACGTCTCCCTCTGCTCTTGTGTAGGATGCTTAAACGTGGAGGCTGAATTTCTGGTTTCCACGTCAGGTTTCTCTTAAAGGGAGACGTCCCTCTCTCCACCCCTCTTCTTCAGTAATAAATGCTTATCGAGCAAACACTGGGCATTGGATATAAAGAGTGCCCAATGGAGGAAGGGCTCCTTACCATCACTGAGTTCCTCTATTTACGTGGGAAAGATGGTCTTTCATATGACAGGGAATGAAGGGTTAAATCTGGGTGCCGCTGTGGGAGCAGGTATCATGGGAGGGGTGTGCCATTTAGCATGTTCAGCCTCCTTGACCTTGTGCCAGAACCATGAGCCCAAATAAACTTCTTTTCATTATAAAGTTTCTTACCCTCAAGTGTTTAGTGATAGTAACAGAAAATGGATTTACTTCAGCCTGGATTTTCCTCAGTTCTTTCCCTGGGTGCTCAGCTCACAGGAAACCCCAATCAGCTCCCCATCCACCCAGTAGCTCGAGTACCTCGTGGTCCCTGGAGCCGTCAAAAAGTGGGGTTCTGTTTTAGATCATTCTGCTGCCTGTGGGATCCTGTGGAGGAGAGAGGCTGGCTTTGAGACAAGCTGGGGCATGCATCCTGCTGAGGAAACATCTCCCGCAGTCCCTTCCTCATTAGTGAAGTCTGAGCCACTCGACGTAACTGGCCCCAAGAGACGGGCCTCCGTGGGTTCTCTGAAATGCCTTCGCTCAAATCTTTGTAGACGAGGGTGCGCTCAAAAGGGAGGGGAGGGAGAGTTCTTTGGCTTAATAGGGGCTGAGAATCCTCCGAGTCTGCTTCCCTGTCAGGCTGAGCAAAGCCTCTGCGCGTTATCATTATTTTTTTTTCTTCTGGTAGCAGAAAGCAAAGTTCAAACCTAACAAGACATAACACGGCCCGACAAGAGAAAGGCCACCCGCTCCACAGCGGCGAAGGCAAACATCCTCGGACTGACTCGCAGGGTGCACCGTGTTTTTTAAGGGAAGAAAAACAAGCCCGCACGCAGCCCGCAGCCGGGTCCTGGCAGGGAGCGGGGGGAGGACTGTGTTCCAGGAGGCTTAAGGTGGGAGTCCATCAAAGTCGCGGAAAGGTCACCTCCTTCCTCTGCACCATGCCTATGTCTTTGTAAATGTCTGTTTTCCCCACGGAGAAAAGAAAGGCATTATTGAGATAACTGGATGAGGGAGCAGCCGAGGGAGTCAGCTGAATAAAGAGATCATGTCTGAGACAGAGGTGGGCACATCAATCAAGACATGTCGAGGGGAGGAGGTTTTTGTGGATGGGGAGTAGGGAGGTCGGCGTCTACCCGGCCATCCCAGTGAAGTCAGGTTTGGCTCCTTGTTGGCTGGCTCCATTGCTCCTGGACCCTGTGGAGAGGTGCCAGCAGCAGGGTGGCATCTTTCATCAACAACAAGATTTTAGTGGCCACCACGTTCCCCTTTCCGAGATCGGGTTTACGGAAAAGTGCCTTGGAGGGGATCCTCACCCGGGGCTTGTGTTAATTAAAGCCAATGCTGATTGAGCGCTGTCACGGGCATCTGGCGGGCAAAGACAACTCAAGTATAGACTTTGTGATGCTGCCAGGGGACTGGCGCACGGCGGGCAGGGATGGTTGCAGACTAAGCAAGTCTTGGGGGGAAATCCAAATTTAAAAAAAAAAATAAAAAATCAGAGGGGAAATCAGAACCAGTTGTTGGACCGTGATGAAGGATCTTTATTTTCTGCTGTAAATGATGGCTCTCACGCTATGCACGAAGGGGCAGTTCCTTGCATACTGCTCACGTTTTATTGAGATCTGTTTTCCGCAGTTCAGTTGCATCTTTTCTTAATTGCTTGTGGGCTCGCTCTCTCTTTTCTGTTCCAGGAAAGCTGTGTGCATTGGTGCATTGGTTTTCCCACTTGGACGGGGCTGCTCCGCCTCAAACTTGAATCCCCAGCCCCCTAAAAATCAAATAAAGAAATCGAATCAAATAAAAAACAATCGGATCATAGGACGTACGAATGCGTGCCTGCTGTCATGGAGTCTGTGCTTTGCAAATAGAGAGCATTCCAACAATCATTCAGGAATCATGCATTTTTTTTAAAAAAACGAAAGCGATTCAGTGGTAGGCCTTCCCTCACTGAATTCTGCCCCTGTCCACCTAGCAAGGACACAGCTCGCGTGAGGTCAGACGGGAGGCTTGGTCCCGCGGCTGGTGCATGCTCCTCAGTGGATTCTCTCCTACTGAGGAGCTTCCGGCTGAGCCTGCGGGACTCTGCACTCAGACCTCAAAGCGCCAGCTCAGGCAAGTCTCCCCAGATCGGCCCCCGGGGCAGGTGGCTCCTCTCCAGTGGGTGTTTGGGAACAGCATCACAACGCATGGTGCACGGCGCACGCCCACACGCACACGCACATGCACACACACACACTCCTTTTCCGGTTTCTTCTCTCAGCATCCCTTGGAACAATCTCACGCCAGGACTTTCTCCGGGTGACGCCAGGCGGAATCTAGACTTTGGCAGTTCCTGATTCCACCAGTTCAGGGAGGGGGACTGGAAGAGGGGCAGGGATAGCTAGAAACGCAATCCACAGCGTGCCCCGCCGGGCTGGATTCGGAGGGGCAGAGACCCGGGCGCCAGCGGGGGTCTCTGCAGTGACTGGCGGACCTGCTTGGCACCCGGGAGGTCTGCAGGGGGGTGCAGGAGAAGCCACTTAAAAGGGACAGCCACGGCATCTAGTTGGGGACATTGCATGCAGCGCGGCAGCTTCTGTCCTTACAAGCATTTTGGACTTTTGTCTGTTTTCGGTTCCCCTGTGGTCTCCATTCCCAAGGTCCCCAGAGAGCACGTCACAGTGGGAAGCCCTGTTCCACCCCGGATCTGGGGGACAGTGACTTTTCCCGTTAGGTTTTTCTCTGCCAGGCGACCACTGGACTTGAGAAATTCTGGGACCAGAGAGGGCTGGAGGCCAAAGGACCGACGCGGAGCAGAGTTTCAGAGAGACATTTGCAGCTGTAGGACACATGGATCGGGGTGTCGTTTCCCCAGGGCCAAGGAGTCCTCCAGGACTTTCCATAAGTAAAAAGGGGGTCCAAGGCACGACGTCAGGCTCCTCAATTCATCTCACGAGAGGGGACGCGCTTGCCCCCCTATGGTAGAGGCTTCAGGGCCACTTCAATCGGAGTCGACAGTTGGGCCCCGTCACACCTTAGCTGGGTATAAAAAGGGCGACTTCAGGAGGCTGACAGGGGACTCACCTGCCGCTTCCTATCCTGTTTGAGGTGCCATAGGAAGGTCCTGCTTTATGGCAGTAATCGTTAGGATTGTGGCTCCTGATTTGCCTTTTCATTGATATTGCGTTTACAGTGGACTGATGGCGGATCGTGTGGAGATCGGAGGGTCGTTCCCCAAACACGGTAGCCGGGGAAAACACACCAACCCGGGCCGGGAACGTCAGGACCAAGCCTGGAGGAGTCCGGGCTGGTTTGTGAACCTGGTGAACTGGCCCAAGTCCTTCCAGCGTCCTTTAGAACAACACTAAGTCGCATGCACCCTTGGCCCCGAGCTTTAACCCCTCTGTTTGTAAGCAACGTAATCGATGGGTCAACGATTTGTTTGCAGAAGGCTAAAGCGCCATGAATAATAGGCATCGGTGGTTTTTTTTTAGTTCCTATACCGTTGTGACAGACGTCGGGCTGGACGCAACCTATGGTAGGACAAGTGGAGAGTTATAGGAAAATTCATTGATTCTGGGTGAACGTACGGTGGCTCCATGTGCACAAACCAGAGGTCCACACCCAGGTGACATGGATGTTTAATCTACTGCACAAAGAAACCTGGTTCTGGAGGGCAAGCGTTCACCCCCATCGCGCCCCAGAGGCATGCTAGACCCTGTTCCCTGGTGGTGACCCACATCCCTTTGCATTTACTGCCCAAGCTAGTGTGCGCTTGGACGCAGGAGGAGGCGACCAGAAATCGGTCCAATGATAGGTTTGCAAGAGAAGGTAAAAGCGATGATCCTGTTGTGTTTCCTTTTGCTGTAATTGCACCCCTCAGCTTAGGTCATTGCTGACTAACGGAGGTTGGCTGAGCTCATCTTTCCGGAAAGTGGAGAGTCCAAGAACATGGCGCCCCCCGTGCACTGAGCCCATAGGAAGGACTCTCGGGCTGCATTCTGACATCATGGCGTGAAAGACCAAGCATGCTAGGGAGAGCGCTGATTGAAAACAAAGCCAAGGGCCGGCCCTGGATGACTCATTAATCCACAAATCCAGGGATGCAGGGATCCATCCACGAGAGCCAAGCTTTTGCAACTTGCTCACCTCCTAAGGTCCCCTCTTGGATGACTGCTCATGCATACATTTGAGGACCGAGTTCCCAACACAAGGAATCTGGGGTACACTGTCAGCCACCGCACAGTGGCCTCCGTAGAACTTACATTCTGTGCCACCCAAAAGTCCCATTTGGACTGTGACGGGCTCTCGGGGAGATGTCCCAGATGAGTTAAGATCTCTCTCCTTCATTTCTCGGGAGCTTCCAATTTCTGATTCACTTATTTGTTCAAAACATTGCTTTCTCTGGGAGCGTGTGACCGGAGCAGAAAACGTTGAAACGACGGGGCTCCCCCGATGCGTTTGACCGACCGCCTTCCCGTGCACCCAGCTTCATCTCGTATGTGTCTGAAGTTGGACAGTTTTAAGAGAAACGTCCCCAGGGGCCTGCCCATCTTGAACGCGCCGGGGGGCCATGTTCCTCCGTGTGGTTTCATCTAAAGAAACTGGATCCCTCCTCCCCAAGACCCGCTCCTACTTTGTATTAGACTCACCGAGAGTGGAAAGAACAGGACGATGTGACCTTGAGAGGCTCACGCAGGCTTTTTACCTGCTTCGAGATGATGAAAGAATACTGGAGGTGACCCACCAGCATTTTTTTAGAAAATCTCTTCTCCAAAGGTGGAGGAAAAGACGCTACTTATTTAACATCCTCAGATACAGAGGGCCCCGTGATTTTTCTGGTAGCGAGAAGGAAAGCGAAGGTCATCAGGATCCGTTTGTGTGTTTTTGACAAACAAACTGAGAACGCATTCGTGGCCAGAGTGAAATACTTTGGGAAGTAAAACTGGGTCTATTTGGCGTGTGCTTAGTTTAAAAATGGAGTGAATTTCTGTGCCATACGATCTCCGAGTTTTGAAGCCTTTCTGCACGGATATTTTCGATGCTAACGGATGCGGTCTTCCGAGGGAGGAGTTGACGGCTTATGGACGGAGCCGCTCACCAGGCCCACCTGGACCACATGATTCAACAGAGCAAATGACACTTCTGAAGATTAATTGGTACAAACCCCGTTTTTCTTCCTATCTACCTGGCTTTGCCTTGGCAAAAATGTCATGGAAATGGAATTGTACGGAATGTGGTCTTTGAGTTCGGCTGTTTGCACTCAACTCTATGTACAGGAGGTAAGTCTCTGCTGTTGTGAACATCAGCGTTCATTCCTCTTCCTTGCTGAATAGTATTCCATAGGAAGGATCCTGCTGAAATCTTGTTTCCGTGTCTCCCAGTTATCAGGCATGAAAATGTGCCATTTTTTTTGGCTATTGAGTTGAGTTACAGAGATGTTACTTATAACCAATGCGAAGGCTGTGTTAGTGCAGTGGCTGCAATGAGAGCCAGATTAAAGTTGGATGGAACATGGGAAAGAGGAGATGGACCATGAATAATTAATGCCCCTTGGCTGTGAATCAGCGAGGGAGCCACAGAGATGACTGATTCCGGTGAGAAATACCAGGAAAATGAGATTTTGTTAGTTTTGCAGGAGGGAGATAAGAGATGTAAGAACACGCAGATACCGGTTCTTTTCATTTATTTTTGCTGCTGTTTGATGTGTGCACACCTGAAACACAAACAGAGTAGCCCGCCTAATTGTATGAAAACAACATCTAACTTTATAACCTGATAAAAAGTCTATGTATCAGAAAACAAAGAAGATGTTCCAATCCCTCCTTTTAAAGAGATGTCAGGGTGCGTGTAGAATATTACTTCAAGATAACCAGGTGCGGTGGCTCATGCCTGTCATCCCAGCAGCTGGGGAGGCTGAGGCAGGAGGATGGCCTCTGCCAAAGGGAGGCCCTAAGCAGCTCAGGGAGACCTTGTCTCTAAATAAAATGCAGAATAGGGCTGGGGACGGGGCTCAGGGGTCGAGGGTCCCCGAGTTCAATTCCTGGTACACACGCACACACACACACACACACACACACACACAGAATATTACTTTAAATAATGATAACTTGATGGGAGGGATTGTAGGGGAGGTTTTGAAAGACAAAAAGTCACCAGAAGGTGACTGGAGGTGAATGGAAACAGCGCCCAGGTGTCTTCTTTCATATTCGGTGGTCGCATTCGGGTACACGAGTGCATTTTGTGTTCTCTTATTGTTAGTTGGGAGTGTGAAATATTACTCACTGGAGAAAAATGTCTCTGAATCAGTGCTTTTCACATTCTACCAACTCCCTTCCTCTGATCACCAATGGCACGTGAACACACTCTGATAAAGAACTAGGCAGGCAGCAGTAGAAAGGATGATGGGAAATGTAGGGAAGAGAGGAGCGGATGGAGTGAGTCTCCCGACGGTTTAGGATCAACTGGAGTCCATCGTTTGGAGTTATCTAGGTCAACTTCTCCACGTTACAAATGGACTGATTTGGTAACTCGCTAATTTGCACGTTCGATCAACAACACTTTTTCAGTCGCACTTTTTTTCCTACATGTTAAGCGTGTGTCTTGTGAAAGTCACGGATACAGTGGGTATAAGTTGAACAGATCCCAACTGAGACAGTGACCAACACCGTCAGCAGATCTCTTCATCATCACGATCCTTTTTAAACGAAGCTCTGTGCTCGGTTCCAACCCGCGTCCCGTGCCAAGATCCAGGCTGAACTTACACGATCACCTGCAGCCGTCAAGCAGAGCCGGACGGCGACGCTCAAAACCCAACTCGTCGCTGTCAGAACGGTGGCCCCCGACTGCAGCGGCCACAGACTTTGAGCGTGACCTGGGGGAGGAAGGATCTCAGAAGAGGGGCGTCCATTCGGTTTCTGTCTATGCTGGCGGCAAAGAAGCCCATGCTATCCGTTCCTTTCTCCTGGGCACCAACAATTTCGCCGCGGTGCTCCGAGGAGGCTTTGCCGTGATTGTCGACATGTTGACATTCTACCTTACGTTGGGGACTTCCAAAGACCAAGGACTGCGCCCTCTTCCTCTTTGAATTCAAGCCCCTGCTCCGGTGGTGCACAAAAACGGAGATACAACCGGAGACAGTTGGGGGTAGGAGAAAGCTAACAGCCTGCAGCAGGAGCTCGCACGGGGAGAGAGTAAGGAGAAAGGCAGACGCAGCCGACGGCGTGAGGTTTGTTTCTCTTTTATTTTCTCCTCTCTGGTCTCCTACCTGTGGGTGCGCGGACCAGCTCTATCAGCAGGGCCAGGCCGTTTGCTACAGGACAGCACCTCCCGCTGCACTCCAGGCCTGCTCAGTCAGAACCAGAACCTGGACTGGTACTCGAAGTCCAGGTGCTGTGTGTGCACATCTGGATCTTAGTTCCCTTCACTGTCAGCTAGAGAAAAACAATGACCTTCAGAGACAGCAAGGTCACAGAAATGCATTGTGAACGGCTGGTATATAGCGTCACGCCAAAGCCAAACCAAGCCCAGCTATCAATAAGAACAGGGTGGCAGCGGCGCGTCCGGATATCGGAGGCGGACGGGATGGGAAGGAAGGACAACTGGAGTCCCCTTGCTCCTCTCTGAGTACCACGTCACCCACTCTGTCTCTGCCACGCCATGGCCACGGGGCTTGCAGATTTGTTCCCAAACTCTGTTATGGCTCCGAGGACACCTGGCAGCGTCTGGGGACCTTTTTTGCACACACCAGGTAGCCGCGGGTCAGCGGATGGCTCGGGGAGAGGCACCAACGAATGGATCAGAACCGTTTCTCCGAGAATTCCCTCCCTTATATCTGAGTGGGTCCCGTCTCCTGGCCCTTCGACCCAGAAAATGGCATCCGTGCATTTATTTTCTGGAAGGATCTTAGAGCAAAGCTGGGGATAGACTCTTACAGCCTTTGATAACGCGGCTGCGATCCATGGGGACGTAAAAGGCCGACAGATTGCACATCCGTCACGGGACAAACCTCGAGAGCAAGACCTTGATTCTTTTTTTAGGCACAAAACCCCCGTTGATGATTTTAACGTCCGACTTGATTTCTGCCTTGAGCCCTCGGTAAGTGAATATCCACTGGAGAAATTCTTTCATTTACAACAAACGGGTCACGTGGGTTCTCTTCAATAAAGCCCCATCTAAAAAAAAAAAAAAACCACTTGTCAAAAGGAAAAAAGAAAAAAAAAATCGGCTTGATTCATCGCCACCATGTTGCGCCCAAGTTTTCCGGTGGCTTTCCTGCCTTATTAATTTTGTGATTTTTATGGTTTATTTATAAGCCAGGGAGCTGTCCCCGAGTGGATGAATCTGTTTACCAGTAAATCAGCAAACTGTAAACGTTGCTATAAAACAAAGAACGGGGTGGAGATAAATCAGGAATGAGGGATTCCAGGTATCCCCCCCGGGAGCGTTTGCGGTAGGTTACAGTGGCCCACTCCAACCCTGCGCCCATGGATCACAGAAGCCCTTGCGGGTTTATGAGGCTTGCAAACCACGGGTATTCCCCTTCTTCCTGCTCAGCACATCTTTGGGGTAATAAATAGGTAATTGGTTTGGTTCTATTATGCGCTTTCAGGATGACTCTTTGCAGTGATCACATATAAATCCTTGGGCTTATGGTTTCCTTTATTATAAATTTTTCATAATATGACTCCCCATCCTTCCTTCTCAGTTGTGGAGCATAAGAAGAAGAAGAAGAAGAAGAAGAAAAATCCCAAACAGCCAGCCTTGGTGTAAATATGTTGGCTTTTTTTGCAATCGGTTAGCTTTAATCTACTTACCGCCGTGAATGATCTCATTAGCCGTAAGAGCACGTAGCACCTCAAAAGGGACACTATTTCTTTTTCTCCCGCAGAAGACTTTCTAGGAAATCTCCAATACAGAGCAATAAATCCACGGGAAAGGCCACATGGCCGTGGCGTTAGAAGACCTCTTAAAACACATGCAAAACGGTCTTGTAGGAAAATTTGTGAAATTTCTGCATGGAGGAAAAACAAGTTACTACCTCATACTACGACAAAACACTGATTCATAGAAGGATTAAGATGAAACTAATCATCCATTAAAACTAGGGTGGGGCTCTGGGGCTGTAGCTCAGTGGCAGAGCGCTTGCCTAGCATGCGGGAAGCCCTGGGTTCGATCCTCAGCACCACATAAAAATGCACAAATAAAATAAAGGCATGCTGTCCATCTACAAGTACAAAAAAATAAAAATCAAATAAGGTGAGCCGGTTGCAGTGGTGCACGCCTGTCATCCCAGCCGCTCGGGAGGCCGAGGCAGGAGGATCGCGAGTTCCCAGCCAGCCTCAGCCAAAGGGAGGCCCTAAGCAACTCAGGGAGACCCTGTCTCTAAATAAAATCCAAAATAGGGCTGGGGACGGGGGCTCAGTGGGCGAGTGCCCCCGAGTTCAATCCCTGGTACCAAAAGGAAAAAAAAGAAAAAAAAAAAAAAAAAAAAACACTAATACGATTTAGGTAAAAACACAACATTTTTTTTGTTATTGCTCAAGGTTTTTGACCAAATATCCACCCCTCCCCCCGGGCTAACAGTTTGATAATCGTCAGGCCAGTGTTCATTTATTTATTTATGAGATTTCCTTTTCCCCTCATGCAGAAAGGCCAACCTCCATCTTCCTTGGGCGGCAGAGCAAGTGTGGAAATCACTCGTGTGGATCGCATCCACCCAGCCTAGAGGCAGGGCCCGTAGCAAAGGGGAATCTGAACAAGGTACCAGCAGATGCCAATGGCGCATGCCCATGTAGGAAGTTCAGGGGGCGTATTTCTATTTGCCTGCTCCTCTGTCTTGCGGAGTCGCACTTTTATACGGGTACCTTATTTCCTCGACCTTGGCCGCTGGATGACCTTGGCGGTGACGATGGTTAATTATTCCTTCTGTGCTTCACCATGAACCCCGAACCCAGAAGACGCCAGAGACGAGATTGGTACCCCTGACCCGTGCCGGAGTGGAGGTTGCGTAATGAAGATCTGCACACAAGGTCCCCCCTTTTAGAAAGAAGTAAGGCCCAACTTCCTCGCACATGGAGCAGCTGTGACCCGGGAGGCAGACGGTGACCTTGAAAATGGGTGTCAGAAGAAGTGGACAGAGAAGTCGAGAAACAGCCACCTCTCGACTTCTCTGGGGGGAGACTGGTGTTTGTTTCATCCCGTGCAATAGAATCAGAGACTCGATGGTAATGAGGTAGGAATCGCGGGGGGATAGAAAGACAGTAAATACCGAGTCTCAAGCACCCAGGAAACCCAGCCCACATCCTTAGCCCACAACCTCGGTCCCATTCTATTTATCAGTAGATTTTTTTTAAAGTTGTGCTTGATAGATGTACATAAAGGTCAGGTTCACTGTGGCCCATTCATGGAAATAAAATTGGGTCCATTTCATTCCACGGTTCCTCTCTTTACTGGTCTTTCTTCTTCCACCTTAAACCTTTTTCCCCGCTCTATAGGTCTCCTTTCCTGTATTTATGGGATTCAATGTTCCCCCCGGCTTTAATCCCACTACCTTGACCTAGCTTCCAAATCCTCAAGAAAATAGTTGCCTCTCACATTTCTGAGTCTGCCGGACCCTCATTCTTTTTGAACCATGTGTGGTCTTACTCTTTCCATCCTTCTAGTTCCTTTTCCTTAATTTAGCCAGCCATGTTTTCTATCACTGGGCCCTAATAAATAAATCCAAATGGACAGCCCTGACAACTAATTCCAGCACATAGCCATCAATTAGGTGAATCTGATTTACTTGGAATCAATTTACCCCATCTGCTTGAAGACACGGGGCTGCTCATTTTTCCTACTTTCTTTCTTTCCTTGTTTCTCTCTCTTCCTATCCATGAGGGGGTCTTGCTGCAAAATGTTAATATTTTTATGAAACATTTATTAGAGGCTTGGTGGAGCTGTGCCTGTTTGGAATAAGAACTCGGAATGCCCATGTGAATAAAGGCATTTCTGTTCAGCGACTCACGCCAGGAAGCTCATTAAAAACCTCCCGATCCCGATATTCCTTGGGGGTGATGACTGTAGCGGGGAGCACCCTCCCGTATGCTCAGAACCCACGACACAGGGAGGCAGGCCGGGCACCGAGTCAGAGGCTGATTAATGGACGTCGTGGTCACCAGCGAGGCAGGGATGATTAAAGGCTAAACTCGGTGTGACGCGCTGCAAATGAGGCCGCGCGGAGTGGACCGAAAGGGATTGGAGCTGAAAACCCCAATGAGGGTCCGGATCTCCATATGGTGCACAATTAGGAGAAGACGGAGATGATGGATGGAGTGGGCAAACCGCCCGTGACAACTGAGGTCCACAGAAAGCCATCGGCCGGCGGCCGGCGAGATGGGGTTGGAGGGGAAGGGGGCCTCTCTTCCCTTGGGAGGTTTCGCTGGATGTCACTGTCATTTACAAACTTGTCCCCCCGCCCGCCCGCCGCCCCAAACGGATCGGAGCTCAGGCTTCTCGGGGCTGCCACTGGGATTGACAACCCGACCCGGGGAGGACGGCTGATTCTGATAACTGCACATTGATTGCTTCTCGCATCTGCCCCCCAGAAGGGTCTCCTGGCTTTGGGTCTTACCTTGCAACTTCACGACACACATGGCCCTACTAAAGTCTTTGGGAAAGAGGTGTCCCCGAAAAGCTCCTATAGGAGAAATGCAAGAACGCTCAGAGGTGAAATGAATAGTCTATGAGAGGTATCATCTAATCAGTGGATTAATCCACTTAAGTGGATTAACTGGGTGGTGACTATAGCAGGTGGGGTATGGCTGGAGGAGGGGGTCCCTGGGCTGTGCCTTGGGGGTCTCTGTCCTGTCCCTGGTGAGCAGAGCTCTCTCTGCTTCCTAGTGTAACCTAATCAGTGGATTAATCCACTTGGATGGACTCACTGGGTGGTGACTGCAGCAGGGGGGGGGTGTGGCTGGAGGAGGGGGTCCCTGGGCTGTGCCTTGGGGGTCTCTGTCCTGTCCCTGGTGACAGAGCTCTCTCTGCTCCCTGGTGCCCTGTCCTGAGCTGCTCTCCTCCTCCAGGCCCTGCCGCCATCTTGTTCTGCTCCCCTTGGGCCAGGGCCATGGAGTCGGCCCACCGTGGAGTGAACCTCTGGAACCGCTAATTGTTTCTGTCAGGAGTTTTGGTCACAGCAAAGCAAAAGCTGACTAAAGCAGTTACACAGGTGAAAACGTTTTATAGGGGACACTCTTGGTTAGTTATTCAGGTGGATAGCCAAGGAACAGTCTAGGAGTGTCATCAGGCGGACCCAATCCAATCAACACAACCGTCAGGCTCTGATTCTATAAGCAACCACTTTAGAAAACTCATCCAATCGGTTATTTCCCTACATTTCCCTTTAAGGTTCCGTTGAAAGAGTTCCTCCAAGGTTTGCCTCCATGAAAATCAGCATCTCGTGATTGAATATCTACTTTAGACTCCCAGGTACACGACTCACCTGGATCATGAACCCATCTGTTGGCGTTTCTTCCGATGGACGCACTATCCTTGATTAACAGGGAGGGTGTGCGTGTTCCTTAGAGTGATGATTTGTCGGATTTCAACATCGATATTAACCATCTGGGTGCCTGGAGAAATCCAGACCCTATGCCAGCAGTTCTTGAGCTGAGTTTTTGCATTTTTCCAAGGCTCCTCTGGGATGTGGGTGGCCGCTCAAGGTCCTGGGGGTGGCCAGGCTTAGGTCAGGGGTCAGGCAGCTTTTTCTGGAGAACACCAGACAGTCAACATGCTCGGCTTTCTGGACCAGGCCATCTCCGGCCCACCTAATTCTCCCGCTGCACCGTGGTGCCCAGAGCAGCCAAGACCCTTCAAACACAAGACGGCTCTGCCTCCACCTAGTTGTATTCACAGACATTAATATTTGAATTTTATGTGTGGGGCTTTTTTTTTTTTTTTTGCATATCACAAAATGTGAAATTTAAAACGTTTTTTTTTCAAATGTTTAAAAATGCAAAAGACATCCTTAGCCCACGAGCTGCCTCACATGCGTGGTGGGCCCCGTTGGGCTGGGGGCTGTAGTGTGTTAATGGACCACTGCATGTGACACTGAGCTGTCTAGGAGTCGTAGAACGTGCTGGAATAAAGAGCCCAGTTTTCTGCTCAGTTTGCAATCACTGCAAGTTGTTTAGAGGTGTTCTCTGGAACAGCCAAGGATGGAAAGTGTTTCATGCACACTTAATATCATCCCCGTTATGTGTCCTGGGAGATTAGTTGACCGGGCACGTTTGTTTTTCCATGTTTATTTTAATGTCCAGAAATGGCATTTACAGCCGGCTTCGACCATCTGTTGAATGGTTCTGCGTTTAGTGTTATGCGATGGATCCACAGGACGCACGGAATTCACTTACCCAGATTTTTAAAGATTAACGGTTGTGAAATTATGGCTTCGTTCCGGCTCAGGAAACAATGGCGATTGCTTCTTGTTTAATACCGCCGTATGTCCTTAGGGTTACGACAAAGACGAAAGTGAACCTTATTATAAAACCATTGCATTAAGGTGTGGAGACACAGATAGGGGCACTTGCTGTGGGGCAATTGGAACACGCTGGGTCGGGACATATCTGGGTAAAGTCTCCTACTCCAACCTGGGACAAGCTGGGCACAGTGGCCCACGCCTGTCATCCCAGCAGCTCGGGAGGCCGAGGCAGGAGGATCTCAAGTTCCAAGCCAGCCTCAGCCAAAGGGAGGCCCTAAGCAACTCAGGGAGACCCTGTCTCTCAATAAAATGCAAAATAGGGTTTGGGGACGGGGCTCAGTGGCCGAGTGTCCCTCAGCTCAGTCCCTGATATCTCCCTTTGACGGTGTCTGTCCATCCATTTGAAGACACAGGCTGGTTTCGTATCTGCTCCTTCCAATCAACGAAAGACAGTCCTTAAATGTTGGGCGCCTACTGAGGCGAGAATGATCTCATCCCCCGTTCACGTCAGGTGATGGTCAAGATGATATGGTTGATAATGCTGATTACGGCCTCCGAAACTCATCCATTTATCATGGCTTTGTGTCCTTCTAGACATGGGACCCCCAGCTGCAAGGGAGTCGGGAAATGGTGTGTCCTTGGACCAGAGACCCAAGAGAGGCCGCTTCCCACCCAAGGTAGGGACCTTTAGGGTGGCCATCCTCTCTTTCCTAACTGAGCTCACCCCCTGGAACGTGAAGTCTCCGCGCACCTTGGCGTTGGGGCCTCGCGCCTCCGGTGCCCGTTTCCATTTGCACGAGGGCAGGAGACGCTTGCTGGAGATGAGTGGCCACCCACCTGCAGGGCGTGCACGCTGCATGGCGGGGCTGCTGGGAGGGCCCAGCTCTGAGACACCAGCGCCCCAGGACAGCTGGCTCCTTTCCGCGGCGGCAGGTGGAATCGTGGAGGCTGCCAAAGACCCGTGGAACTTTGTGAATACATGCATGTGTCTGATCCTGGATTCCAAAAAGCAGTCCTCACGGCCAACTAGCCAAGAGTCGGCCAGGTACGCAGGCACAAGCGGGTCTCTTTGCTCTGTTGCCTTTATTAAAATATCTCACTGACAAAGCCTCAGACACCCAGCAGCCCGGGCTGCTGCTCATCTTATGGAGCCGGCTGCTGTGATGTTTTAAATAATGAATCAATGAGCCAGCTGCTGCTGCTGGGCTCTGCACGGCCAACGATGACTCTCTTCTGGGACCGTGGGGACAACCTCAGTAACATCCAGATGAAGGATAAAACATGCAAATATTGATTTTAGAGGTACCAAACCCAAAACGTTGTTGCACATTAAAAAGAAACTGGTAGAAGTATGAAACCAACCTCGAATGAACAGTTGAATAAAAATTGCAGGATACAAAAATCAACACACAAATGTCGGCTGTGTTTTTAATCCAGTAAAAGTGAACTCTCCAAAAAAAAGGAAATTGTAAACCCGGTGCCGTGGTGCCTGTCTGCCATCCCAGTGGCTCCGGAGGCTGAGGCAGGAGGATCATGAGTTCAAAGCCAGCCTTAGCAACTTAGCGAGGCCCTAAGCAACTAAGACATCCTGAGGTTTTGATGTCTCAAGATTTCAGATTTTAAAACACATCACGAAGCTACAGGAATCAGAAAAGAATAGACATGCGTTCGTGGTCCATGGCTGTAACAAAATACCTGAGAAAAACAACGTAGGGCGGGAAAGATTTATATGGGCTCAGAGTTTCAGAGTTTCAGTTCCGCAGGGGCTGGATCCATTGCTTTGGGTGTGACATAAAGCAGAACATCGTGACGGAAGGGTGTGGCCCAAGGAGCCTGCTCACGTCTTGCGGTGGGGAGAAGACAGAAATAGCAAGAAGAGCGGCTAGGACCAGACGTACTGTCCCAGTCTATGCCCCTGATGGCCGATGTCCTTTAACTAGGTCCCATGAGTCAGGAAGCAGAAAATAAGGAACAGACCACAGACCGGGGACAAGCTGCAGTGTCCAAGGGCACACACCAGGTGGCCGACTTCCTCTAACTATGCCCACCTCCTCCAATTCCCACCACCTCCCAAGAGTCCATTCAGCTACCAATGATTAACCCACTGAGGAGGTCAGAACCCGCATGATCCAGTCACTTTGCAAAGCCCCACTGCTAGGCATTGGGAACAAAGGCTTCAACAAAAAAAAACGCTAAATAATAAGACTGAGGCCATCAAAGCCCATGCATTTTAAATCAGCTATTGAGTCCCTCCCACAAGGTGTCCACATACGGGTTTGCAAGACATTTTCACGAATTCCTGTGAGAGTCAGCCCTATCTTCCAGATATGACCCATAGGACAGAGTCCTTGATTCTTCCTATAGAACTGGGTCCTAGTTTCTCTCTTAAAAATATGGGATCTAGAACAATCCCTTCTCTCTAAAGACGTCCTTGGCCGTATATATCGTGTGTACATATGCATGCATCAGGGAAACTTTCTTTTAATAGCGCATCTGATTCAACCCAGTTGGTCGACAACACCACTCATGCGGTATAAAATGTTGAAGCATCCTCTATGCCTACGTCTTTCCTACTTTTCTTTCAAATTCACTGTGCATTTTTTTTTACGGAAAGCACATCTTCATCACCGGATTGGATGGTTCCGATTTTCAACTCACGTTCCTGATTCCAGTACAGCTGTGGTGCGTGGCCGCCATCTTGGTCTACACTGCAGGAAGGTTGGAGTTAGAAGTCAGCTTTCTCTGTGGATGCCAGACCATGCTGGTAAATCACGTCCAAAGCTTTCGAAGAAAGAGCGAGTGAGATGAGGGGTGCACTCCAAAGCCGTCTCCTTTGAGGTCCTGTTGAGCGCTATTCCCTGGGAGTTAATGTGTTTTGGCACTTCTTGCCCACGAGCTGCGTTGGAGAGTGTTATCCACGGACGAGAGAAACTCTGGTTGGACACTGGTTGGATTTCCCATAAATTGTAAAACTAAGAGGGTCCTGGGGTCAGTTGCATGAGTCGACCTTACTTATATGGCCACCGAGACGAGATCTCTTCGCTTCCAGAAAATTCTTCCCCTCGACAAATGAAGCCAGCTGCTCAGAAGTTCCGTCTTTAAACGTTTTTTTCAGGTTTGCGGATCCTACACTTGCTTTTAGAAAACACTTCCGTTATTTAACGACTCTCAGATCCAAAGAGCTCTCCCGGGTGTCCATCTGAAGTCTTTAGGGGAATTTTTCGTGCCCTGAATTCGTGATTCTTCTTCAGAGCTGAGTGGGTTATTTTCTATTTTAAAACCCATGATTCTGCAAGGTTGCCAACAGTGCCAACTCTGTCACGGTTTGGAGAGAGGCACACACACACACACACACACACACACACACACACACACAAAATGCCAATGGAAAGTTTTTATGGTTTTTCCATCAGGAAAGTTTTTATGGTTTTTCCATGATGGATTGAATGCTAAATCCAGTTCCCCAATTGCTGCGGTGTATATTTGTTTCTTATTGGAAAAAAAAATCAGATGAGACAGTCCTTTAAAACTATATAAAACTATACAGGATACCAGTGTGAAATTCTGGCTGAGCCTGGGACCCTTCATATGCATCAGAAAGCAGCTTGCATGCTGTGATGGACATCTTCGTTTCCAGAAATGCAGCGGTACAAAAGTCAAAGACCCCGCCCGTGCGCCTGTTATAAGGATAAAGGGGAATTGGGTCTTTGCCGACAGGAAAGACCTTCGGGGCCAGACTTTGAAGGCAGACGTGCTGGGCATGATCCTATTATGTCCAAGTGGACGGTGGATTCTTCATACATGCGGACGGACAGCCCTGGGGACAAACATTTGGAAATACACCAAGCAGATGGCTGAGCTGGGGTTGTTCAAACAGACTTCAGGCCACAGGCTGTGTGTTGCTTTGTTGGAAGCAGCAATTCCCAAGCCTTGGAGAGAGAAGTTGAAAGAAAATGAGAGAAGAGAGCATGGGAGGGTCCTTAATTTAAAAATTTCTAATAATCTCTGAAGGTAGAAACAAAAGTCACGGGAAATGTTCATCTTAATAACGTATTTTTACCTAACCCCATTTACCTGAGACGCCGTTTTGACACACGATCAAAATACAATTATTAATAATGGATTTCGCACACATTTTTTTTATCCCAGGAAGCCTTCAAACACTGGGAGAGATCCTGATAATGTGCACGGGGTGACTTCATCTTTATTCTCGCAATTGTGCTTTGCAGCTCATTTGCATTGGTTAGAAATTAAGGGCCCTGGGGCCTGGCTTAAAAGTATCTTGCACTTCATCCTGCAATCTTTTAGGGATTCTCTGAATCAGTCCACAGCTATTCAACGTGGAAAGGAGAGGAATATGTGGGATTGGTGTACAAGAGAGGAAGCAACCCCGTTTCTTCAAGCAATGCAGAGTAATTTGTCATTTTGCATAAAACATACCAAAAAAAAAAAAAAACACAGAGAAATTCGGGGGAAAACAAAGTAAAATGATCATCCCAAAGAAATCTGCCCTCAGATAAATATCTGATTTTAGTACACTGTTTATTCAACAGTGCAGCAAGCAAGCTGCTAGAAATATGTGTGCAAATGTATAGATTTTAATTTTTAAAGAGTTCTCCACTGTCTTGGAGACCTTCACACTAAGGCCTTCAGTTGGATGATCTCCATGAAAATGGGTTTAAAGTGTAAACCGTTCAAGGTTATGTCTCACTGTTGGTTGGAAAACATTCAAAAGTCTGCCCCTTTTGCTCTTTTCTTAGAGTGATATCTAAGATTTAGAGAAAGCATAAAAGAATCTGGCATTCCAAGTGTCTTATTAAATAATGCTCAGTCTCAGTCATTTGCCCACTTTTTGTTTTTTACCATTGTCGGTGATTCTTCCAGGAACACCTTCATTTACCAGCCATTTATCAAGGCACTAAATTGATTCTTTCTAGCAACTTGTGTTAGCTGTCCGTCACTACAACAAATAACCTGAGATAACCAACTTATAGAGAAAAAAGCTTTCACACAGAGGTTTGAAGATTGTCGTCCATGATCTGTGGGTCTGTTGCTCAGAGTCTGTGGTGAAGCAGCTCCTCATGGCAGGAGCAGAGAGCTAGAGGAGAGGAAGAGGAAGAGGAAGGAGGCCCATTATCTCCTTCTTTAGAGGCACGCCCAGTGACCTGAAGGCCTACTGGTAGACCCACTTCTTCAGGGTCCCACCCAGACGTCCCACCGTGGAACCCAGCCTTTACCCCCAAGGGCCTCTGGGAATTGGCCCAGACCTAAGCTCTGGCATGAACCAACTTTCTTGCAGAAATTACCAAAAATAAATAAATAAATAAATAAGAATGCAGGTTTGCTTATTAAGTAATATTTTCCTGATAAACACTTTGCATTTGGGTTATTTTAAAAATACATATTTTTTATTAACTACAAATATATATTATTCAAGGTATGTGTTTATTAATCTTAAATATATATATATTTATCAAATATAAATGCATATTTTGTAATTACACAAATATATAGATCTAAGAATAAATTTTAATAAATATATATAAAATTTTAATAAATATATATATAATTTAAATAAAGAAATATATAAAATTTTAATAAATAAATATAGATAATTTAAAAATAGATCTTAAATAAAGATATATTTGACAAATATATATAAATTTTTAATAAGCACATATAAATTTTTTAAAAAGGTCTGTTTTTAGTAAATACGTATGCATTTAAATATGCATGTGTTTCAGGCTCCCCATCGGCCTGCACCTCCCTGGCCGGCCTACCCTGCCCTGGAGGGATGTTGGTGCCTGTGAGCTTCAAGTGCACATTCCCGTCAGCCCCAGGCCGATTATGGGTCCCTCTGCAGGATAAGCAGAGCCCCTGGCTCTACGCCCCAATAATACGACTCCAACTTGCATCACCCTTTGCCGTTTACAAGGTGTGGTGCCATGCATATGCGTGAGCATCTGCTCTGCTTCTCTCCCACAAACAGAATTCCAAGTATGTCTGCCGCGGTCGGATCTGGTGGTGGAGGGCGTGAGAGAGTGTGAGAGAGTGTGCCCCGTGTGGAACCCTTCCACAGAGCCGGCGGGTAAGGCAGCTCTTCCCCGAATCCTCAGACGAGCTTCTGACTCAGCATCTTTGACTGTCAGAGACGTGAGATCATTGGTCCACGTTGAGCCTGATTTTCAAGGTTCACAGGTCTCCAGACCTTCCTGGTACTCATCGATACCAATCAATATGACCCGCGACTGAACGAGAATTCCTATCCCGATTACAAGTTTGATTTTCCAATGGGATTCTGTCACAGAGCCAGACTCTCTTGGAGGATCGGGGGGAAGCCGGATTCTGAAAGCAGAATGTTCTTTGAGGTGCAGAGTGTGGATTTCCAACGTTTTATCTGGATCAACTCTGAACTTGCCCTGCATGTTGCTTTGGGTTGGTCTTCAGGGTAGTTCAGCTGGACTTTAAGTGTAGACTAAAGAGAAGTAAATAGACATTTAGAGGCACCATGAGTGTCTTCAAACTGGGCTGTGGTACTGCCCGTGGGTAAGGGTTCTCAGCGACTGAAATATTCATACAAGCACGTAGATGCTTTGAGATACTTTTCCTAAAACAGACACTTCCCCAGTACCCAGCACCATGATTAAGCTATGGGGTCACTTCCCTCATGACCATAGCAACATAGGACATTGCAATCAGATGCCCAGCTGGGCTGATCCACAACTGGGCTGATATGATATCATCCATATGTGATACCATTTGCATTGATTTTTAGGTGGGTGAGTCAGCTTTCCGTGACTATAACAAAAGACCCAAGATCATAAGTTTGTGAAGAAAAAAAGGTTGATTGTAACTCACACTTTGGGGTGTTCCAGTCCATAATCAGGAGTCATAGGGCAAAGGGGAACCATTTTTCAAAACGTTTATCATCATGAACCAAGAGACTGCAGCCTCGCTTGCACCTGCTGCCTAGAAGCAAAATCACCCCTCCTCAGGCATCTTGGAGGTTTGCACGCCCGCCGAGGGTCTGAAACGGGGTTTGTGTTGGCCCATATCCTTGAGTGTGCTCCCCGGGTTGGTGTTATACAAGGATAGTCAGACATCACAGGGTTGCCGGTGACAGACAAAAGAGAAAAATGTGGACAGAACGATTTTGCCAAATGCTTGATTTATAGAGGCTGCCCGGTGCCTCCACTGCAGACTGCTTCGCCAAGACACTTGGCCCGGTGCACAGGCTGTGCGGTGTACAAATGAAATCAGGAGTTTCCGGACAGCGGAGCCTCTCTTTATGATTCGTGCAATGCCCGGGAAGCAGTACCGAGCGTTTAATGGCTGTCCTTTGAAATAAGAAAAGAGATTAATGGTCTGAATTTATATGAGTACATTTCAATATCTTAGGACATTAAGCCCCATAAAATTTATCTGGTAATAATATTCCTTCATGAGAGGGAAAAAATGCATTAATTTTTAAAAACAGCATTATCATGAACTATTTCATATAAAGTGGATAAATGAGAAGCAGGAACGGAAAAAAAAATCTCACATCCCACAAACCCGCATCCCAGCTTCAGAAGCAGAACATTTAAATGTCATTGAAGACTCAAGAATGTCCCTTTCCAATCATCCCCTCCTAGCTACCCTTATTACCCTACAGATTATTACCTTCCTTTCCTTTAAAAAGGTTTTTGGGTGTATGTATGTAATTCCAAACACTGTGTTGGTTCGTTATGCATGCATTTTATATTTTAACGGTGTCACATTGCATTTTTCTTCTCTAAACTTTTTTTCACTCGGTATCCATCCATATCCATATCAACAGTAGGATTCCTCCATTTGCATTGACTTTAGGTGGGTGGGTCTGCTTTCCGTGACTATAGCAAAATACCCAAGATCATAAGTTTGTGAAGAAAAAAGGTTGATCGCAGCTCACACTTTGGGATGTTCCAGTCCACAATCGGTCGGCTCCATTGATTTTGGGTTTGTGTCAGGAGCATACGGAAGACCAAAGTGTTCACTTCGTGGGTAGAAAAGAAACAGAGGTTGACAAGGGATGAGGGCCTCACAGTCCCGTTGAAGGGCATGTCCTCGGGAGCCCCCACTAAGTTCCACCTTTTAAGGGTCCTACCACCTCCAGGAGCCCCACCCTTGAACGCAGGGACACGCAAGATGCCAACCTTGGGTCACAGAGGAGAGGCAAAGGACTGTTCCAAATAGGTTTGTAAAGCGGCTGGACCTGGCTGGACCCCCAACCAGAAGCATTTCAGAATTTTTCTATTTTGGGGGGGAGGGTCCTGGGGAATTGACCTCGGGGGGCCCTCGACCCCTGAACCACATCCCCAGCCCTATTTTAACTGGTGCATTATGATTCTATACAAAAGAAGATTCATTATGGGATCATCATACACGGGCATAGCATAATTTGTGATTTAAAAAAAAAAAAAAAAACCCAACATCTTTGCCAGGCGTCATGAGGCATGCCTATGATCCCAGGGACTCGGGAGGCTGAGGCAGGAGGATGGCAAGTTGGATGGAGGTCAGCCTCAACAACTTAGTGTGGCCCTAAGCCACTTAATGAGACCCTGTGTCTAAATAAAAAATAGAAAGGGCTGGGGGTGTGTGTAGCTCAGTGGTAGAGCACCCCTGGGTTCAATGTCCAGGAAAACAAAACAAAAAAACTAGCATTTTGGAAAATTCTAAATGCTCTCTGGTGGAATAAAAATGTCATCTGAAGAAGGCACAAAAGATATATAAGACTTCTTCGTTGACAGCAAATTCCAGAACACTGGATTGTAATCAATAGGATTATGAGGATGAATGATCATGACGGACGATTCAGTAGTCACTTAAGACACTCATTTAAAACAGTCGTAAAAACTTGTTTTAAGAAAAAGTCCGGAGACGCTTGAACAGACACACTATTGTCCTCAAAGCGACTTTCAGAAATTCTGTGACTTCTGGATGTTCACGATGGGTCTTCATTGGTCAAGGTAGATGCTTGACTCTCGTGACGAGGTTTGGGGAGTAAAGAAATTACAGATCCCCAGGGATGGACACATGAAGAACCCAGAGCTCACGAGAGGCTGGTGACCGTCCAAGCTGGACAGCAGGTGGACAGAGTGGGACGCCGCTCAACGGTTTATACCAAAGTGGAAACTGTTTCCCTATTTCAACACCCAGAGGCTCAACATTTTGCATTTGATTGAGAGACAGGGTCTCCCTGAGTTGCTCAGGGCCTCGCTTTGGCGGAGGCTGGCTTTGAACGCGCGATCCTCCTGCCTCAGCCTCCCGGGCTGCTGGGACCCATTACGCTTTTTTTTATCTGTGATGTTTGTAATTGGCTATTTGCCGTATGAAGCGTATTTTCATCTCAGATATGGGGATTTCCGTCTCTGTTTTATCAGGCTATTTTTCACTTCTTCTAAATAGCTATTTTTTGAACACATAGAAGGCATTTGCAATGACTGTTTTTAATATTCTTTTCTGCAAAGTCTTAACTCGAATGTCAGTTTCTACGAGTTTGTTTCCACTGATTGATTATTCTATATTTATTTTTGCTTTTTTTTTTTTCCTGGAAATTTTCTCATGATCTATCTTGTACATGAAAACTGTCTTCATCGACTTCGTTTGTTAACGAGACCTTATTTTGTTCATCGATGTTAAAATACTGACCCCCTTCATTCCGTTCTGCCTAGAATAAGAAACGTCTTTGGTATCTAACATCTCCAAAGCCTGATTCCATTCACAGAACAACATCCCTCAAATTAAATAATTTCGGTGGAGGGTGGTGATCTCCAAAGATGAATTTAATTCAATCTTGGAATAAAGAACAGCTGAACTCAGTAATTGGGGATTATTAGAATTTAAAGGGACAGATGGTAGGGGCTGACACTACCCAGAGTATCCTGAGAAGTCTCTGTACCTTTCATTCGCTCCAGGAGCAAAATTGCCTTCAGAAACCACCGTTTGGTTGACAATGATTGATGCCAGTTGTTTTAATAAGCTTCACAAAAATGTTCTACCTGAAATCGACGTGTGGGTGCCTGGAAAATATCGTATCCCGTGCAGTGTTTTTGAATTTTGAATTTTTATCATTATTTTTGGGGGTGTGGGGTAAGTAAGAATGGAACCCAAGGGCTTTTAACCCCTGAGCCCCGTCCCCAGCCCATTTCCCTAAGTCGTTGAGGCTGGCCCTGAACCTGAGACCCACCCAGCTCAGCTTCTGGCACCCGTGGGAGGCAGGTGGGCGCCATCAGGCCTGACCCAGGGCTCGCTCTTGGTGCTGAACATCCCGTGGGGTTTGTGTTTTGGTACCAGGGACTGAGCCCAGGGTGGCTTCACCCCTGAGCCCCATCCCCGGCCCGCTTTACTTTTTATTTAGAGTCAGGGTCTCGTTAAGTTGCTTAGGGCCTCGCTAAATTGTTGAGGCTGGCCTCCAACTTGCCATCCTCCTCCCTCAGCCTCCCAAGTCACGGTGATCACAGTGTGTGGCCCCCATTCTGTAGGTTCTGACAGACGCACAATGACCGGTACTAACTAAGCATCACACAGGGTGGCTCCGAAGCCCTGCAGATCCTCTGGGCTCGGCCTGTTGCTGCTCATTCCTCTCCCCAGCCCCCTGTCAATCACTGATCCTTGGTGGCCTGCACAGTCTCACCCTTTGCAGAATAGGACGCAGCTGGGATCCTGCAGCCTGAGGCCTTTCCCACGGGTTTCTCCCCCTTCGCCACAGGCACTGAGACTCCTCCACGTCTCTTTCACGGCTCGACCCCTCGTTTATTTTGAGCACTGAATCCGATTCCATTCCATCTCTACCCGAGGATGTCACGCCTGCTCCTGAGACCTGGCAGTCACCAGGTCTGTAAGCCACAACCGTGCAAGGGCAGGTCTTTGCATGGATGGAAGGAACACCCTTGGGCACATTCCAAGGGGCGCAGTTGCTGGATGGTACATGTTTAGTTCTTTGTAAGAAACTCCACCCTTTTATAGGGACCTGCCATTTTGCACTCTATGTAATTCATCTTGAGGATCTCAGAGGACATCTGGCCCCCAGACGACGCTAATAACTGTCTGTTCATTTACCAGCAGGGCAGGTGCGCATGTGGGTGGTCTGATAATAGGGGGGACCTCCCAGAGCCGCCCAGCCAGTTCCCAACTGTGTCAGTTCTTAGTTCTGAATAGAGGCTCACACCCTATGGAAATGCTCCACGGGACTCTCCTGCAACAGATTTTAAAATGTGCACGGTTCAAAGCCTCAGGGAGTCTGCACAGAGATGTGTTGTGCTCCGTCCCCACGGTGCAGTGATCCAAGTCAGCAGCTAACAAGTCATTTCTCCTATAAAATGTGCAAATAAGAGGCGTTGGCGGAAATATTGGGTTTCCCGGGGACGCCATAGCAGCCTCACCTCCTTTGCCCGACGCAGGACTGGCAGTCCCTGGAAATCCCTTGGCCCCGTTATATCTCGATTTCAGAAAAATGATTGGCATGTCTTCCGGTTTGTTTGGAAGGATGGGGTTCGGCATCTCACAAGCACGTCTCCTCTTTCAACAGCTTCGTAAACACCATCTGGAATCTTCTCCTGGATCCTTGCAACCAGGAATTCAGGAGTCAGGCAGATTCGCATTCGGATCTCAGCTCAGCCCCCCTTTATCTGCAAAAGC
Organism: Callospermophilus lateralis; assembly: GCF_048772815.1. Classification (NCBI taxonomy): domain Eukaryota; kingdom Metazoa; phylum Chordata; class Mammalia; order Rodentia; family Sciuridae; genus Callospermophilus; species Callospermophilus lateralis. The sequence goes on along the minus strand of NC_135326.1, from coordinate 8,822,047 downwards.
TCAAGAGTGTGAACCCAACACCTTAAGTCTTCGTTTCCTTGTGTATGAGAGGGTGGTCCCCCCGTAAGGCTTGCTTTTTTCTGGTCTATGTGTGGATCAAATGTCGTGAAAAATTCAATGTCAATCCAAACCTTAATCAAGTGACTCTTTCCACGTAGCTCGCGATGACTGCCTGCTCTGAGTATCACTATCCCCATGGCACAGACGAAGAGACTGAGGGTCTGAGTGGCTGAACTCTAGAAAATGGCCTCCCAGGTCCCAGATCAGGTACCAACGTCATTTCCATAATATCTTGCTGCCTCCTTGTGGCCAAGCCCAACAGAAAACATGAGCCGGAAAGCGAGACAGTTATACCACTTGGTTTCAAGCAGCTGAACCCTCAGGGGTTCCTTTGAAACATGAATGAATCCGAGGGTAGGTGGGATCTATAGTGCGTGTCCTTGGCACTGTGTCACCTATTGTGAATGACAGGGGTGGAAATGAAGGACTGGTTTTCAAGTGACAGGCGAAAAGACACTGCTGGAAATGAGTCAGGATTTTTAAAAATGCAAAGAGATTTCAATGAAAAACGCACATTTGAATCACGACGTTGATCCACCACAAATACCCGGCTCTGGATGGGGTCCCAGGGTGAACGACTCTGCAACCATCAGGTCTTTTGAGATCCTGAACCCGCTGCGAAATGCAATGTGGGCTTTTTTGCTCAACGGTTGGAATACCCCCATCTGTTCCCTCAGGGCGTTTTGCGATCCAGGGAAGGAGAGAAGGTGGACGTTAGCCTGTTGCTGTGGGTGCCAGGCTTGGGGACTGGACAAGACTGGGTTCTGTCCTTGTGGCCGTGGTACAGCATCGAGCCGAACGCTGTATGCTTCAAAGCTTGTGTTTGCTATAGTTGAACCGCTCTGACCCTCAGTCTCTTCGTCTGTGCCATGTAGATAGCGATAGTAAGGTCCACCCTCTGTAGAGACGCCCTTGCCCTGGGGCTTACTGTTCTGACACTCGGTCAACTAGGATCTGCGGTGTAGACGGGGCGCGGCTTTTCCTGTGAGTCACGCTAAGGAGTCTTTGGGTCGTGGCTGCCCTCTGCAAGAGGCAGCACGTCGCCCGGGAGGATGGAGGAGGTGGCTGCGTAACAGCGGTTGTCACGGGAGCCCGAGCCGCAGAGAGACAGGGGGTCCCCGCGGAGATGACCCAGATGACGTTGTGGCCCTGGTCCCACAATTACCCTGGGAGAAGAGTCCCTCCCAGTCCTCTGGGTCTTAGGGAGGCAGCCAAGCACTTGGACGGAAAGTCCCCGCCGGAGCTCATCATCTCGTTAAGTGGGAATTCAGTTTTGGATCAGGATGACAGTCGCCATCTCCAGCATTTCTTATTACGATAATATGCACACCCAGGCCGACAGCAGCACAACTCACAATAGCCAAACTGTGGAACCAGCCTGTGTGTCCGCCAACCCATGAATGGAGAAAGAAAATGCGGTACATACACGATGGAGTACTACTCAGCCATGAAGAAGGATGGAATGAGGGCATTTGCAGGCAAATGGATGGAACTGGAGGCCATTATGTTAAGTGAACTGGGCCAAACTCAGAAGGTCAAGGTCATGTATGTGAGCAAGGAGGAGCTCTGAAGGTCAAGTCCACACTGGCGATGTGGCAAGGCCCCCTTCGTAAAAGAAAAATCCCTGCACAACTCGCACAGTCTGGGTTTGAACACTGCTGCCCCCTGTATCGGCCGGGGCTAGCCTCCTGGAACAGGTGAGCCCTAACAGACCCTGGGAGCTGTCCCAAGACCCCCAAGACAGGCTCTGTATATATCAGGGACTCAAAGCTACTGCAAGGGGTAGGTTTGTCTGTGCACAGGACAGAGAGAAAATAAAGAATTGCTGTTGACGCTGCTAAATGTGGGATGCATAACCACAGATGGCCGAGATTCCATCTCCCACCCAGCTTCCCTGGAGAATTCCTTACAAAACAGACTGACTCAAAGGCTGATCCAAATAACACGATGCTAAACCAGACACCCTCACTAAATGCCCATCTTGGCTCTTTCCACAGGAAGAAAAGGAGCAGAATTGTAACCTAGGTATACCAGCCAGGAGGCGAACCCGTTCATCAAACGAATTTTTTTTCCCCAGCGGCGATTTTTAAGAGGGATTTGTCTTATGAAGAGTTTATGTAGCAGCCACACACACACACACAAATGTTTCTATGTGTCTGATTCTAAAAGGATACTTAATAGGCACCAAGGAAGAGCAAGTCTGATGCGAGAGGGGTTCCTAGAGACATATTTGGATCAAGGCACCGAGGTTGGAGAGCGGGAAGCATAGGTGTGATTAAAGGGTCTCTTGCGCTATTCCCCCCCCCCCACGTCTGTGAGTCCTGTGCTTGGGCTGGACGGCATGTAATAAGAAAACCAGCGTCGCAGCATCTGTGCGGGGAGACTGTCGCGGTGTTATTGTGAGCGTGATGGAGCTGAGTTCTGGGATGGAGAGGAGGACCCTGACTTGCATATTGCTCAAGATGGGAAGTCCTTCTGGACTTTTCTCACACACGCACGCACGCTTTCGGTCGAGCTGTATCTCGGGAAACGTTACCACACTGGGGGCAGCTCTTTAATTGGGGCGATATTTCTTTGACTCAGAGCAAAAAGACGCTCTCTTTCCTAAAATCTTAGTTAGTCATTCATGACCGGAGGATGCACTTGGACGCATCCTACATAAATGGAGCATAACTTGTCATTCTTCTGGTTGCACGTGATGTACAATCACACCAGTCGTGTGGTCATATATGCACATAGGATAGAAACATCAGATCCGTTCTACTGTCCTTCCTACCTATACCTCTCCCCTACCTTCAGTACCCTCTGCCTAATCCAAAGTGCCTCTATTCTTCCCGAGACCCCAACCCCTTTTGTGAATTATCATCACAATATCAGAGAGAACATTTTGCCTTTGGTTTGGGGGGATTGGCTTATTTTGCTTAGCATATTATTCTTCAGCCCCATCCATTTACCAGCAAATGCCATCATTTCATTCTTCTTTATGGCTGAGTAATATTCCATTGTGTATATATACCACAGTTTCTTTATCCATTCATCTGTTGAAGGGCACTTTGGTTGGTTCCATAGTTTAGCTATTGTGAATTGAGCTGCTATAAACATGGATGTGGCTGTGTCCCTGTAGTGTGCTGATTTTAAGTCCTTTGGGTATAGATCGAGGAGTGGGATAGCTGGGTCAAATGGTGGCTTCGTTCCAAGTTTTCTGAGGATTCTCCATTCTGCTTTCCACAGTGATCGCACCAATTTGCAGTCCCACCAGCCACGTAGGAGTGAGCCTTTTCCCCAACATCCTCACCAACATCTATGGTTGCTTTTCTCCTTGATACTTGCCATTCTGACGGAGATGAGACGAAATCTGTGTAGTTTTATTTGCATTTCCCTAATCGGTAGAGACGTGGCACATTTTTTCTCCTGTTTCTTGACAGATTGTATCTCTTCTTGTGGGAGGTGCCTGTTCAGTTCCTTGGCCCATTGATTGATTGGGTGATGGCTCTTTATATATCCTGGAGATTGGTGCTCTGCCTGAGGGGCGGCTGGTAGAGATTTGGCTTTGGCAGTGTGGCAGGTGGGTGACCCACCGATTATTTCAAACAGGTGAGAGCGACTGCCGCATCCTCAGGCAGTTGCAGCTCCGAGCATTGGGGGCCCCCTGGGGACACAGCAGGATGGATCCGCTGAGCACGGCTGCTCTCCTTTCGCTGCAGTCCTGAGAGCATGTCTGAGCTACTGGCTGGAGGACTGTCCATCTGCAATGCAGAAATCCCGGTGGTCAGCCAGGCCACTGGCGGCCATGGGGGGACGTCAACAGTGGCCGCTGGATCCGAGCTGCAGTCTCGTGAGCTGAGCGACTGCATTTCATCTTCAGTCCTCAAGGAAAGCCAGGGGTGCCTATTAGGCAGCACCCCACTTCTCTTAAGCACCCTGGTTTGTTTGAGAATCCTTTGAGGTCACCCTCTAGGATGCAGACGGGTGCAGGGGTGCTGCATTTGGCCACGGCAAGAGGCACGCCATTAATCCGTCTTGGGGTGAGTGAATCAACCCTGGTTAGGATGACATGCACGGATCCCGTTAATAAGACAGAGACTCAGCTGACTCCTGCATCACACCACAAAAGGGCTGCCGTGTCCCCAGCGTGATCCGTGAGTTCCTGGGTCATCCCTCGCTGAGCACGGACTTCAGATCACACAGAGGAAATCCATCGGTAATAGCAGACGGGGCTTTCCCGCGGCTCGTGCAAGAATCCAAACTAAGGGGTGGCTGTGTGCATGGGATTTTACATTCTTTTTCAGAAAAAGTGAGATCGTGGGCATCGGCCGTGGACTCTGGGCGGTGGAATAACGTGCTTAGCCTGGGAGTCGAGCAGCCCGGGGTGACGTCCTCACCTGGCAGCTTGTCAGCCGGGGGCGCTAGGATCAGAGCCTCCCTTTCTCTGGGCTCTCCTAGTGCAGCGTTCCTAGCGGAATCAAATCTGATGGTATGTTCCAAAGGCTCCGTGGGGCACCAGGCGGATATTTAGTTATTCAATAAATTATACTCATTACGGAGACCGCTGACCCCTGGTAGAGGTCCAGAAACCAGGGGGCACACGTTTGTGGAGAGTCGAATTAGTGGAGGATTTTTTCTGACATACAACAGAGAGATGCGAGAGCTCGGGGCCCATCCTGTGAGTCCTGGCGCAGAGGCGGGGCTGGTGGTGGGACAGGTGACACAGATCCCTCTTCACGGTGCTGCCTGAGCGCGGATTCACAAGCGGAGATTAAAAAGGCCCAGGAGACCCTCTCAGATGGCCACTTCTCTCAAGTCCACCCCTGGACATGGCTCCTTATCGCATTCTTCCCTTGCCAACACCCCGTTTTGCAACACGTATTCCATTGAGCGCTTACTGGGGTCCCTCTGCACCCGGGCTAGCGACACGTTACGATGTGGACACTTCCCCATGACCGTGCCCCCCGGGAATCGAAATGCAACATCTCCTGACTCTGCCCACGTGGACGACAGGTTTGCTACACCAACGTGCAAAGGCACGAATGGATCCTGGTGGCTTAAGAGGGTCTCGCCTCTTGTCCTTTGGAGTCCGTTGGTTGGTGACTTTAGGTCCCAGACTGAAAGAGCCATTTGGACACGTCCCTGCCCAAGAAGTGGAGGGTTCCCCAAGTTGGCTCCTTTGTGCATTGGCTGGACTCCGCTAAAGGAACGGTTTCAGGGCAGAGGGGGGTCTAGGCTCTGAGAAGCACCTGGGGTTAGGGTCCCGGGAGCACCCGAGCCCGTGAGCCATGCCTGACATGTCACACAGACTCACACGGACTGCCCAGCTTCTTCCCGGAGACCCCAGACCCTCCCCTCGCCTCCCCCGATTGGAAAATCCTCATAATTAAAGAGGAAGAGTTTGGGAGAGGCTGCCCTCCGTCTGCTGGGGGGCCTGGGTAGGAACTGTCCATCAGGAGGCTAGGGAACCGGCAAAAGATCTGCAAAAGAGACCCCAGGATCCGGCTGCGGGAGTCCTAGAAAGTTAAGTGGTGGAGAAAATTGACCCCGTCTCTCGAATTCCACAGGACAGAGCCGCATCTCATGGGCAAAATCCTGAGGAGGCAGAGATAAGAACGACCAATAGAAAAATTCCAAAGACGAGAATTTTAATTGTACAGATGGAGTACTCCGTGTCCGAAATACTTGGGGCCAGAAGGGTATCAAATTGTGCATTTTGTGGTATTTACATGTACGTAAAGAGGGATTTAGGGGCTGGGACTCAAGTCTAATACAAAATTTACTTATGTTTCTCATACGCCTTAATATACATATCTTGAAATGATTTTGCACAGTATTTTTCGTATTTTTGTATCCCAACTACAAATTTTCTGCCCCCTACCCGCTTTGGTACAGGGATTGAACACTTAACCACTGAGCCACATCCCCAGCCCTTTTCTTATTTTTAAAGATCTCACTAAGGTGCTAAAGGTCTCACTAACTTGCAGAGGCTGGCCTCCAACTTGCAATCCTCCTGCCTCAGCCTCCTGAGTCACTGGGATTACAGGCATACACCACCACACCTGGTTTACCTGCAAATCATATACTTGTGGTATCATGTTGGCTCTCAACCTGTAGTCCAGTTTTCAGGAAAAAAAAATATTGATTAATATAATCTCAATTTACATTCAGAAAATTCTGCTCAAATATCACATTTTATTCATATTTGTGTGGCTAGTGCCTTCTATAATGTACCACCTAAGAAATGTTCGATAAATATGAGCCATTATCCACATTCTTGACATTCTTGTTATCATCATCAGCATCATTCCTAGAGGCTCACAAACCCCTGGCAAGAACAGATAAAATATCACCTGCTCGGTTCCTCATTGCATCTACTTAGGTGAATTCTCAGTGCAGACTTGACTAACGTTTGTTAAGTAATCGATAAAAAGGAGACCAGAAGAGCAATTTCTTCATTATTGCCTGATTGTTAAAGATTAAAAATAGACCCAGGAACCATGCAGAGAATCCAGGATATAATTATACGAGGAGCCACACGGTGCGACGATCACTAATATTGAGCAAATTGTTTCTGATGGAACTTTCTGCCAAACAAGGAGGGCAGATATCTGTCCTAAGATATAGACCCTGGCGAACACGTCAACTTGGTCCCTCCAGAGAGGTCCTGGGGCTCCTATTTGGAGGAACATCAAACACACACACAAAATTAAAAAAAAAAAAAAAAAAAAAGACAGAATTGCATTTAAGGTTGCCGATCTGTGCCACTTAAATCTTTCGTTAGTAAAATGACTTATTGCATAAAGATGTTCTTTAAGTAATTAGATGCCCCATAATAATATGTTGCAATCATAATTAATATTTATAATTAGATACACTAACGTGATTAGTACACTCGGCATATTGGTAATTACAAGAAGACAACAAGTAACGGTTCATGCATTGGAAAATCAGACACTTAGAACTTTTATTGTTTGTCGTTAATGAAAATCTCTACGGTGGGAAGGAACCTTTCATTATAATGTCTGTTATTTCTTGAATGACGGCTTCATTTTTTGTTTTTCTTTTTTTAAAGATGACTATTTTTCTCGGGAAAACCAACTAAAACCAAAAAAAATAAAATAAAATAAAATTTGTAGAATAAATGTGAAGAAGCTACGTTTAGGTAATTATCGGGGTCTCAGGAAATGTCGGTGGGGTCTGGTCATTTATCCTCTGTCTGCACGATTGCTTTGCAGTAATTGAGCTGTGCTCCCTGAGAGAGGCGTTTGGAAATGACAAATCATTTGCACCTCTGTTTTGGATCCGTATCACCCTGGCATTTCAACCTCTCCGGCTTGTGTGTTTGTAGAAGCATCAGCTTCATAAGACATCAGAACTTTCCGGGTCAGAAAAAAAAAAAAGAGAGAGAGAAATCCAGAAGGCAAGGAATTGGTGAGGAATTGGATTGAGAGCTTTGTTTGCCCAATATCCATGTCACACCTGGGCTCCTCTGCAGCGGTGGGTCTGTTCATCTGCAGCTAACAGGCATTCGAGGGCCTGAGCAAGCTGAATTTTGAAATAAACATTTAAAAATAAGGCGTAAACTGGGCGTGGTGGGGCATGCCTGCAATCCTGGCGGCTCGGGAGGCTGAGGCAGGAGGATCGTGAGTTCAAAGCCAGCCTCAACCAAAGCGAGGCCCTAAGCAACTCAGGGAGACCCTGTCTCTAAATAAAATGCAAAATAGGGCTGGGGATGGGGGTCCGTGGTCGAGTGCCCCTGAGTTCAATCCCCAGTACCCCCCAAAAATAAAAATAAACAATAAAATCAAAGAAAGGAAGAAGAGCTGTCCAGGGCTAGAAGTGGTGTAAAGTAACATCTAAATTGTCATAGAAACCAGTCACTCACCATTTCTCATGTATTGAACAAAACCCACGCTCTCCATCGTAAGGAGCAAAAATGAAAAAAAAAAAAAATCCCAAAACACAGTCCAGGAAAAAGTGATAAATTCTCATTTCCACCACGGTAATACATTATCCTCCGCTGTATAAAAGAACTTTTCTCTACATTTCTCTGGGCTCTTCATTAAAAGGAAATTATTATTTCACCCACCTGCTTCAGGAAGATGGAAGTTGTTTAAAATATACTATTTCCTATTATGAGGCTGGAATTTGGAGTCTTTGAGGCATTAAAATCTCTCAGGGGACCAGGGCCCAAATTAGCCGACCCATTTCACGGCTTCGCCGAGCCCTGACAGATCAATTTCATATTTGAACATCATTAATTGGAACGTTCCTAATGCAATTTAAGGCTCCGACCGCGTAACACGGGAATGGATGGAGGACTGGGGCATCCAATGATCATTAGGGGAAACCATTCAGATTTAGAAATGGAAGGGAAGCAATATGCACTCTTCTACCATATCCCTCATTTTGAAAGTCTCCGTATCCCAAAGACGGAGCGGAAATCTGTAAATTTTATCCAGTGCAGATAGGGAAGCCAGAGACGCCCACCACCTTCTCCCTCTCACGTCTTCAGAACAGGTTTGTTGCCGACCTAGAAGTCCATCAGAGGGCTCAGAATCGACCCCGTCCAGTAGGAACTGAGTCCAGCGGCAATCGTTAGGCTTTGGGATGCAGAATGACCTCCGGGAGGCTAGCATGGATCACTGTCAAAGAGGTGAAATTACTTGATGAATGAGTCAGTGGATTAATCCATTTGGTGGATTAATCCATTTGGTGGGTTGATCCTTTGAACGGACTACCGGGTGGCAGGTGGGGCATGGCGGGAGGAAGTAGATCATGGGGATCATCTGCTCACTTTGGCTTCCCTCTCTGTCCCTCTGCTTTTGGTCACCAGGGCCAGGGGGCCTGCATTTCTGCCGTGACGCTCTGTCTCACGGGGACCCAGAGTACTCTGCCTGGCCACGGGCTGAGCCTCTGAAACTGGGAGCCACATCGACTTTCTCTCCTTTCCGTTGTTCCTATGTGGGTCACGGCAAGGAACACTCCTTCCGTGGTCATCCCATTTTTTAATTTTTCTTTTCAATCTGAACAGGAGCAGAAGTTAGATATTTAAAACCCCAAAAGAACAGTAAGATAAAAAGGCATTCACTTTATGAATTGATCGTTATCGTAGTCATGAAACAAAAATTTAAAAAACAGCATCAAAACCAAAATCCCATGGTTAGATTTCTTAAACGTGTTCCAAATTTGGGTCTGATAATAGCAATGTATTTAAAACAAACAAACAAACAAACAAACAAAAAACCTCATCCAATTACTGATGTGATTACAGACATTGTTGAATATTTATTTTATTTAGTTCTATTTAAACAATTACTGATTTGACAATCACACTACATCTACAAATTTCAGAGCATCACATTGTACCTAATAATTTTGTATAATTATGTTAATAAAAAAATCATAGAAATTTCCAATACATTTGACTCCATCTTACTGTTGTCTTTAAATCGAATTAGGGCTGGGTATCGAGAAGGAACTGGGCATGTGAAAATCACAGATAACTGCTGTATCAAAATCACAACAGGAAGTATAAGGTGTGGCTGGTTTCCAATTTGCAAATGTGATTTCCGTTGGACTTCATTTAGTCTCAACTTTCTCTTTGTTTGTCAAATAAATCTGCAGTGTGACAACAGACATTCTGTCAAACGTAAGACTTTAAGATCTCTTTTACAGAATAGTTATCATTCTGTATTCAGACATCTCCATTACGATGGGTCCAGAGGTGCATGCCTGTAATCCCATCCACTCAAGAGGCTGAGGCAGGAGGATCCTAAGTTGGAGGCCAGCCTTGGTCACTTAGCCAGGCCCTAAGCAAGACCCTGTCTCAAAGTAAAGTGTAAAAAGGTCTGGGGATGTGGCTCAGTGGTTAAGCACCCTTGGGCTCCATCCCAGGTACCAAAATACCCCACAAAGATCTCTATCACAGAGCACCCAGTGTGCAAGTGGGTCTTGGAAGTCCCTGCACATTTAATAGAATCCTACATGAGGACTTTTTATTTGGAATGATGAGGCAAATTATAATCTTTTTTTTCTCTCCATAGCAATACATTTGCCTAGCTTAATAAATGTGTGTAGATATTGGATTTTGTTGTTGATACAAGAATGAAGAAGGAGAATCCTCTTGCTCTCAGCCAGTCTTGGAGAATTTGTCAGTCCCAAACCTTCTCCTCGTGTTACCCAACAGCTATTGATCACTTTTATTCCATACCGACGACACTTGGCCTCCTAGTCACTAGTATAAGAGTTTGCGTGTGTGTGTGTGTGAATTTATACACATATATGTGTACATGCATATGTCCACACATGTATGTGTCTGCTTGTATAAATGGAATCATATGTTATGCATATGCATATACAAGTACACATGTTTGCATAGATTGACCTTGAAATTGATTTCTCCACTTATCAGACTTTTGAAAAAAAAAATCTTTCTTGTTCTCTCTCTTTAATTCTAGCTGATAAAGTCAAGATTTGAGAATCTCAAAGTCCTAAAACAACATGATATTCTATTTAATAGAATCAGTTTTGAAGATTTTAAGATCTGGGCAGAAGTCACTGATTTTTTTATGTAAAAATTGTCAAGGAAAACTAAAGATCTCATGATTTGATAGAAACAGTTCTTAAAAGTCATTGCTTCTTAAAAGTTTTAAATATATGGACAGATCCATTTCATGCTCCTGACTTTACAGTTAAGAATCTACTCTTCCCACCTCACATTCTACCTGAGGTTTTGGGGGGGTTGAGGGACAGGAATGCAGGGGATTGAACTCAATTTGACCTCTGAGCCCCCTCCCCAGCCCTGTTTTGCATTTTATTTAGAGACAGGGTCTCCCTGAGTTGCTTAGGGCCTCCCTTTAGCGGAGGCTGGCTTTGAACTCTCGATCCTCCTGCCTCAGCCTCCACAGCTGCTGGGATGACAAGTGCGCACCACCGCACCCGGCTTACCTGTTTCTGTAAGCATGAATATCCAAGAGGAACAATAAACTCCTTTCTGTGTTTCTCCGTCATAGCTCCAAGCATAAAAAAAAGATTTTACACAGCATGTCACTGGCCCGAGCAAAGAGCAAAATTCAAATTCAAACTCCAGTTATCGGCTGGGCACGGTGGCGCCCGCCTGTAATCCCAGCGACTCAGGAGGCTGAGGGAGAGGGTACGAGTTGGAGGCCAGCCTCAGCAACTTGGCAAAGTCCCACGCAGCTCAGCAAGACCCTGACTCAAAATGGAACGTAGAAAGTGCCGGGGTCGTGGCTCAATGGTTAAGCACGAAGAAGCACACATTCTTTTAAAAAGTGTCACGTGGTGTCACATCTCCGTGGCATTTAAAAAAAGAATGACCAGGGACCCACAATCCAGGTGAATTGTTCAAGCCACATAGCAGGAGCCTTAAAGGACCTACCCCAAGACCTGAAGAGCCTGGGATCCAAGCCACAAAGTTGCATCTTGCACGTGATTGTGACCTTCAGACTCTGCATTTGCCAACAAAGGATCCCTAGAGAGCAACGTTGTGTATTCGAGCAATTATACAACAAGCCAAGGGTGGACCAGTCCTCTAAGTCGTCTGTGCACCATTTAGCTCATTTGTATTATCACAATATAGCAATTCAGCTCTCCCCTAAGCTTTACAAGATTTATGTCCAGGGTGAAGAACAAAATACCAGTGTACTTAGATTAAGAAGATAATGGTGCATTGAAGCAATTGACATCCTCTCCTTTTCTATTTTTCCTTCCCCAACGGCCAATAAGCACTCGGGTGGATTTTTCGAATGCACATTTCCCCCACTGTTACATTGTCCGTGTTTCCTGGTGGTATTTCAAACGATTTTGAGGTCTTTAGTGTACCTATGGGGAATCGGAAGACCAAGCAAAATAATGATATTATTTTGCCAATTTTTTTTTTTTTTCTGAGAAGTTCAGCAGTTTCTAGCGAAAGGGCTATTTAGTCGGAATAACGTTTTTCCCAGGGAACATCATTAGTTTATGATTGCGTGGGGCGTTCATTTCGGCCGCACGAGGAAACGTGCGTCCTTACTGTGTTCTCAGTTTAACTTCAGTCTTAGGATTCGGAGTTCGGAGCCAACACCTCCTTAATTTCTGGCACTCATCATCCCCCACTGACCGCCGCTGGTGGGCTGCAGAGATGATTCATCCGTCCAGCCGTGGTCAGGGGGGGGACGTCAAGAGAAATCTCGGCTGGAGGATGGCTAAATGACTTCGAACGCGGCGACATTTCCCTGTAGCTCATAAAACATTCATGCAAATAAATAATTTTGCAGGACAGATGAATTTTCTAAAAAATGAAATTACCCAAGGACTTTCTTTCATGCTTTCAATGTATGCACACGCATCAGCTTTAGGAGGGGGAACACCTGGATTTTTGACTCATTACCAAAGTCACTGATGCACGCCGATGCAGGGGACGTAGTCACCTGAAGCCCTGCGCCCGGATATGCGTGAACAGAGAGAGCTCTGTGCACGTTTCTCGCCCTGTGTGTGTGATGATGGTGAGCACTGCTCTTTGATGCACATTTGTGTCAAAACATCCACCCAAGCTTTGCATTCACAAGGCCATTCTGCAAGCTCTGTGTGGGCGTGCACACCCACAAACACACATATGCACATATCCAAACGGAATTAGGGGCTGCGACAGCGTGAATTATTCACAAATATTGGTTGTGGGTCAGTACTTTTTTTTTTTTAAAAAAAACACCTAAAGTAAACGGATGGAAACAGATTGATTCTGCAGGGTTTACATTGCCGGAGCTCCTTATGCTAATTATTAGTACAGTAATTAGTAGTGAGTCATGGGTACCTTAACTAGCGATTAATGTACTAAGAATTCTTAAACTAAGAAGCACCAGTGAGGTCTGCTGTTTCTGGGGAAGAAGTGGGAAGACCCTTTGGAGTGAAGTCAACCTGCTACATTGAACAGGTTGCTTATGATCACTTCAAACAAATGACCTGCGACCAATCCATAGATGCGGGTTCAAGGTCACAATCTGGCCCACGGAGGGTTTGCCTTGAAGTTTCCTGTGGAGTCTGGTAAAGTGATGTTCTGCCCCTTGGCGGGGCTTTGATCTGAACTCAGGGTGCACGGACCGAAATCTTGGGGGACCTCGGGTGTTCTTTTCCTCCTGAGTCTTTGTTCCAACTCCAGGGACTTAGGCGTGACTGTCCGGGGCCAGCGCCGGTCATCAGTGACACATCAGGGTGAGGAGATTTCAGGCTCTTGGATCTGAACCCTTTTTGAAATGCGTCTGAGAGCAAACAACTTCATTTCCAAGAAGTCTTTGAGGCTCCTTGTGACCCAGACGCAGAGTGCGCCAATTAAAGCGTGCACATGCACATGCACGCCTCGCCCCTGTGACACACCACAGGTATTATCTAAACAGTAGCTCAGTATTGTAACAGGTAAACGCCTCCGAAAACCCTTTGCAACATGCTTGCCGATGGTTTTGCACTATTAACATCAGAAAAACGCACATTATTCTGAAGTCACTTGATGATGAGAAGCATCCCCAGGGTCAGGAGGCGCAAGACTCTGGCTTTGGGTTCAGAGCTGAGTTCCGGTCCTGACCGTGGGCTCTTCTATGGGCCAATCAACTAACAAGCTTTTTTCCTTTCACAAACCAAGACAGATGTAACTGACCTAGTGAGTTGCTATGAAGACGAAATGGGCAGGGCACGATGGCGCATGTGTGTCATCCCAGCGGCTCAAGCTGAGGTAAGGAGGACCGCAAGCTCCTGTCCCTGGTATGGCATAAAAATAATTGATGATCACCCATATATCCTTTTTTGTAACTAATATAGAGATCTGAGTGAAGAGTTTGAATACGCACTGAAAGCTCATTTATTTAAAAAAAATATTGACATGAGTGATTATTACACTATTACATCATTATTATTATTATCACAGCTTCATGATTATTATCTTGTCTTTTGGTGTTAGCTCGCATAGGTCTGGCTGATCAATGTGCTTGACTTCATTTGTTTTGTATGTCTGCGTGGTCCCTGGGCCTCCGTAAAAATGGCAACCAAGTTGGTTTGCTTCCTTCCACGACGAGTTTTTGCAAAGCTATGAAGAAAGCACAGGAAATAAAAGATGAGCTACTGCGTGGAATAAAATTCATAAAAAGCCCCTCACTGGTATTTCTCCGAGAGCGGCATCAGCTGCATGTTCCTGCCGAGCGCTAAGTTTATCTCTTTGATGATTCCATGGTGTGGGGCCACCCTCCAGTTCCCCCTGCAGATGTACGATCGTGTAACTGTTCAAGTAGGTCATAAAACACACCAGTTAGAAGGCTCTTAGCCACACTGTTCCCTGCAAAGCAGGGCAGGTGGCAAGAAAGAAAAGTCTGTTTTAAGCAGTTGATATTTAAAGTGTCACGATGCCATCATCCATTTCTCCAAGATCTGCCGTCCAGAATTCATGGACACTAGCGGGGAACAGCACTTCAAAGTTTACCAGATTTAGGGGATTTGGGCCATCATATTTTAACCATGATAATAGAACTGAAGACAGAGCTGGCTGTTTGCTATTCTGTGTCGCAGTTAAACAAAGCCAATTACAACAGTGTGTGCTCAGTAAATGTGCTTCGACACACATTGCCCAATTATTCATCAGTGAAGGATTGCAAGAATTAATTCTGTAACATAATAGTCCACAGCAGAGGTAGTAGCAGGCGCGATTTGAAGCAGGAGCCTCTGCAAGATCCACATTTGGATCAGGATGGTGCTTCTTCCCGGGGGGCTGTCTCCTCTGCTGAAGCAGGTTTGCAGCAGATCCCTGGGCTCTGTCTTCTGCACATCCCCCAACCCATCCACACTGCGGCCACCGACAGGGTCTGCAGACATTTCCAAATGACCCCGAGGGAATAAAATTTTCCTTGCTGGGAATCAGTGTAAGCTGAGAGCAGAGGTGCATGACTGTAATCTCAACTACTCGAGAGGATGAACAGGAGGATCCAATGCTCCAGTCCACCCTTAGCAGCTTGGGGAGACCCTGTCTCAGAATAAAAACCAAAAAGGACCAGTGGTGTAGCTCCGCAGTAAGGCGCCCCTGGGTTCAATCCTTAGTATCCACGAACCCCCCCCCCCCCCAATCACTGTGATTCTCAATTTGCTTATTTTCACATTAATATTTTGAAGAGTCCCAGGTGGTTCCAATTTGCAGCCACATTTCAGAACCAGGGGTCTATACCTTTGTAGCTCAAAGGAGCGACCCTGTACCCAAACACAGGCACCGTCTTGGAGGTTGTTAGAAATGCAATCTCCCAGACCTGGACAATCAGATCTGCATTTGACCCCCCCAGGAGATCCCTGTGCACATCAAGTTTGAGAAGAGCCCTCTAGCCCATACCGTGCCCTCTTCTTGGGCAGGTGTATGTAACTCTCAGGTCCTGTGGACCGATTGGTCCCCAGGCAGCAGGTGTAATGAATGGGTCATGGTGCCACACAGGAGATTGGATGGGGGGAGACAGGCACCTGACAGGGTAGGTGGAGGAGCAGGGGAAGCATACATTGGTGAGAAAAGAGCCAATCAGGTTCCCTCTAGAGGGCTTATGTAAATGAAAAGGATTCCAAGAGATTCTATTGGCTCCTGTAGGTGGAGGGGCAGGGGAAGCGTCCATTGGTGAGAAAAGAGCCAATCAGGTTCCCTCTAGAGGTTTTATGCAAATGAAAAGGATTCCAAGAGATTCTATTGGCTCCTGTAGGTGGAGGAGCAGGGGAAGCATCCATTGGTGAGAAAAGAGCCAATCAGGTTCCCTCTAGAGGTTTTATGCAAATGAAAAGGATTCCAAGAGATTCTATTGGTTTGTGTTGGATGACAACTCAAGGCAGATCCTGGGGCAAAGCCTAGGATGGCAGAGGGTGATAGAGTCTTGGTTTTCGCTGTCCCCCTGTTTCTTCCTTTCTTGCTCCTACCTCTAGCTGACATGTTTTCCTCTGCCTCCACTGGGACTGCGCCATGCATTCTTAAGTTAGCCCCAGAGGGATTCCCTCCTGACTGACAATCCGTTATAACCAGCCAGGGTTCATCCGTTTTCTGTTGCTGTGACAAACTGACTGAGACAATCAAACGGGCAGAGAAGGAAAGGTTTGCCTTGGCTCATGGTTTCACAGCTTTGGGTCTGTATATGACTAACGGATTATTTCCATTGAATTCACATTAATGCTGATTGTTGTTCCATTTTAGGTCCGAGAGTAGGTCCATGGGTGAAAGAGATGATCTTGTAGTCAATGCCCTGGATTTGATTGTGTTTTCAATTTCAACACTATATTATGAATTATCACCATTACTATCTGACCATTATTTATGAATGTTAAGTATCAGTGAGTCCTTAATAAACTTCAATATTATAAAGATGATTTAGTGAAAGTAATGGAAAAAATGTTTATTTGTATTTGAATTTGTGTTCAAAATTCTGTGAAATACAGAGAGAAAACTATTTCTTAAGGAAGGGGAAGGGGAGAGGAATAAGGAGGTAGAGGGGGTGTTAAGGACAGTGCATACAATAAGTGCATATTCTATGCGTGCATGGAAATGTCACAGGAAGCTTATTAATTTCTATAACTAATATTGGCAGTCATTATAATAATAAAAGAAAGCAGAATGGAAAACAACATCTGTGCAGCCCATTTTTATTAATTTAGATTACAATTTAAAATTTCGTTATTCCATTTATAACTCCTTCCATGGAAATTGCTTACTGACTCCAATTCAAGTCTTCCAGGATTTTGATTGATATCTTTCTTTTCCTCCTTAGGCATGTGTCACTGGCCAGTGTAAACTCTTTACACGACTGCTCAACATCTTGGCACACTTTGTTCTCCCATCTAATGGAATTTTCTAACCAACATTTTAGCCATAGCTGCACCATCTCAGTCTAAATCCATTCCGGTTATTCCTAATATATCCTCTGTAAAATCAGTGAGAACATTATACGTCTCCCTTTGAAGTTTTGGTTTAAGCAAAATGTCTACAAAGAATGTGTGTCTGACCCAGGAGTCCCATATCTTGCACCAGCTGTGCAAGGCTCATCCACTTGGGAGCTTGTGAGGAGGAAGAAATATCAAGCCCTTCCTGATGTGTGCAGATATCCACACCCTTGGATGGTGGCCAGAAACTTGTGAAGAGATTTCTTAGACTTTGAATTCATCACACTGGTTTGTTAGAATAGAATAAGGTTGGTGACTGCAAAAGTGTTGAACTCCACTCCATAAATGTAGTTTTACAGTAGCCAAACTGATGTGTGCTAATCCAATATGGAACCCCCCCACCCAAGGCTTCAGAGCAATGGTCGACCCAATCACAGACTAGAAAGTTCAAAACTGTGTGTCCACCTGAACCTTTTCTCTCTATACGTTACTCATCTAGGGCATTTTGATATAGTGTCGGAAAACTGATGAATGTAGTTTTTTATGACCAACGTTTTAGCAGTAACTGCACCATCTCAGTCTAAATCTATTCTGGTTATTCTTAATATATTCTCTGTAAAAGCAGTGAGAACATAATATTTCTTCCTTTGAAGTTTTGGTTTAAGTAAAATGTCTACAAAGAATGACTTGAGGTTCAAACCTTTGAAGTTTCCCTGCAAAAAATATAAGTGTATGTTAATATGTAAATATATGTGTGTGTATATATATATGTACATACATACCTGCACACATACAGACACTTTTATATTTAGTATTTTGCTGAGGTAGGGGACTTGTTTACTTCTAAATATGAATTAAAACAGTGGTTGTTTATCTTGGAAGCCCATTAGCCTCGGGGCAGGGAAGCACTGTTATTGCCTTCCTAGATCAGCCACATCAAGATCTTATTAAATCCTCCGAGGGAATTTTAAATGTGCTGCCAAATTGGAGAAGCTTTGGCCTAAATTTGCAAAACGTAATGTCCTGCTTCATTTTCGTGTTCAGCCCCCAGCAGGCTGGAAGACCTGCAAATCACATGCAGATCTCGCTGAAGATCAGAACCTCGTTTGCTGCATCTGATGTGGGACCGAAGACTCTGCATTGGCGACAAACTCCCAGGTGAAGGTGTTGCTCAGGGCCCAAGGTCTCACCTTGGAGTTGCAACATGGTGATTGCTTTTCCCATCCGAGAAATCTAAACTGCACACAGCAAGACGATGCAGCAGGGCAAGGATTCCAGCTCTGGCAATGCAGAACTTGCTCCCAGATTAATCCTGCGTGGAGCCTACCCGTGAGCTCAAGACAGAATGCTAACACACACACACACACACACACACACACCCGTTTCCCTTTCTGGCTGGAGGTGAAAATTAGGATGCTATTCTGAGTCTGTGCAGGTGACTGTCACCGGGAAATCAGGCACCTCCCCAGGAGGTCACGGCACCTATGGCCCATTCCTTTTTCACGAGTTGGCAGGGTATGTGCCAACTGAAAGGGAGGATGGATTGCCATCTCTGCAGCCGGCCAGAAAGTTCATGGGGTAGCTGGGTGGGCAGGGGCAGGAGAGGAGATAGTAAGCGCTCAGAAACCAGCAATAACATAAATGGAAACAGAGACCGATGCATAGTTGTAAACTTAGGTATGGGTATGTCCAAAGACAGGGAGCAAATAATCCAACAAGCATGGTAGACGTGCATGCATGTGTCCCCACTGGTGTGCCGTGACGCAGCTGGGGACATGGTAACGGTAGAGGGTTTGTTACTCCAAAGACAGATGGATGCTGCTGCAGGGTGGTAGTGTCCAATTGTATATTCCCAAGGCCTAAAAGGGTATGAATCTGTGAACCTGAAATGCAAACAGAAGGCCATCCGTCAGGGCTGTAGGAGTTAGAGAGATAGGTGTTTGTGGAAATTTGAAAAAAGAAACTCATATTAGTTGAAAGAGAGAGAGAGAGAGAGAGAGAGAGAGAGAGTGTGTGTGTGTTCAGGTGCCACCTCTGAATTTTGACACATCCCTCAACCCCATTTTAATTATGTAACAGAAACTCTGAGAACTTAAATAATTTATAAGGTGTGTTAGTCACCGTTCCATTGCTGTAACACATAACCTGAGGCCATGGACTTACAAGGAGAAAAGATTGGATGTTGACCCATGGTTTTACAGTTGTATTGCAGGACTTCACGGCAGAGCATGTGGTGGGGCTGAACTACTGGCCTCATGACCAGGAAGCAAAAGAGAGAGTGGGGGGGGGGGGTCCAGAGCCCCAGGATTCTCTTCAATAACACCCCCCCCATGATCCAGGTTCCTTCCAATATGCCCCGCCTCTTAAAGGTCCCACCACCTCCCAAGAGTGCCATGGGCGTACCAAGCCTTAGTGTATGGGCCTTTGGGGCATGTCTGAGACCCCGATTATAGCACTGACCCAGTCCGTAAGTGGTCAAGCAGGAACGCCCCAAGGTTGTTTTTAAAAATTTCCCAGATAAATTTATGTGCATAGCGGGGCACGGTGGAGCACGCCTGTCATCCCAGCAGCTCGGGAGGCTGAGGCCAGAGGATTACAAATTGGAGGCCAGCCTCAGCCACTAAGCTGAGGAGCTGTCAATGAGAAGGAAGAGGCCACACCTGTAGGACGTTGGGGACGTGGAACTGTGTAGATGCTGCTGGACTCCTCCGGGAAGAAGCCACAGCCCAGCGCCCCACTCTCTGCTTGATGGACTCCCACCGGACCCTCCCTCTCCCACCGGACCCTCCCTCTCCCACCGGACCCTCCCTCTCTATCAGGCACTGTGTGGCTTCATTGGTCTTTTTTATCAGACTGTCATATTGGGCTGACTCAGAAAGGGGTCTATGATTCGGTCAGCAATCCTTCTTATTTTGACCCGGACTAGCCCGTGAGCTGAGCCTATTTGAGGATGGCCGTCCGACGGACGGTTTCTTGTGCAGGGGTGAGCAATGGTGTGGGCATCATTTCATGGTCCCCGTTGGTACAAATGCTAAGTGGCTGAGGCTGGCCTCCAACTTTGGAGCCTCCTGCCTCGGCCTCCGGAGCCTCTGGGATTACAGGCATCAGCACCACCAGGTGTTATTTTCATCAAATCCCATCAATTGTTACAATTCTGGCTCTTCTCCCCACTTATTTATTCAGTCCTTTATTTCAGAGGGGCCTGATTGTCACTTTCGTGCTTGAACTTTTATGCATGCGATTCCTTTTATTCCCTTGCAATCAAACCGCCTGTCAAAATGCCTTTCGCGCCCAATCCTTCAAGACACCCTCCCGGAAGAGAGTGCCCAGGTAGATGGCGCTGCCCGAGGTCTTTCTCGGGGTGCGCGGGGTACTTTATGCTTTGGTAAATTTGTGCGTGCCTGCGATTGGAGGGACCACGTCCTGCGCCCAAAAGTGTGTTCCAGGAGGAGCGAGCGACCTGCTGCCTCTTCTGCAATCTCCACGTTTCCGTTGGGCAAGTTTCTAACTGGGTGAAACACGTTCTCTGGTCACTGCCGGGCCGTCTGATAAATTGAGTTGGTGAACTTGACCCCGACTTCCGCTGAAGACTTGGGCTTTGATGAATGAACGATATCATGGGGGCACTTCCATCCGTCTCAGGTTCACTTAAAATTATTAAAACTTCAAGTTGCAGGTGGCCTTTCTGTCTCCCCCCGACCCCCTCGAAGGGATGGGGTTCAAATGCACCCGCATCTGGGCCCACAAAGGGCTTTTGTGCATCACGAGGCTGTAGAGCAAGGCCTAGATTTCCCTGAGCAATTAAGCCATTAGGGAAATGAAAAATATCTCCGCAGCTACCCCAGGCTGAGCTCGGGGCCGGGAGAAGCCTCCATCTGCAGGGGAGGATTTCCGGATCCACTTGTATTTTGAAGTTTTAAAGGCCGCCCTGGTTAAGAAGTGCGTGTGCAGCCTGCGCTGCTGCACCCAGACAAATGGCTGCGGGTTTCCAACGTCGTGTGACCCTCATGTTCCACACAACCCACGTGGCTCCCAAGACGGGCGGGAGCAAGACGTTCAATCCTGGCAAAGCTCTCCAGCTGAAATATGTTTTTAATAATGCAACTCCAAGGCTGGCCCCCTGATAGTTAGGACGGCAGCGTTTCTATCAAAAAGACGGCGTGGGCGCACAGCACCCGGAGCCAGCTCGCAGACATGACCGGGAGGAGAGGGTCAGACAGCCCCAGGAGGCCCCTGGCACGGCTTCCCAGCTGGACCGTCAGAGACCGGGGCGTAGGGCTAAACCGTGAATTCTCTCCTCCTCTCCCCGAAAAATGACCTCAACGTCCCTGTGACTTGGCAGACTCGATTGAAACCCACGTGGTGGTCCTCTTGTGGGTGCACCTGCTCAGCCTGTCCTGCCGGGAGCCCGTGGTCAGCACCTAACGCTGCAACCCACGGGCTCAGCCGTGTCCCTCTGGTCTCCAGACTTGCACGAGGTCGACTTGCCTTCCTTGGCTCGGCTCCCGTGGACCCTCAGACTTCTCATCACCTGTGAACGGTGCACAGAGTTCGAGACGTGCCACATGTCAAGAAAGGCTCAGGGGACCCCCAATTCCCAGCCTCAAGCTGTCAAGGCACACCCGAGTATTCCCCCAACGGCTCCCAAACCAGCTGAAAGCAAGAGTCGACCGGCTCGGAGAGTCTCGTCAGGTCCACCGCCCGAGATGAGAGACAGAGATTTTTTTTAAAAATAATGAATATTTCCTGCAAAAAAAGCAGCTCAAATTGGCCGTTCTACTTTTTCTGATTTCCTTTCTTTTCCAGAGTAGATCACTGACATCCAGCCCCACGAGTTGCATTATTGCACACACCTGTTAGTTACTGACCCGTTGCATTATTACCTGTATTTGCCTTGGGTTCTTCCCGTCTCCTGTACCACCTGGGGTAGGACTCCAAAGCGTGTTTTATGAATCTGAGTTTCCTTAGCGTTTTAGCAGGACCCTTGCCCGATGGAGTCCAAGGGGCTGTCGGTCCGCGGATGAACGGATGAGGAGAATGTACCCACACCCAACGGAAGAATACTCAGGCAGGAAAAGCAACGATGTTCTGCCTATTGGATACTTGATAAGGAAAGAGAAGAGAGGAGTTTGAAGTTTCCCAGCACAAAGAGAAACCAGAGTGCTAATTACCCCGAGTTAATTATATACACATAACAAATCATCTCTCTCTGCCCCCTAGTGAGTCAGCTTTCTGTCCTATGACAAAATACCTGAGACAATCACCTTTGAAGACAGATTAGTTTGGGCTCAACGTTTCAGAGGTTTCGTGCCATACTGGTTGGCGCCATTGCCAAGGGCTTGCGTGGGGCACAGCATCGTGGAGGACGGGTTCCCAGTCAATGGAGCAAAAGCAGAGCCCAGTCTTCCGTTCAATCACCAATGGATTCATCCACTGGTGAGGTCAAAGCCCTCCTGAGCGTCAAGTAACACGACTCACCTATTGAGAAATAATCGCTCTGCACGTGGGCACCATTCATTTGAGGAAATCTAAACATTTGCCCGAAAGAGATAGACTTGTTCTTGGGGGTTTTCTAAGGAACCGGTTCTCCAGGCTCCAGCAGGGTGCCCTGGCTGAATGTGAAAACCAGGAGCCATCAGGAGAAGTGTCTTTTTTTTTCCTTCCTCCACCACCACATGCTGTTCCCAATAGAGATAAAAAACATAGTTGGACTCAGTGCGCTAGGTCCCAGAGGATCATTAGTTTTCTTGGCAGCTTGCTTATTCTGCTAGACAACAACGACTTTCAACCCCTTTTCTACTTCAGTGATTTTTTTGTTTTGGGGGGGTGGGGGTTTGGGGGAGGGGAGGGTGATAAATCTTTATGTAGTTTTTGGTGATAAATCTTTGTGTAGTTTTTTGGAGATAGATCTTTGTGTAGTTTTTTCGGTGATAAATCTTTGTGTAGTTTTTTCGGTGATAAATCTTTGTGTGGTTTTATGTGATGAATCTTTTTAGTTCATAGATTTTTTTGCCTTTTCTAAATTTCAAAAAAAAAATCGGTTTGAATTAGTTATACATGAACATAGAATGCATTTTGACAATTCATACAGAAACGGAGTCTGACTTGTGATTCTTCTGGTTGTACATGACATGGAATTACGCCGGTCGTGAGGTCACCGTGCACACAGGGCAATAACGTTGGGTTCATTCGACTATCCTTCCCAGCCGCATAACCCTCCCGTCCCTGTACTCCCCTGTACCTAACCTGAAATACCTCTGTTCTCCCCTAGCTCCCCGTTATTGTGAGTTAGCTTCCACATATCAGAGAGAAGACATCCAGCCTTTGATCTTGGGGGATGATATTCTCCAGTTCCATCCATTTACCTGCAAACGCCTTCATTTTATTCTTCTTTAAGGCTGAGTAATATTCCATTGTGTATGCATACCACATTTTCTTTATCCATTCATCTGTTCAAAGGCACCTCAGTTAATTCCATAGCTTGGCTTTTGGGAATTGAGCTTCTATAAACACGGAGGTGGCTGCATCACTTGCAGTGTGCTGATTTTCAGTCCTTTGGGAATAGACCGAGGAGTGGGATAGCTGGGTCACATGGTGGCTCCATTCCCAGTTTCCTGAGGAATCTCCATCCTGCTTTCCAGAGTGGCTGCCCCAATTTGCAGCCCCACCAGCCACGTAGGAGTGAGCCTTGTCCCCACATCCTGGCCAGCGTTTATTGTCACTTGTATTCTTGACGATGGCCACTCTGACGGGAGTGCTCTATTGTCTTTGACGCCTGAGGTACAAATTGAAACATGACAATCTCCAGGCACAGCAGCGCACACCTTTAATCCCAGTGGCTGAGGAGGCTGAGGCTAGAGGATCGTGGTGAGTTCAAAGCCAGCCTCAGCCACTTACAGAGGCCCTAAGATACTGAACAAGACCCTGTCTCTTAAAAAAAATAATAATTTTTTTAAAAAAAGGGCTGGGGATGTGGCCCTGGGGTTGAGCTTCCCTGGGTTCAATCCCTGCTATTAAAAAAAAAAAAATCTAAAAAGAGGAGGAAGAGGAAGAGGAGGATGAAGAAGCCAAGGAGGAGGTGGAGGGGGAAATTGCTGGTGAGAGTTCTTGGAACCTGAAGGTCACCGTTCACATGAAACGTCCTCTGCTCCTCTAACTGGAAGTCGGCTGAGTTACCGCCAAACAGGATCTGACCTTCTTTGACCTCAGCCACCCCACCTCTGTCCCAAGCCTGGCCGACTTCAACACCCACGTGAGTTTGCACCGACATCTGTAGAGTCTAAACAGTGCCCCTGGGAGAGCCTGGAGGAGACAGTCCCCATGGTGGCTCTTGGAAGCCCACGGACCTGCCACAACATGTCCTCCTGCTCCGAGGTCCATGGTAACGGGCGTCAGTGTGGTGTGACCTCCGAACCAGCCCTGGGGCCGGAAACACCTCTGGAAAGAGGATCTCAAGAAGCCACTGTCGGCTCTTCAAAAACAAGATGGCGGCAGGGCCTGGAGGAGGAGAGCAGCTCTGGACAGGGCACCAGGGAGCAGAGAGAGCTCTGTCACCAGGGACAGGACAGAGACCCCCAAGGCACAGCCCAGGGACCCCCTCCTCCAGCCACACCCCACCTGCTGCAGTCACCACCCAGTGAGTCCATCCAAGTGGATTAATCCAGATTAGGTTAAAATTCTCATAACCCAGTTGTTATCATGGCTAAACCTTCTTGTACTGTCGCACACATGAGCCTTCAGGGGATTCCTAATTTCCAAGCCACTTGCTGGATAACCCATTCATTCTTTAACCCAGGATCCTGTGAATGCGTTAGTTCACTCACGCCACCTCGTCACACCATCAGCAAGTACCACTGATATCAGTCTCGGGGATTAGGGTTTCAACTCATGAATTCTTCAGGACAAACACTCAGAACATAGCAAGCACATGCTACTTATAATAAATAGTGATTTTTTGAACAATCCAAGTGATTTTCCTAATTTTAAATGCAGTATGATTTTTATATTGATTTTGTGATGGGGCCATTTTGATCTTTGTTGAACGATTGGCCTGTGGATTGGGTGAGTTTTGCATGTAGCAACCATTTCATCCACCAACTGTGCTCTTTGTATTTCTTTGCGATTGCTCTTCTCTGTGGGTGTGCCTTAATTCATTGCTTTATGGCATGAAGCTACGGCATTCAGTGCAGAAATAGAAATGTAGAAATAGAAAATAGAAATAGAAATAGAATAGAAATGTCTCTGGACGCGTACTGGCTATGAGCTGTGGATCTGCAGTTTATTAGGTGAAAAAAAAATTTACTTGCACTTCTGTTTCACTAAGGGTCTGTATCATGGATAAATATTTGATTAAATGCTCAGCAAATTTGCCTCAAGGAGACTTTGGGTTTTTTTTTTTCTTTAGAAACAGCAAATTGTGAATCATGACACAAGTGTGCATTATTCGGAGTTCATTCCAGTTCTTGCAAAGACTCAAAAAAAAAAAAAAAAAAAAAAATCAGCCTGATAGAAGATACGTCCGAAAATAGAGAAAAGCAATTTGGCAATAAATCCTTATAAAATATGGTGGATCTCATCATGTATCAGGGCCTATTATCAGTGACTTAATACTGAATTAGGAAGCGGACCGTTTCCGCATTATCGTTTACAATCCTGAAACGGATGGGGTGCTAGCGGTCGGATTAAGAGGCGCCATGCATGAGGAGTTAGCAAATGCCTTCGATGCCATGGATGAACATCAGATGGCGGAGTCCCAGGTGGCCGCCAACGATCCCCAGCGCCACGCCCCCATGCCCACCTCCTCCAGCCACACGGTACCCCTCCAGGTCCCACCCAGTTGATTGGGATGAAGTCACTGGTTAGGACCAGGCTCCCGCCACCCAATCATCTCGCCCTGGAACCTTTTTGCATTGTCTCACGCGGGAGCTTTGGAAGGACACGCCGCCTCCCAGCCATTACACGTGGTTTCCCCGGGTCTTGCTACCTCTGTGCTTGGGATGAAACGGGTCTGAGGTTCGAGGAACGGATCCGACCCAGTTGAACCTGAGAGAGGTCTTCCCGTTGGCTTTGGGGCTACTACTTTGCAGTGACCCCCGATTTCCAATTCTGCTGCCATGTGCTTTGGGGACCCTGGTGACGATCGCCTCCCCGTAGGAGGAGACCCCCGAGGTGACTCTGAGCAAAGCACACCCACACTTGCAGGCCAGATGGCCGAGCCTCCCTTCCCAGCCTTGGGACAAAGGGTATAAATGCCTTTTGCTCTTTGGGGTGAGAACACGACTCCAATTAGGTTTCCAGTCCTCTGGTTAAACGGCTCGTGTGTGCCTCCTGTGGGGTGTCCATTCAGGTGACCCGTGGACGGGATGTTTTAACATGTCTGTGTCTGGCTTGACTCAACAAATGGCCCAATCTTCTCCCCAAAGCCGTGAGAAGTTTGAATGAGGGCCTCCAGGTGCAGTAGACCTCCATTCTCACTAACAACGGGAACTCCCTGCCCGTCTGGAACGGGAAACCATTTGTCCTCGGTCCTTCCCATTCACGTCGTCCTGTCAGGAGGCCCGCGAGCTTGATATTTAGAAGGGGGCGACGCACCCGGTCGTCTCCTGCCCTTCTGAATCCCGAAAGATGTCACTGCGGTATTCATTCAGGGTGAGAGGCTCGCGATGGACAGGAATCAGCATGAAAAATTATGAGACAGAGAATGTGAGAGCGCTTTTATTTATCTATTATTTTCCACCAGGAACTCGGGGCCCAGGGTTCGGTGTGCCTCCTAGACTCTTGAATTGTTTAAAAATAGAAAGATTCTTCTGATGTGGCTTGAATGTGGCTTGTCCCCTCTAAAACTCATGATAAAGTTCTGTCCCCAAACTCAGGGGCACGCGACCCCAGAGCCCCATTCCCCAGCCCTGTTTTGTATTTTCTTGAGAGACAGGGTCTCCCCGAGTTGCTCACGGCCTCGCTGTTGCTGAGGCTGGCTTTGGACTCGCCATCCTCCTGCCTCAGCCTCCCGAGCCGCTGGGATGACAGGTGTGCGTGGCGGCACCCGGCCGCATCTCCCCTCTTATTTCAATTTTCGTCTTTTGAAACCTTAGGCATGATAGGGAGTCTGAAGCTCTAGTCTCGTCTTTAAGGACACCAAAGCATTCGCTGAGCGGTTCCTGAGGATGATGATTTTATTCCCCCCCATAAAACTGAGATGTTTCTCACGCCTCCAGATAAGATGTAGGGATACTCTCGAGACTATATCACTCTTGCATTTTCTTTTATTTTTTTTTTTTTCTGGAATTGTAAAGAAATAGTCTGTGGCTCAAAGTTAGTTCATGGTCCCAGGCTCCGAACAATGACACTCGCCACTTAGGATACTCTGCCATCACCAGAGATCAGCCTTCTCCTAGCACTTGCACGGACATCTCTCAGGTATCACCAAAAACCCCCCCAAAGACCCAACTCCGTGATCTCTGCTCAGTTCCCAAAACATAATGCAGATTTGCATTTAAATGAGGAGATGGAGATATAGAAATCGTCTCTCCTGGTCTCCATGGAAAGGGATGGTATGATTTTTTTTTTTTGCAAATAATTGTCTCTGATCATCAAATTCACCATCTAACGGTTGCACCTAAGCCTCATCGACCTCCTGAGCAAGCGTGAATCCTTACCCATTGAGAGAAATAGGCATTGCCCCTACAGAAATACGAATTTCTCCTCTTTTTTCCTCCCAGGTTTAAATAATTGGTATCGCAAATCTACTTACTGCTTATGGAGTTTTTATAAAAACATGTTCGGTAAACTCCTTAGTTTCATCATCACACTACACATTTTTTAAAAAGCATGAATGGTCCATATCCAGCATACTGAACACTTTGATCTAAATGTCAAGAGTTTGGAAAAAATCTCCAAATGACATGTTCGAGTTCGCCTTAGCAAAAGGTATTTTAAAGTCATATTTTAATATACGCGCCCAAATCGTGAAACACGTGAACCGCACACACACTTTCAATTAACCTACCCACTTCAACCGTGAGTGTAAGATGAAATTTAAAAATGCTGATTATTCTCGTATTCATTTTTTTTTTTTCCAGTGCGACTATAACTCTGGCATTGAGGCCCAGGGAACAGACAATTAGATACCAAAACATGACGACCGCACGCATCGAAACTCAGAATTAACTCACAGAAAGACGGCTCCTCACATGATTGCATCGTATGTAAATGACTATAATTCGACTTCATGAATATTAACGATCCTGCCAAGTCGGAGACGCTCACCCAGGTTGAATCTCACCACATTCCATTTGCATTTTCAAAGTTGAAACTCTCCTCCCCGGAACGTGGGAACGTCCCATTATTAAAGTGCCCACCCGCCCAAACGCGGGTGACTGGCTGCTGCCCAGGAACCCAGATCCCTCTCCCCATGGAAAATGCAAGACCTGGAACCTGTTCTGCATACACCCTCACCTAGGTCCTGTGAGCACCCTGACCCTAAACAAAAAGAGATGGGAAAGGGGATGTCTGGTTCCTAACCTAGTGGGGACATTTTAGTTCCATCCGATGAACGCATCACAATTTAATCCAGTGTTTTCGACAAGGGCTGGATATTTCACGCGACAGTCATTTCCACCACAGGACTCCTCTTACCCAGCAGCTTTTATCCTGCTTCGCGTTTTCCCAGCACGGATTCACGCAATCACAAAATCCCAGTGAACGTCTTTCGGGCTTTCCACATTCCATATTGATTTGCCAAAGATTTTTACTAATGTATGGTCTCACCTATAATGTCCCTTCCTGAAGCGGTCAATCATCCCAGCAGTAGATTCCCTTACAAGCTTTAGTCTTAAAAGCAAAATTACAATCGGGTCCTTTTTTTCCTTCTTTTACTTGATTAAAATCCTCATGGCTCGCAAAGTGTGAAGGATCTCTGTAATTTCAAAAGAAGCTTAACTTGGGGAAACTGCGTGAGCCGTTGGGTGAGCCTCTGGAACCCAAAGCTCACTCTCTATCTCTTGCATTTGCCTCTAGGTCTTGAAAGACTTTGCCTCCTCTGGATTTTCCTAAGTTTTATTTTCTCCTGGATAATTCTCCATTTTTCTAGGATGGAACTCTCTCTCTCTCTCCAGAGGTACGGCCGCTGGGTAATGGATTTCCGCTGGAAAATGGCTGATTCTCTGGGGCTTCTCAGGACAGTCAGATTGCTCCACGTCTTGAACACAGGTTTTGGAAACGGGACCCTGTCTCAGTCCTCGGCACAGTTTTGCAACGAACCAGAGGAGCTGCGTTTTGTTCCGCGGCGGAGATTGCTGCTACAGTGGTTCCATGCGACCTTCAGGCACGGAGGGAGCCCTCTGGTCCCACTGAGGACGGCCACGACACTGAGAAAGAAAAGCTGATCCGTGATCTGAGATAACGCACGGAGCCCAGGTCCCCTTGGAAGACCTCCAGCCGTCTCCGTCTCTGGCTTGAATTCTGTCGGTGAGGTGCTTTAGTCCCTCCTCGAATTTCAGGGGCAAGAAAGAATCTGATGCTCTACCCCATGGAAATGCTCTCCAGTTACCACCCAGTTAATCTCAGGCTCCACCCACTGTCTGGTTCAGGCTCTCACAACCCCGTCATTCCTCCTCTGAACCCTTCTTGCATTGTCTCACCCGTGAGCTTTTGGGGGACACCTCACCCCCCAACCGTAGCACGGGGCTATTTCCTTGCACAAGAAATTTCCTTAGCAATTACCCAAGTGGCATAAGCTGTCATACCCATGATATTCTTTTCTATTTGTACCAGCGATTGAACCAAGAAGCGCTTAAGCACTGAATCACATCTCCAGCCCTTTTTTTGGTTATTTTTATTGTTTCATTTAGAGACAGGGTCTCGCTGAGTTGCTCAGGGCCTCACTAAGTTGCTGAGGCTGGCCTCCAACTTGTGATCCTCCTGCCTCAGCCTCCTGAGTTGCTGGGATTCCTGGCGTGCACCACCCGGCCTGGCTCATGATGTTCTTAAACCAAGACGAGTATGCAGGGCTTTGTAGAGGACATGACCAAGGGAGAAATAAGGGGTCGTGTTTGCAGAATGAGAACCTCGCTCTCTTTATAAAGCATGCCCAGACGTACAGCACCTGTCCCTCAAGTGCAAAACTTGCATCCAGCGTAACGGGGGGTTGGTAGCATCGTCTGCAAGCGTGAGTGGAGGAGAGAAAAGCAAGTCTAAAAAAGTCTCCTTACCTGGGATTCAGAAACGGCGTGGAATCTGAAGTAGGAGGTTTCAGAATGCCAAGTAGCAGCTTAAGATACCTCGGCTACATAAGGAAGCGTCTATTCTCTTTGCTCTTGTCCTTAGGAACATTAAATAACGGAATCATATGAATTTTTCATTCAGAAACGACTAAAAAAAGCCAGGGAGGTTTTTGCCAAAGAAACTGCAAGAGGCCTTGGAAGTGTCTCTAGCCGACTGCAGGATCTCTCCACAGTCGGACCTGCCCATCGCAACGCAGGCTTTGATATAAAGGTGCGCTCAAGGTGAGGGCAGAGACGCTTCCGTGCAATCTCATTTTCTTTCTTTTTTTTTTTAATCTCAACTTGTCATGCAAATCACTGTGTCACCCTTGATCCTGTTCATTTTCTTTTTTAAAAATTTCCCAGTGTATTCATAAGTACAGTTTGGTCAGTTTTTCCACCTCTGTGTACGTCAGTAAAGCACCGATTTTAAAGACACAAATGAACCCCTACTTTTCTGTGTAAGCCTCGTGCAACAATAAGAACATCTCTTTAAGAATTTCACAGTGTAGAAAATCACCTCCTGTATAGGAAGGGTGTTTTATTTTTGCAGTGCCGGGGTCCAATAACTTCTGCACTCCTTGGCTCCCTTGTTTATTATCTATCTTCTATCTTCATCTGCACATAGTAGGTAGACTAACAAGATGGTGATAATCTACTTGAAATAACCCCCACGGATCCGCAGTGTGGCCATTCTACCAGTTAAACCTGCAAGGCTCATTTTTATATATCCTTTTGTAAAGATGACCTCGTGTAGGATTTTCTTAGCTTCAATTTTGATAAGAGGAGGATTCCACATTATTTCATCAAAGATAAAAACGATGCAAACGTGGAGCTCACTGGCTGAGGCTCGGGTCTCAGAAAACGCGTGTCAAATTTCATTAGAGTCGCGGTCAACATCTCACAACGGGTTTGATCCAGAGGCGTCGTCCGAGGGGTTTGGGAGTGGGCTCAGAGGTGGGGGTGCAGAGCTGAGCTGGATGTGAAAGCATCAAACCCTTTTTCTCGCAGTGAGCAAAAGGTCCAGAGGCGTGCACTAGGACAGGCGAAGGGACACATGGGGAAGACGTCATTTGTGCCGTGTGGGAACAGTGGCTCACTTTAACTCAGATGGAGGGAGATCCCAGAAAGACAGCGGAGTCCGAATCCTCAATGCCTTTTACCGGGTGGCTGAGAGATGCCGGTTATCGGTGAGGTCAGAGATTCTTTGGGCACTGTGAAGCCGGGTTCACTCAATGTCACTTGCTGGTAAATGCACGGAACCGGAGAACATCAAAGTTAAGTGAAAGAAGCCCGGCTCAGGATGTCCAGGGTCAAATGGTTTTTCCCAGAGTAGCAGCTAGAGAGAAGAAAAGAATTATGTCACAATGCACCCCAACTTTACATATGATTCATCAATTAAAAATAAATGCATGAATATCACAATGCACCCCAACTTTACATATGATTCATCAATTAAAAATAAATGCATGAATACCACAATGCACCCCAACTTTACTTATAATTCAACAGTTAAAAATAAATGCATGAATATCACAATGCACCCCAACTTTACATATGATTCATCAATTAAAAATAAATGCATGAATATCACAATGCACCCCAACTTTACATATGATTCATCGATTAAAAATGAATGCATGGTGTGGGGGGGAGGAAAGTGGATAGTTTTAAGAATAGGAATGGAGAAAACTATCTAATGTGCCTTTATGCATTTGTCTAAATGGACCCCACTGTTAGTATAAGATAATGGAAAAAATATTCTTAACAGAAACGATTCATTTTGCCTGTGGATTAGGAGAGCGACCAGGAAGAGAGAGCGATAAGTCATGAGCTCTAGTGGCGCTGTGCACGCGGCGGGACAGGGCTTCACGGTGGTAGGAGGGTCATGGGGTGATGTCAACGAAGGTGACACCTTCCAGCGTGACTCTCCGGAAGAGTCTGGGGATCCGTCGCTGGTTCCCGAGGGAGGCTGATGAAGTGTTGGAATCGCAGATTTGAACGTGGTCCCGTGGAGAGTCCTGAGAGGGAACTGATTAGGGATTCGTCAGTTCTTGCAGCTCCCTAACCCGGGAAGCCCGTCCTCAGTGGTATCCAAGAGAGAAGCTGCAAATATTCATGGCAGAAAACCTCTAAAAGCGAATTAAAATGTGGGCCTGAGACGGTGTGCCCCCTAGAAAATGAAAAAAGACCACTGCGGTCACTTTGTTTCAGATCTCAAAAACTTTAGATTACCCTATAAATTTTGGATTCAAGAGAGAGAGCTGGGGGAGCAAGTTACAGAAATAGCGCCTGCCGTCTCGGGGTGCCTCTGGAGACGCTCTGGGAAGGAGACGTGAGGGGCCTAATTGCTTCTCCTTTTGTGTGGACACGCTGCGGCTTGAGACAGATTCCTCTTCTGAGATGCACAGAGATCTTTTGAAATAGGCACAGCACATCAGAACCCTGGGACCTCGTCCTAGGAGTCTCGAGAGTAAAGGTGGACATCCGAGAAGGAGGCGCCGGCTCCGACATGACCGAGCACAAAGCTGGACGTGGTTCACACCCAGAACTTGTCTGTGGTCCACCACGGCTGACCCTCCATGGGATCCCCTGGACACAGGCAGGACCGACTTGACATTGTTCACATCTCCTTTTGGAAAACTCACGGCTAGGGCTGTATGTCAGGTCTTGAACATCCCACAAAGGCCAGTGTGTGAAAGGCTGGCTCCCCAGAGGACTTTTGAGCAGATGGAAGGAGTGTTAACAGGCAGAACCTCAGAAGTCATCAGGGGGGACTGTGAGACACTGGTCTCTTCTTCTCCTTTTTACTCCACCACGTCCTCCCACCCCCCGTGAGGCACTGCCCTGCCATGGGCCCAAAGCAACGGGGCCACGCGGTCGTGCGTGGAAGCCCCCGACGCTGTGAGGCACAGTAACCTTCCTTCTTCAGGAGCTGATTGCCTCGGGTAGTGTGTTACAGTACAGGAGAGCTGACTGACCCATCGGGATACTTGAATCCGAGTGAAACGGAGCTAAAAAGGTCTCCTCCCTGGCAACCTTGGTTTTCAAGGACTGGCAAGCCCCTCGTGTCAGGCGATCAAGACCGACATCCGAGCAAGGCGTCTTCGCTGCAGGCGATTTTCCCTCCTTAGGAAACACTCGGCAAAGCGTGGGGAGACACTTTTGGCTGCCACCGCAACGGGGCGTGGGCCGCTTTCCTGGCTGGGAGTGGGTAGAAGCCAGGGCTGCGGCTAAACATGGCACAGTGACGGCACCCCCCGTGCCAGGCCACAGGTGAGCTCACCGACCCGGCGTCCGCCTTCAGCACAGGTGGCCCCGAAAGTGTGGACACAGCATCCGACGGCCAGCAGAATGGGACGTCGAGCCACCTGTCCGTAGCTGGCAGGACCTCTCTCTCGTTTCTGATTCCTTGTGTCCCTATCCACAAACGCAGGGTCCTCTAGAGACGTGTCTGGTCCCGGCACTGTGCCCTGACCGCGGGGCTGAGGAAGCAGACCCACAGTCTTTTCTTCCCGCTGTGGTCAAGAGGGTAGAGTCTTTCCCACGAAGACAAGCAAAGGGAGTTTGTCCCAATCACAGGGAAGGGGTCTGGGTCCCACGGGACACCCATGAGCCACCCAGATCATATTCTTCAAGGTAATCGTTTCTCAAACTCAACCGATTACCAACCCGGATCACATTTACGACTTTCGATTCCTATTTCCATGTTCTATGGTGTAAAGGTTTAGGTATGAGATGTCCCCAGAATCTCATGTGTGACAGAATGCAAGAATGATCAGATCACTTGGATGGACTCACTGGGTGTAGACTAATAGTGGATTAATCCACTTGGGTGGAGTCACTGGGTGTAGACTAATAGTGGATTAATCCACTTGAGTGGACTCACTGGGTGTAGACTAATAGTGGATTAATCCACTTGGATGGACCCACTGGGTGGTGACTGCAGCAGGTGGGTGTGGGTGCAGGAGGGGGTCCCTGGGCTGTGCCTTGGGGGTCTCTGTCCTGTCCCTGGTGACAGAGCTCTCTCTGCTCCCTGGTGCCCTGTCCTGAGCTGCTCTCCTCCTCCAGGCCCTGCCGCCATCTTGTTCTGCTCCCCTGGGGCCAGAGCCATGGAGTCGGCCATCCAAGGACTGAATCCAGAGGCAAAATAAACTTTTCCACCACTGTGTTGGTTTTGTTAGATCTTTTGGTCACAGTGACACAAAACTGAAACATGGATGGGGATATGGACATCTTTGGGAAACCATTATTTTCCCTACAAAAGAGACCCCTCTGGCCAATGTGGACCCAAAGTGCGGTTTTGTTTCAGAACCCTGGCTGTGGAACCGGATGCAGGATCTTTCCCGCTGGCTCCAGTGTTGATCAGCTAGGATCCTGGAAAATCACCAACCTTTCCAACCAGTTTCCTTAGTCACGGAAATGGAATGACCCAACCCCAAATTGTTCAATCGTCTGAAACTCGTTCAACGTTTCTTTGCAAAGAACAAAAGGTGTGGGCGGAGGTTCCACCTGCCACGGGCCGTAGCTACGACTTGCTTTGAGTGTGGCCGTCCTGCTTTTAATGTGAATAATGTATTTCACTTTTCCATCTGGAAAGCGGATCCCGCTTCGCGGAAGAGTCGTGAACATCAAGTGAGACCCTTTAAATGAAGACCCTGAGGGTCCTGCCTGGTGGACAGGGGTCACCCAACAGCAGAAGGAAACTCAAGTTTATTTAGAACAGAATTTCTCCCACTTTGCAGTACTGGGGTGTGTGTGTGGTCACAGAGGCTGTCCTATGCATTCAAAAATGTCCAGCAGCGTCCCTGATCTCTTACACCCCGGGACGTGTCCCTGTTCACCCCCGTTGTGAAAAACCAAAATATCTCCCATGCTGTTTGGTGGCCCATGGAGCAAAGTTCAAGCCCTGTCGGGAATCATCGAATATGCATTTGGTGACTGCATCTGTACGATGTTTAAGTCGTACCTAAGACTCATCAGTAAAAGCCTAAACGCTCCTGTATTCATGCCCTGTCCTCTAAATAGATGATCCGGAATGCGTGACGACTTTTCCTTTTTCCCTGCAGGGAGAAAGCATGGGTCTGACTTTTTCTTACTTTATCGTCGGCTGCAGATAAACGTCCGCTTTGTTCAGGACCAAACAGCCCGTGACGCACATCCCATTTAGTTGGGTACAGTCTTCCCTTTTTCCGTTATCTAGTTTCATTGGGAGGCAATTACCACCACACACTTATCAGCTCCACTTCCTCCAACGTAGGTGCATGCCCGTCTTGTAAGAAGACCTCAGGCTGTGTCCATCTGAATACGTCCTGCACAGGGACACCAGAGCGTCCTCGGTGTTTTAATCAGCCTCATCCTGGAGGAAAGGCGGAGAATGAGTCCAGGGTTCAGGGTTGACCCCAAGGAAGAGGCGGATTACGTGCTCACCTTTGCTGAGGCTGGCTTTGAACTCGCCATCCTCCTGCCTCAGCCTCCAGCCACTGGGACGACAGGCGTGCGCCACCACACCCAGCCCAACCCCCCCACCATTTAACTTTTAAGTGAATTTATTTTCCAAAGCCTACAAGGCCTTGGGAAGCATTCTGATTCAATCACTGTATTGACTTGAGAGAGAGCATCCTTCTCCGTCTGAACATGGAAACACAGTGATTCATATCAGGGTGGGATTTCTGCTGTTGCTGTTACTAACATCCTAAGCACCGTTTTCATTTCTGCAACGGGGAACCCAGGGACTGTCAGACAGGCCAGAGTCGCCGCGTCACCAAATGCATTCTGAATGAAAAGAACCTTTATTTTCTCTCCAAGGGGAAATAACAAGGAGGAGAATCCGGGTGTTTGTCAGGTGTCATCTACAAAAGGTCTCCAGACCAGCCTCCTAATAACAGCGTAGAAAATCAGAAATAAGAGGCTGAAATGCTCATCACCGCGGGAGGAGAGTAGCGCTCCATTCACCGTGGACAAAGAAGATAACGACATGTTGTCCCAAATACATCTGCTTGGGAGGCTGCCCTGCCTTTCATCCACTGACCCATGCAAGATTGCTTTGTGTGACCACCCCACCCCTTGGCTGCTCGCTGCCAACCAGCCGCTGTGGCTTTGGAAGAGAAAGAACAATGGATCCAAAGTGTCAGCTTTTCCTGTGGCTCCTTAAGTGACAAAGTCAACCCACCACAGGCTAGAATCTCTAAAACCATGAGACAAAATTAACCTTTCCTCTTTATAAATTGATCATGTCCGGTATTTTGTTACGGTAACAGAAAGCTGACTAACCCAAAATTAGCTGGCCTGCTTCCTAATGGTGTGTAGACTGGTCCGTAGCTTTCCAAGCTTGGTGAACTCATTAGTTTCAGTGATTTTGTTTTTCACGATACCTCTAGGCTAACAGAAAGAACTCACATTTCTGTTTTAGATATCATCCCAAACAACTTGAGAAAAAAAAAAAAAAGTATGCTACATTTTAGTAATTTTTTTTTTTTTTAATTGAGTACATTCATCCGAAAGGAAGAAAAGTCTATTTATATTTCATTCTGGAATGACTACGGCTGTTGACTAACGGGATGCCGATGTCTGCTGAGCCTTGCACGACTCGGCAAACCTCTGAATCGGGCTGGATCCCGCCCACACTCATTTCGTCTTCCCCGCTGATTTTCACAGTACCTCTTTTTTCCTTCTTCTTGTCACACCGAGAGCCCAGACTCAGCTTTGCAAAGATGCAGCACGGTTGAAAGGAAAGTAGCATGATTTCCTGTAGCAACTCAGGGCCACCTCGAGCAAGTTGCTGGCTGACGTGTGACACATCTCAAGTGTTTCTGTTTCCCTCAAACCGACCCTGGCACAAATACCCTTATGTGAATATCTCAACAGCCAACGGAATGAGAAATCTGCACCACCGTATGGAATTCCCACAAAAAAAATCCATGCTATATAGCCTTCATACGATCTGCGTCCTCTGTGCAGGACTTGGGGTCGGAGATGTAAACTGGCTCCAGAAAACATCTACCGTGCAACGAGGCTGATACTTGGGCCCTTGCCAACCCACAGAATTCCCAGTGGTTTCCCGTCCGCCATATTGAAATGGTGGCCCAGCTTCCCCCCCAATTTTCTGCTCAGCGTTTCTCAAGAAGATGGATTTCCTAGAGGTAGGCTGAGTCGATGAGCTCTAAGCGGAGTTGGCCATTTCCATCCAACTCTTCCAGACACGGTCAGGGGCTACAGAAAGGTCACTGAGGTGAAAGGTTCTAGAAATGCAAGCAATATCTCAACTGTAAGATACCTTTTATTTTTTTCCCTCTCAAGAATTATATTTTCACTGAATTTCAGTTGCTTCTGCAGTTTTCTGCACAGAATTCTTCGTGCCCGGGAAATTCTGCAATCGCTGTTTTGTTGAAGGACCGCTTGACATCATTATCCTTCCCATCTTGGTCTCTCCTTTCTCCACGGCACCAGAGTTTACTGATTTCCTTGTCATCCCTAAATTCTTCGTGTGTTGACCACCGTAGATCCTTCTCTTGGGCCTGTTTACGCCTCTGATTATGGCTTGGCGGAGAGAGGGGTTGGAAAAAAAAAAAAAAAAAAGATCCTTCTTTGGAAAGATGAGACAATTTCCCATTTCAGAAAAAAAAAAAATCTTTCCTTTCTTTTCGCCTTTTTTTTTTTCTCAGAATCATTGTTTTTTAATTGCTCAGAATCCTAGAGGCCTATAACTGAAAGAAAATACCAGAGATGGTCCATTGCACAAGAGAGAGCCAAAAAAAATTTTAAAAAAATGAGACACCCAGATCCAATTAACACTTGAGCATTTTGTTTTTGGAACTCCACAAAATACTTGGAGAGAGACTTCCATAAGACGCTCTCAGCTTGCAATGTGTATTTTCTGGATGCGCACACACACATATTCATGTATATATATATATATCTCCGAGATCTATATCCTCGATAGAAAGATACGATGGAGATAGTTATAAGCAGATGGCAGACAGAGTCAGATCCTCGCTTTGTTGTTAAGTGCTTACATCTCTGCCTCGCATTCATTAATGACAACTGTCGTCTACATATCTTTTCCGGGTTTCTTTGGCCGTTTCTAAGCATGAGGCAAGAACTTCTGGGTATGGCAGCAGTAATGGCAACCAAGCCTCTTGAGTTAGTAGAAGAAGTGCCATGGTAGGCGAGCGACCCCCTTGACTTACTCTGGAAATCATTTCCCCTGGAAATATGGCCCTCAGCTTCCCACCCACCCCTTGATCGCCTCCCAACACGGAGGTCGGGGCCCAGCGCCAGTGTCCGTGGCTGAATCGAGACCTTCCGTTGGTTTGGTTTCCGCCACCCAAAGAAGCTTAGCGGTCGGCATCATGGTTAAGCGCTAATGGTCACCTTCACCGTGCATGAGTGCTGACCGAACTTGTCCAGGTCAAGGGAATGAAATCGCGTTTGAGTTTCTATCTTTTTTGTGCCGATGGGAATGCTTGGTGTGGAGAATGGAATCTGAAGCTGGTGCGACCTACTTTGGATCAGAAACACGTGCGGGGAGAAAAAGAGGATTTTTCCTTTAAGTTTGCTCCTCGGAGGCCAGGCCAGTAACAGAGCAGGTGCAGAGCGGTCGTCTGCAGGTGATCCGCGGAGCACACTCGGGGCTGAAGCCTCGGAGCATGATGTAGCCAGAAAAACCAGATTTTTAAGAAATTTACGGGGAACAGTATATGCAAAGAAGTTCTATACAAAGGAGAAGGGTGTGGGTTCATGCAAACTTCCAAAGAGAGAGAAAAATCTAGAATATGCTGTGATAATTCCTCATCATCCCTTTATCATAAGATAACCACCCCCTGCAGCAACACGGTGCACAACTGTCTCCTCTCTAAGCACCGACCCTTGACATAGGACATTTTTAGGGTTTTTTCTACGAGGTCAAGTATTTGTGTGTCAACTTGATTGGGCCACGGGGTGCCCAGGTAGCTGGTCTAGCATAGTTGTGAGATTCACATTTTAATGTGTGGACTGACTAAGCAGATTGCCCTCCTCAGGGTGGGTGGGCATGATCCAATCTGCTGAGCATTGCAACAAAACAAGATGGCAGAGGGGATTGGGATTCGCCCTCTCCCTGTCTGGCTGCTGGAGATTGAACGCTTCTCCACATCAAAGGAAACAAGAGCGTGAAGAGCCTAGGGAACAGAAAACCTTTACCCCCTGCACCTCAGAGAGAGCATTAATCTCCAGGGGTATGCAAAGAACTCAAAAAAGTTAGCAGCAAAAAAACCAAATAACTGGGCAAAGGAACTGAACAGACGCTTTCACAGAACAAGAAATACAGTCAATAAACATGAAAAAAATGTCCGATATCTTTAACAATTAGAAAAATGCAGATTAAAACTGCACTGAGATTTTATCTCACTGGAATCAGAATGGCAATTATCAAGAATGCACGTAACAAACTGGGTGTGGCAGCATATACCCGTAATCCCCACAGGTCAGGAGGCTGAGGCAGGAGGATCGTGAGTTCAAAGCCAGCCTCCGCCAAAGCGAGGCCCTAAGCAACTCAGGGAGACCCTGTCTCTAAATAAAATACAAAATAGGGCTGGGGACGGGGCTCAGGGATCGGGTACCCCTGAGTTCAGTCCCTGGTACCCCCTATCCC
Source organism: Callospermophilus lateralis (assembly GCF_048772815.1). NCBI lineage: Eukaryota > Metazoa > Chordata > Mammalia > Rodentia > Sciuridae > Callospermophilus > Callospermophilus lateralis. Next base: position 8,782,228 of record NC_135326.1, on the reverse strand, counting down.
CCCCAAAAAAAGTACACATAATAATAAATGTTGGTGAGGATTTGGGGGAAAAGGTTCACTCATACGTTGCTGGTGGGGACTACAAACTGGTGCAACCGCTCTGGGGGAGGATCGCTGGTTGGAATGGCATTAGATCTGTAGAATGCTCTTCGTAATATGGTCGTTTTGACACTATTAATTCTGCCTGTCCAAGAGCAAGGGACATCTTTCCATCTTCTAAGGTCCTCTTCAATTTATTTAGCGTTCTCTGATTTTAGTTGTCTTTCACCTCTTTTGTTAGGTTGTCTCCCAAAAATCAGCCTTGATTTTTTTTTTTGAGGCTATTATAAATGGGGTATTTTTCCTTATTTTTCTTTCTGAGGATTTACCACTGAGACACAGAAGTGCCTTTGATTTATGGGTGTTGGTTGTATATCGTGCTGTTCTGCAGAATTCATTGATGAGTTCTAGAAGTTTTCTGGGGGACTTGTTTGGATCCTCTAAGCACAGAATCACTTCACCTGCAAATAATGAGCGTCCGAGTTCCTGTTTTTCCTATTCAGATCCCTTTTAATCTCTTGCATCTGTTAATTGCTCTGGCTACGGTTTCCAGGGCTACGTCTCTATGCTCACTGCAGATATCCGTCTGAGATTTCTTTCCTCGGTGTGCCTTGGTCTGGTTCTGGTGTCACAGTGGTATTGGCCGAACCTGGATCTTGGTTCAGTTTGCTACCTAAGTGCATCCTGCTTATTTTCCTCCTCTTGCGGAATATGCCTCTATATTGCATATTGTGACAAGGATGAATATTATGGTCTGTAAAGCAAGGTTTTTGCCGCTTTTGGAGCCGAGATGTCAGGATTGGGCGCATTTTTTTTCCCTTTTTAGCTGAATGATCGGGTTTTACTATTTGCAGCACAGAATTGGCTCTGAGTAGTCATGATCTTTATTTATGCAGCCGACTGTGGGCTACAAGTGGATCATGGCGAAAGCGAGCAAATCGAGTATTAGCTGCACAGAGGGAATCGAATATCAGTTCAAACCGTCCACAGAAAGACCGTAAAATACGGAGAAGTGTTGTTGTGTGGATGATGATGCGCTTCACTTGGTCCACGATTGCAGACAGCTGACCCGTCTTCCTGCTCAGCACACGTTAATGGCAAAATGGACTACGGGAGATTCTTTCGATGAAAGATGGACCCTACATCTTCTATGAGAATCACCATCAATTGAGCAAACGTATGATGTTTTACTGAGAAGTGAGGGGAAGGATGAGCGTGAGAATTTGGTGACGGCATTTAAAATAGACTTTTATGATGTTAAAAGGAAAGCAGTGGTGCACACCTGTCATCTCAGCGGCACAGGAGGCTGAGGCAGGAGGATCATGAGTTCAAAGCCAGTCCAGTTCCTGGACTCCTTTGTTCTACAAAAGGTTTATTCTCCAGTTCCACCTGTTTACCTGCAAATGCCATCATTTCACTCTTCTTTATGACTGAGTAATATTCCACTGTGTAGATGTACCACATTTTCTTTATCCATTCATCTGTTGAAGGGCACCTAGGTTTGTTCCCTAGCCTAGCTATTGTGCATCGAGGGGCTAAGAACATTGATGTGGCTGTGCACTATAGTATGCTGGCTAAACTACCCTTTTGATGAAGCGCGATTCCACAGGTAGAATCCGTGAGCTTCCCAATCATAATTCTTCTCTTTTTTAAAACAATTTCTATCTGTCGGGCTGGGGCTGTGGCTCGGTGGTCGAGTGCTCACCCAGCACATGTAAGGCCCTGGGTTCAATCCTCAGCACCACATAAAGATAAATCAATAAAGGTTTTGTGTTGTCCATCTACAACTAAAAAATATCTAAAAATTTTTGAGATCTATTTATTTATTTATTTTGCAATGCTGGGAGTTTGGACGCCGGGGCCCCGGCATGCTTCCCCGTCCAACCAGAGATGTACCTGTGTGCCCAGTGATCTGACCTGTTCCTGAATACGATGCTGAATTCTTTCCTTTTCCACTAAGATCAAATTAAATAGCATCCTCATTTAAAGCAGCCACGGTGTCGTACAAATATGCCCCCTTCCTCATCCACAGAGGACACGTTCTCAGGCCCCCGGTGGACACCTGGACCACAGGTAGCAGTGGACTCTACACAAACTGGTGTCCTCCTTGCCCACGAACCTGTGATTAACTTACCAGTTAGACACAGTCAGAGTCAAGCAGAAATAACTGATCATAACACAGAACAATTATGACAATACGCTGCAAGGAAAGTCATTTTAAATTTCTGAATTATTGATGGCTGCAATTCCCCATTTAATATTTCTGAGCCACGTCTGACCATGAGTGAGCGAAGCCACAGAAAGCTAAACCTCAAACGTGGAAGTCCTACTCTAAGTCCCACCTATTTTCCTGTATTGCAAATGCGCTGAGAATATGTCCTCTCAACGGCCATCTTGCCAGGGCATTACGGGATGGTTATTTATAATCCTCTTCTACCTTATAAAACAGTATTTTATTTTTGTATTTTATTTAGAGACAGGGTCTCACTGAGTTGCTTAGCATCTTGCTTTTGCGAAGGCTGGCTTTGAACTCGCCATCCTCCTGCCTCAGCCTCCTGAGCTGATGGAATTATAGGTGTGTGTCATCACGCTCCGCTCACATTTCTGTAAAATGCTTAATCTAAGTATGTGATTCAAATAACTAGGGGACAGGCCTCTATGAAGATGACTGGTCTCATTTTCTAGAGCAATCATGCTTCCCAATCTGGAACTTCACCTTAGGATTTCTTGACAGGATTGCAGAAAAAAAAAAAAAAAAAAAAAAAACTATGTGGTGTCATCATACGGGAACTGTAATTTAGTCTACTTGCCCAGGTGAATTCAAAAGTGGATCAGCCGGGCTCAGTGGCACATGCCTGTAATCCCAGCGGCTCAGGAGGCTGAGGCAAGAGGATCACAAGTTGGAGGCCAGCCTCAGCAACTAAGCAAGGTCTTAAGCAACTCAGCGAGAACTTGACCATAAATGAAATATAATTACAAAACACAAGGCTCCAACCAGGTGTCATTAAGGAAAGAATTAAAAGGCCCATTATATTCACTGAAAACAAACACCGGTCGAGAGCGATTCAGACACCAGACACCCAGCGTAAAAGGGGAGGAAATAGTTCCAAATTATAACACGGCTGTCAATATCCAGTAACTTTTGGAAATCAGGAAAAAGAAAATGCGGCTCTTGCTAAAAAACTTTTATTAAAGAAATATAAATATTTCAACATAAGTTCTATCCAAAGGACAGGTATGGAGACAGGAATCGGTGTGAATATACTGTGTACACAACCAGAGATACGGAAAATTGTGCTCTGTATGTGTGACAGGAATTGTAATTCATTCCATTGTCGTATATAAATAGAAAAATATGCAGATAAACATAAATGCATGCAGCATGTTTAGAAATGGACCTAAGACTATATGAAGCAAAACGTTAGCGGTGGTTACAATCCGTCTCTGAAAACATCATCCTGCTGAATGTCAATAAGTGACCCGATTCCAGCGCGTTTTCTGCCTTCCGCCCCCTCTGGTGCCCAGTGAGCACGCACTTATGGTCTCGTCTTAGAGGCATCTGAAAGGCTTTTGACTGCGTCCATGGCTCTGATCTTAAATGTCGATGACTGAAAATCGCAGAACTGCCTGGCAACCTGAGCAACTGTACATGACAGGCGGAACAGGGTTCTGAGCAGGAAGGCAGAGAATGCAAAGCTAAGAAGCATAAAGGAGTCTTCTAATGCAGTGATTCTGCACCAGACCACGGGGAAGAAAGCAAGGGGGTCTGTTGTCAGAGTCGACGCGTTGCTTTTGGACGTGACCCAGTTTAATAGTCGATTCCAGGTTTATCTAAACGTCCCCTGTCCGTCGCATCAGGCAGCGACCCACGGTTATGCCTCTTGCAGATGTGTGCGCCTCTGTCACCGAGCAAGCCAGCCATCTGGGAGTAAGAGCGTAGATGGAGGTGGAAACAATTTCAGAATCATCCTGCACAAGCTGGATTTTTTTCTCACTGGGGAACGCAGAGACCAGAGACCAGTTTGGCTTGGACGTTTCCAATCTGGTCTCCCGTATGCGAGTTGGGATCCAAAAGGAAGTGGACCGGCTCGGGTCATGAATCGGCTCTTGCGAGACGGATCGTTGATGGTGTGGGCAATGCTGCCTCTGCCAGGTGGTCCTCAAAGAACCTTGACAGAAAACAGATGTAGGTCTGTGCGTCAAGATTGGGTTGCTGCAAAAATCGCGTAGGTAGGATCTCAGCCTTCAGGGTGGCCCTGTGTCACTCTTTGCAGGTGACGACACACCTGGTTCTGTTAGAACTTGCACAAGAGCCTGGACAGAGTTGCACACATCCAAGAGACAGTGACCACAGTGCCTTTGAGCGGCTCAATATGAGTTCGGAAGGCTCTGAGAACTGTGATCTCGGAGAAGAAACGCCGGGCGGAGATGTCCTTTCCGCACCTGAAGGTCAGCCATCTGTCAGAGTCCTTGAGCTGCAAGCCATCGTCCTCACGGCAAGGCTTGGACCTAAGTGGGAGGTGTCTGTGCTCTTGTTTGCCTAAAGGAGAACCTCGGGTTGTATAAATAAAGAAGAAATGAGGAAAAGCTGCGCGGGAACCTGGGTGACATATGAGGAAGACAAACCCTGCCCCTTATCTCCCACACAGTGACTTTGGCCACCGTACCCTTCAGACAGGAGCAAATTAGCTTCTCCCAACCAAGAAACTAATTATCGGAGGTCAGTCATCCCTAGGCGTATTGACTGAAGGAACCGTCAGCTTGCTGGAGCGGTCGATGCTAGTTTTCCTTCCCGGACGTGTTTATTAATAATTTAGGATGGAGGGGGGCGCAGAATAGGATGCCTTCCGGAATTGGTGTTGGCTGTGATGTGTCATAGATCACGAAGAAAAAGTGACGCCCAGCCAGGCTGTGGGATGGATGCTTGGTCGGCCGCGGATGGGCAAGGATGCCGTCCTTGTAGCCGTACCAAGGCCATCTATCAAACAGATGCATGCGTTTCCTTGGGACTGCAGCACGGTTCAGAATCGCCAAGCTGTGGAATCGACCAAAGAGTCCATCAGTGGGGGAATGGGCAGAGAAAACCCGGTGTGTGCACACAGTGGAGCAGTATTCAGCCATGAAAAATGCAGCCATTTGGATAAAACTGGAAGACATTAAATGAAATGAATCAGGCATCAAAAGACAAGTATCACATAGATGGAAGCTAAAAAAAAGACTGATCACATCATGTTATTGAAAATCGCAGGGAAAATGTTAAAAAGCAGAATTTGGTTTTGCACTGACAGGTGGCTATGGGGTGAGGGGAGAGGGACCTGCAGTCTCCTCTACCTGCACTTGGCGGCTTCTGTTCCTGGGGGTGCTTGGGCCTCTCTGTCTCCCCAAGAGCACCCCCTGCACCCCCCACTCCACTGCGCCGTCATCTCAGAGCCCCATGTCAAGGGGCAAGAGTGGGAACCTAGGCGGTCTCCAGAGGTACCGCGTCCAGAATCCCCTGCAGCACCCCACCTGCCACCGTCTCCTGGTCGAACTCATCACAAGGTGACCCCCAGGTCAGCGTGCTGGACACAGACCCCCCCCACCCCCGTCTTCAGAAGCGGAGATGCACGGGTGTGTGTGTGCGCACGAGCAGGATCGGTGTCCAGCGGTCAAATTCATCCACTGGGCTCTTCGTTCCTGTATTTTTAATCTACTGGGTTGATATATTTCAACAAGTGAGTTTATGCAGCTGCCCCCTGTCCTGCGGATTTCAGACTTGCAGTGCAATCGGCATGCAAGCTGACTCCTTGCAGCTGGGCGTAAATGCACCTTCCCACCCCTATCCACCGTTATCGCTATACATGGTCCATCATCTACCTCCGCCCATCACTTTCTCTATCCATGCACGGACCATCTGTCTTCCAACCACCTGTCAATGTCGGTTAAGAAGCATCGTTCCTTGTGACCCAAAAGGTGAACAGATTTTTTTTTTTCCTACATGGGAAAACCATGCTCAGTTTGCAAAAGCTGATTGATTATGCAATTAGCATCCGGACGTATCTGTAGGCCCAAGGATCTCCCACTGGTCTCTCAACCGTCTAGCTCTGCACAAACACCAACAGAATCTCGTCACTGACAACAGCCACACCCGATCATCTGCTACTCTGAATTCTCATTTGTACTTTCAGATTATTACGCGTTTTGCTAAATTGGACTGTTTTCCACAAAAGCAGCCTAGCTCAGTTATCTTTTCAAATGTTATTCGATGAAATTTAATAGAGATCCCGTACCAGAAAAATAAAAGTGTTTACACAAAGAATCGCTCCTGCAGCTTACGGCTCAGAGCGATATTTGATTATTTATAATCGCAAACAATAAGCTGCTTCAATGTCGACAAATGTGTTTGATTATTTCTAAGCAATGTTCCACACCGAAGAAAATATATATATATTTTTTTTTTACTCTTTTCCTATCCTTTGAGTGTATCGACTCTAAGTATTAAATGGAAGAATTAGATTCCCCGGAGAGAACGAACTCAGAGAAAAAGACATATGAATATTTAATCATCAGAGGAGGAAATATATTACAAAATAAAGTGGGAGGTTTTATTGCCTCCAAGAGGGCTCTCTTTTTCTTTTAAAACCTTTTTTTTTTTTTTTAATAAATGATTTTTCTTGCCTCCCTGCTTAAATTCCCTCGGATGCCTTTGCAATGCTGCTGCTCTGCAGGTACCTGAGTTATGTCACATCTCCGGATCATGAGTACGTAGCCATGGCAACGGGGAGGGCAGGTAACGGCCCCGATTTTATATAGATTCATGAGCCCTGAAGGCTAGACCCTTCTATCTTCAACATCTCCCACCCTTAAAAAAAAAAATCAGTGACACCAGACATTCCACATGCGACAAACACGTATTCTAGAAGATTCCCTTGAAACACACATCAGGGTGCACCCGGCCCCCTGGGTAAAGGAAAATATATTTGGAAACGTCGGGAGGGCAAACTGTAAGTTGAAAGAGGAAAAATCCACAAACCTCAGCACGGGACATTGGCAGACCCACAGAAGGGTGACATAAATGGCCATTTGCAGGTACCTGCGCCTTGATTGCTTTAGGAATGTGCACGGTGCAGAAAGAGGAGGCTGGTTTTTGCAGAAGTGGCATCTGGATGGGGGACGTGTACGTCGCCCTGAGTCCTGATCAGCAATGAAGAAACACTGTCGGCGGTGCATAGCTAAAGGAGAGCAACTTCATCCGACATCTGCAGACGGGTCTTTTCATCGGGGTGTGTCTGTGCCACATTTCCAACTGTGTGCCCTAGGACCCATGAACATGCCAAGGGTCGTGTGCAACTTCTGCGGGGCACAGAGTAGGAGGCACAGTTTCTAAAGTGAGAATTAACACAGAAATTTCGACAGCAATCATCTCTATTCTTGTTGAGCCCACCTCGTTTTCCTGAATTAATTTTATCAACTCTTCCTTTTGTAATATTTATTTTTTTGCTTTAGGTGGACACGGTATATTTTACATTTATGTGGTGCTGGGGACCGAACCCAGTGTCTCCTGCATGGTGGGCGAGTGCCCTACCACGGAGCCACAACCCCAGGCCCTGAGCCCCTCTTTTGGATCAGGCGTTCGTTTTGAGAATCAGTGTTCGATTCCCCTTGCTTGCTCTTTGTTCTGTATGGTATGTTTCAGTCCACTCTTTTAATTGCTGTGACCAAAATATTGGACAAGAAGAACACAGAGGAGGAAAAGTTCCTTTGGGGGCTCACAACTCTGTTCCCTAGACACTCGGCTTCATTCCTTGTGGCCCAAGGGGAGCAGAACAAGATGGCGGCAGGGCCTGGAGGAGGAGAGCAGCTCAGGACAGGGCACCAGGGAGCAGAGAGAGCTCTGTCACCAGGGACAGGACAGAGACACCCAAGGCACAGCCCAGGGACCCCCTCCTCCAGCCACACCCCACCTGCTGCAGTCACCACCCAGTGAGTCCATCCAAGTGGATTAATCCACTTATTGGTCTACACCCAGTGAGTCCATCCAAGTGGATTAATCCACTGATTAGGTTAAGGCTCTCAGAATGAGATCATCTCACCTCTAAACCTTCTTGCCTTACCTGACTCACACATGAGCTTTTGGGGGACACCTAATACGCAAACCACAACAATAGTATATAAGGACACCTTCTAATTCCTGGACCCTCCCAGCAAACTGGAAAAGGCACGCCATCAAACCCCTTTGCACACCGACTATTCTTGCTTCTTTCCTTTTGGCTTCTGTAGATGTGATCGACATCCCGGTACCTGAACGTTTTCTGCAGCTCCCTTGTGGGGGGGTCTAAGGCCTGAGTATGTTTTTGCCTGACGTCATCCCTTTGTGTAAACTCCGTTCTGTGTTCCCGTAAAATCCGGCCTCTGGAAAGTGGTCAGACAGACTGCGTCTGCGTGGCCTGCAGGACTATAGTGCACCAAGGAAGTAAGCAATTGATAAATAAAAGACCTGCGGAGCACAGGAAGGTCATCGGGGATGGGAGGCGGAGAGAGAAGGAGGGAGTAACGATGATAGGAATAGAGAAAACGAGGAGGTTTTAGTCGGCTCTTTCCCTGCTGTGACTGAAAGACCCGACCAGAGCAACGCTAGAGGAGGAAGAGTTGATTTGGGGGCTCACACTTTCGGAGGTCTCAGTCCGTAGACAGCAGGCTCCGTTCCTCGGGGCTCAAGGGGAGGCAGGACATCACGGTCGGAGAGGGTGGAGGACGGAAGCAGCTCACATGATGATCGGGAAGCAGAGAGACTCCTCTCTCCAGATGCAAAACCTATAACCCAAAGCCACGTCCCCAGTGTCCCATCTCCTGCAGCCACACCCCCACCTGCCTCCAGTTACCACTGGGTTAATCCACATGAGGGGATTAATCCACTGACTGGGCCAAGGCTCTAACAATCCAATCATTTCTCCTCTGAACCTTCTTGCATTGCCTCACACATGAGCTTTGGGGAGACACCTCACGTCAGAACCGCAACAGATATCATGCGCACACCTTGAAGAATAGGCCAGAAAGATCCTCACTCGTGTATAACTGAAGCGCACTGATTTAAAAAAATAAAAACATTTAAAAATAGGCATTTCCCAGTGGAAATGTGCGCAAGCCACAGATAACCTGCTCGCCGTCTGCCTGTGCGCTCTGACGTTCATTAAAATGCTCCCAATTCCCCTCTGATTTGTAAACAGGAGCAAGCAGTCAACGAGGGTCACCGGATCCCGTTTATTCAACTCGCTTTGGTAGCTGGTAGGCAAGGCCACCTCCCTATAGGAAACGGATGCTTCCTTTCCCAACCTTAAATAATTAAAAGCACATTCACCAGTGAGCATCCGAAGGAAAATAAGGCCGCGAGTTCAACTCTGATGAAAAAAAAAAAAAAAGAACAAAAAAACCCACAAGGTAAGATCTACTTTGCAGAAACACCGTGTCTCCCTCCCGAGAAGCAGCCGCGTTGGGTGGTATATTTGGGGGAGGAGGAAGAAAATGCAAAACTTGATTTTTTTCCCAACTTTTTGCTTTTTATCTTTCGCTTCTAAACGTCATTAAATTTTCATTTTCCCCCTGAAAGTGTTTCTTCTCCATCTCTGCAACACCCAAGCCCATCAAGGAATTTTCAGCCATAAAGGCTAAAAGGATTTCGGATCCCCCCTGCCACCTTTCTTAAGTAATATGGACTTGAAAGCCTCCGGTTAAGGCAAGGCTTCTGGAACGTTCACAGTGGGCCGCGTGCGGGCGCCTCTCCTGGCTCTGTATTATTCAGTAGGCTGCCCGGGAGCTTTGAAAGGCAGTTTGGGAAAACGGTGTTTGGCCTCCGAGCTCCGATTTTACCAAATTGCATTGGCAAAGGTGCCCGGTGCCCGCTGCCCGCTGGGCGCCTGAAGCCCAGGAGGGTTCTGGACGTGCGTCTCCGAGACACACCACAGGGGTCTCTGCCAGGCCTGAGGGCTTCTGGTCACTCGGGGTCTTTCCCTAGCTCTGTCCCACAGAATGACCGGAGGGAAGCAGTGGCTAGAGGCAGGGCTGAGGCTGAACTTGACGCTGGGCATCAGAGAGACTAGCTCATTGCACAGGTCAGAATAAAAACGTTCATTGGAAACACGTATTTAATTTTTAGCATATTTCCAGAGCATTATCTGCACCTGGAGGTCAATTCCCCTCGCAAGCCCTGCCCCTAAACCACCTGTCTCATACCACGATGGGGATGCACCTGATTTCTTCCTGCCTCCTGGGTTGCAATGCACCCTTTCTCATGTGCATTATCACGTTTCTCTCTCTCTCTCTCTCTCTCTCTCTCTCTCTCTCTCTCTCTCTGGTGGAGATTCAATCCAGGGCTCCACACATGCTACCCTAAGCACGTGCCTTACCGCTCAGTTGCACACACACACACTGAAATCTACCTTCTAAACAATAACATTCCCCACCCCAGCAACAGGTTCCCAAGCATCGCCTCCCGGGGCGTCTGGTCAAAGGCTGGATTTTGCTAAGGTCGGCCTCCTGGGATACCTAGATCTGGATTTGTAAATCGGTGAACGTTGTGCATTTGGACACGTGTGAACGACTGCTTCCCAAACACAGACGGCTCTTTAATTTGCAGTTACAGGAAGCTGTGAAGTTGGTGCAGTCATTTTTATCCGCCTGGAGGAATCTAATACTCGAAGTGAAAAAAATAAATAAATAAATGACAAGTCCCAGCTTACACGTATCTCACGCAGATCTTCCTTGAAGGACAGAGGGCAACAGTGGCTTCTACCCCCTCTCCAGGTGTTTCCTGGGTCTCCTGGCAACCTGACCCACCGTCTTCATTTAATAGGGCTGTGGACACGGTACCTAAGAACTAAAGTTGGATCCATTGTGCAAAATAAAGAGAGAAGAAGAAGAGGAGGAGGAGGAGGAGGAGGAGAAGGAGGAGGAAGAGGAGGAGGAGGAGGAGGAGGAAGAGGAGAAGATGGAGGAGGAGGAGGAGGAGGAGGAGATGGAGGAGAAGGAGGAGGAGAAGGAGGAGGAGGAGGAGGAGGAGGAGGAGGAGGAAGAGGAGAAGATGGAGGAGGAGGAGGAGGAGGAGGAGATGGAGGAGAAGGAGGAGGAGAAGGAGGAGGAGGAGGAGGAGGAGGAGGAGGAGGAGGAGATGGAGGAGGAGGAGGAGGAGGAGGAGAAGGAGGAGGAGGAGGAGGAGGAAGAGGAGGAGATGGATGAGGAGGAGGAGGAGAAGGAGGAGGAAGAGGAGATGGAGGAGGAGGAGATGGAGGAGAAGGAGGAGGAGGAGGAGGAGGAGGAGGAGGAGGAGGAGGAGAAGGAGGAAGAGGAGAAGGAGGAGGAGGAGAAGGAGGAGGAGGAGAAGGAGGAGGAGGGGGAGGAAGAGGAGCAGGAGGAGGAGGAGGAGGAGAAGAAGAGAGCCTTCCTGTATGAAAACAAGGTTTTCATGGTTCGATTTTCCTGATTGCATTGACTTACCCCTTTTTTGCATTTGGTCATCATTGTTCACAAAGTCGTATTTGGCTGCACTGAGCTTCTGTGAAGTTTTCCAGAAACCCCAAAGTTAGGTAAGAGAGGCGAGGGACTGACGGGGCCTCCCTCTTTGCCCACAAGGAAGGGAGAGCTTTTCGGGGGGAGGTTTAATTTGTGAAGCTCGGACCTTTTAACACCCCAAAGAGCCCTATCATTCCTTCCCTCGTTGTTGACGTCTGCAGAGTTAAACGGTGAATCTGTCCTCATTTAGAGGAAGGTGAGGCCATTTTTCAAGGGAATCCGCCCAGTGCCTCCCCGGGAGGGGGTGCTGCTCCTCTCTACCCACGTCTGCCTTAAATAGAGAACCTGCACAGTCGAAGCCCATGCAAAAATAGCTTCAGGTTTCAATAGGTGACACTGTCTCCCCTGTAAAGGCTGAGCCCGGCGTGTGACACAGAGGCGCTGCCGTGCGAGACTCTAAGCCAGTGTCAGGGCCTCCATTCTTCCCCCTCTGTCCTAAGTTAGAAGTCTGATTCCGGTAGTGGACTCCACAAAACATTCAGAATTCAAAGGAGTTCAGGTAAATTTACATATGATTATTATACACGGGAATACACACAGTAGCAATGGTTTCGCAGCCTAACCTGACTCCCTCAGTGTCCTCCCCAGACTGTGTGGTAAGAATACCATATATCTTAGTCCATTTTTCTTGACTATGACAAAATACCCGAGGCAGGGTGCTTTATAAAGAAAAAAAAAGGTTTGTTGTTGCTCATAGTTCTGGAGGCCCCAAGGCTATGTGACAATTTCTGCTTGGCTCTGACCACCCCCTGGCAGATGGTATCACAATGGTCAGAGCACATACGGAAAAGACCACATGTTGAGACAGGAAACCAAAGGTGGATTTAAAGGTCCGACTTGCTCATAGACAACAACACGTTCTTGGTGAACTAACCCACTCCAGGAGACAAGCACTAATACCTTGTAAGGGCAATGGACCCTGTGGTCTGGTTACCTTGTACTGAACCTTCCTCTTAAATGTTCCCACCTGCCTCAAAGTGACCCCTCTGGGGACAACATTTCAGCCAATAAAACTTTAGAGGACACACTCAAACCTTATCCAAACCACAGCAAACTTCAAAACAGAGTCTCTAATGTCTCAGGAGACTGCAAGGGAGGAGCAGAGGAATGCATGGGAAGAAGAAAGAACAGAAGTCACGAGACAAGAACAGGCAGAAACCAAACAAGAACAGGTGGTTAAAAATGTTGCAAACAAGAAGAGGCGAGATGAGCGGGCGTCTGGTTTTCCAATAGTGTTCACATGCAGAATTTTAAATACATAAAAGAGACTCTCTACTCGGGAACTTGTACACACCCGACCACAAGATCTCAACTCTCTGAACCACCGGTTTCCTCTTCCTGAAAGGCTTTGACCGTCAGGGTTTGTACCCCAACTATGGAGTCCACAGGGGGAAATTTAGGACAAGCCCCCGGGTTCTGTCCTGTGCATGGTGACTGACTTGTTCTAACATCACGGTGATGCTACCTGCACTTCAGGTTCCCCAGGGACCCTGCTCCATGCAGATTCTGGCTCTAGGGGTCCACAGGGGACTGAGCTTATGCATTTCCAACCAGCCCCTACGACATGTGGAGGCTAGAGGTGGAGAGAGCCCAGAGTGAACGGCAAGGTTCCCCGGCATGTGGCTTCATCTGGCCATTTTACATCTGGGAAAAACAGGGCGTCTCTCCAGGATCTAGCTTGACTGTTCAGAAAATGTACTAAGGACACCGAGAACTATCATAAGAAACCAGATGTCCCCTCGTCCTTCGGCCACACTTTTCCATTTTGATCTCTCTCAAGGAGGACTAGAAACTGTCTCAAAGAGGACTAGAAACTCTCTCAGGGAGGACTAGAAACTCTCTCAGGGAGAACTAGAAACTCTCTCAGGGAGGACTAGAAACTCTCTCAGGGAGAACTAGAAACTCTCTCAGGGAGAACTAGAAACTCTCTCAGGGAGGACTAGAAACTGCCCCGGATGGAAAGGAGAATTTTTCTACAAAGGACTACATGGTAAGTGTTTCTGGCTTTGAGGCCACTTGCCAACTTTGTAACCTTCGTGTGTCCGGGATGCATGAGAGCATCAACGGACACCTTATGAACAAAGGGCCGAGTGTAGCTGTGTTCCAGTAAAACTTGAAATAACGAGAACAGACGGCAGAGAGGGTATAGGGGCTGGAGTTTGCAGACCCCCAGAGCTCAGGACAACCTACATTACGAGTGTTTCCACCTCTTTCTGAGTAGAATGGTCTCCAGATACTCCTTGATACGTCTTGGTGATTTCCACGCGTCTTAGGTATTGAGGGCAGTTTAACATCATCATCAACAGAATCCACCAGCGAGTTCCTTTACCCTGCCCGGGTTGTCCGCTAGACCTGGGTAACGTGGGCCCTTTGAGAAGGGATCTTGAGTTTTGCACAATTCCCCGCCTCCGTGACTGATATCTATCTTAGAGCCTTGGATTTTTAAAACAAAAGGAAAATTCAGTCCCAGAAGGGGTAAGCCAGCTACCCAAGCCCACAATCAGGATTAAAGGGTGATTTTTTTTTTTTATAACAATAAAATCTGCTCTTATTGGGTGGCGCATGCCTGTCATCCCAGCAGCTTGGGAGGCTGAGGCAGGAGGATCGCGAGTTCAAAGCCAGCCTCAGCAAAAATGAGGCCCTAAGCAACTCAGGGAGACCCTGTCTCTAAATAAAGTACAAAATAGGGCTGGGGAGGGGGCTCAGGGGTCGAGTGCCCCTGAGTTCAATCCCCGGTTACCCCCCATGCCCCCCAAAAATGAGCCCTTGCTAGAAATTTCTCAAGCCTTCTTCGCAGCGCTGAGTGCTATCAGATGAGGAGACGCTGGCTCCGGGCTCCCCTGGAGAGCACAGCAAGACACTGAGAAGGTTCTAGAAAACCCTTCCTGTTAGGCTGGATTTGAGGGCTTCGCCAATAGAGAGAGTACGCTTTCTTGTCCGTTCTCTGTCCGGGAGCAGGCTCCGCTATCTGTTTCTGGCTCTAATCCACCGAGCGGCCTTCTGCGGAACGCTGGCCTGCTGATGAGGGACGGCCGTTCAGGTCACCTCCTGTTCTTTTTGCTGTGACTCTCACCCGGATGCATCTTATTCTTTTATTTTTCTTTGTCCGGAAGCTCTGGAAGCCAGTGTTCTAACCTGATGCTAAACATTTAACTAAGGGCTCTCAGAGCGGAGGACTGTCAGAGCCTAGAAATACATTATTGTAATTTTTCATGGAAAAATGCCACATCACTCAAAGCAGTCCATGAATAAAACAACCGCACCACAGAAAAAGCCAGGAAAGGCTTTTTTTTTTTTTTTTTCTGGCTGAGAAAGGACAAGGGAGGGCTGGTTCTCCAAGGTGGAGCCTAAAACCAGAGATTGTGCTAGGCACAGTGGCTCACACCTGTGATCCCAGACCCTCGGGAGGCCGGGGCAGGAGGATTGCAAGTTGGAGGCCAGCCTCAGCAACTTAGCAAGATCTTGTCTCAAAATTAAAACTAGAAAGGGCTGGGGATGTGGCTCAGTGGGAGAACACCCTTGCTGACATAAAGAAAAAAAAATGAGAAACAGAATTACAAAAATAATAAAATAACAAAAATAATAAAATAATAAAAATAATAAAATAAAAAAATAATAAAATAAAAATAAAGTGCATTAAAACACACACACACACAAACACACACACACACAAACACACACACACACACACACACAAACACACACACACACAGGGAAAATTTCCATCCCCACTCTGCATTTTGACAGCTGCTTCTACCTGTTAGCCAAGCCAAATATGACACAAATTTTTTTTTATTTTATGATACTCAAGAGGAAAAACAAATGCAATGACAATTTGGGGCATGAATCTTGCCTTCCAGACATGCAAATACACCTAGGTTCTTTTATCTGTCAGTCAAAATGACTTTGAGTGGAAGGCATCTGGATCATTTGGAGCCAGGGAAGTGGGGAGCCCATGGGAGGTGGTGGAGCCTTTAAGAGGCGGGATCTAGTGGACCCATGAGGTCATAGGGGGCGTGGCCTAAAAGGGAAAGTGGACCCTGTCTCTCTCTCTTTGCTTCCTGGCCAGCAGGTGAGCGTCTTCTCTACCACGTGCCCCTGCCATGAAACACTGTGTGGCCCCAGGCCTCCAACTTGCAATCCTCCTGCCTCAGCCTCCTGAGTCACTGGGATGACAGCTATGAGCCACCACACCCAGCAACCTTTCCCCCTTTTCAAGTTGATTCCCTCAGATACTTTGTCACAGTGACAGAAAACTGACTGACGCGCTGTCTTGGGCTCGGTTTTCTCCTTTGTGAAATGGGTGCATTGATAATTCACAGGGACGGTGAAGGCTGAGCAGAGGATACTCGTAAAATGCTAAGGAGAGTGTCCCGTCTTTAAAGGGTCTAGGTATGGTCAGAAATGCTTTTTCTCTTTGTAGCTTTCACCCGAGCACAGCCACCACCGTGGGTCACTCTCGGATACACAGGGACAAGATACGTCAGCATTCCCAGCCCCAAGACCACCCGGGTCGGCACTGTGTGGGCAAAGCTCAGTGGTGCTGGGTGGCACCCTTTATCGCACAGAGGAACTGGCAGATTTGACTTTTTTTAAACCAAGACGAGATTTCTTTTCTCTGGACAATAGTCCGAAGCTTCCGACCCCAACAGAATTCTCGATTGCCGGGTAGGCAGACAATCACGGCTCTCTCTTCCTTGTGCTTTGTTCTCTGTCAGTCATTTCCCTCCTCTGCGTGTCCCCCGTCTCCGCGGTCTGCGTCTGGGATGCTCACAGCTTGGACTCACGTCTCTCTAAGCTCCAGCTCCCTGGCCTGAGCGACGCAAGGGACTTTGTTCAGCGCATGCCACGGCCTGGTCCTGCTCCGGGAGCCGTGACAAATGGTCACCCTGCATGGAGTCGCCTCTGCCGTCCCAAAGGTGGGCTCCGAGAGCCGGCTCCCTCCCTCAAAGACGGCATGAAAGTTCTGCACGTGAAGCGTGCACTCCAACAGCAGGTGCTGGGAGGCCAACTATTCAGACATTCTCCTTCTCCTTCAAGTAGCAATATCCCAGGGACCCAGCGTTCTTGCCTCTAGTCCCTGTCCCCTGTGATCCAACTCTTTTGCTCTGTGACATTGGTGCTTCTGAAACTCCATCTAGACAGTCACCTTACCAAGTCTTGGTGTGCTTGCGAACCCGTCCTCTCAGGGCCGGATTGGAGTCAGTGGTAAAGCATGTGCTTCCGTGCATGGGTTTAATTCCTGGCACCAAACCAACAAACCGACATGAACAACTTCCCTGGGTGCGGTGGTGCACATCTGTCACCCCAGCAGCTTGGGAGGCTGAGGCAGGAGGATCGTGAGTTCAAAGGCAGCCTCTGCCAAAGCGAGGCCCTAAGCAACTCAGGGAGACCCTGTCTGTAAATAAAATGCAAAATAGGGCTGGGGACGGGGCTCAGGGGTGGAGTGCCTGACTTCAATCTGCAGTATCAATAATAATAATAATAATAATAATAATAATAATAATAATGTAAGCATCTTCAACTAGGAGCCTCCACCAGCCTCCATCCTTCCTCAGGTGACATTTATTCCTAAAAACGACCTGCCTCGGAACTTGCCGGTTGCTTGTAAACGAGAGCCCCCCGTATCTCAGACCCTGTGTCTCTTTCTCTATGGTAGGTGCGCAGTTGATGATCGCTGCTTGATCGATGCATCTTGCGGTGACCCTTCAGGTGGGTGAGTTTGGGGGTTTCTTCCCACTGGGCGAGCAAGCTGAGTTTGTAACAGGAAAGAAGGGCCCAGAGACAGAGGCTGGGAAGGAGACGAGACGGTGCGGGTGGGGCTCACACCTGCAGAGCAAAGCTGTCTTGCTCAGGTTTTGCTGCGGTGAGATCTGGGGGGTCACCCAATCCTTCACCTTCTCCTTCCCTCGCAGCAGGGCTGAATCCCGCGTGTGAGACACACACCTATTTCAAGGCAGGGACAGATATAGTTCTTCACATTTGCCCCCCTAATTTCGTACGGGTTATCTATAGAGTTTAAATGGTTCCCAGCCAGGGACTGCTTTTCAGAGAATGCAGCTTAGGAGACGGAAAGAAATCTCTGCACGCATCAGTTCCCGCCCTTTGAGAAAGAGAAGCCTTGGGAGGTAAGGGAGGTTGGTCACTCTGGAAGGCCATTTTGGAACAGGATCGAGATCTTCCTGGTCCGCCACCAGGAGTCCGAAAGGAGAACAGGATAAACTTGACTTTACAAACGAAAGAAAGAAATACAAAACTCCACGGACCGAGTTTGAATTTGCACTGGAATGAGTCACAAATGGGTCTGGAGAAAACAATCAATTTCCTGGCATTGTGAAAACGTGGGAGGCTGTCCCAGAATGCCAGAAAAAATAGGTCCACAAAGATTAAAATGGAAAAGAGATTAAAATTACAAAACGACAAAGAGAAGCATCGACTTATAATTAATGCCCTCAAAGATGATTTGAAAGCAAACCGAGCAGAAATAATAGCCAAGAATGCAACAAAAGGAGACTTTTTTTTTTTTTCTAAAGTGAGAAAAACAACACAATCCCGGGTTGAATAGGTTCGTTGGGGCTTCCAGAAGCATTCGCAAAAATAGAATGGAACTGAGACAGGAGGCGCCGTCATCGTTTAAATAAAAGGGAGGGAACATCTCTAACCGCCCTGACACACAATGCAGGGGACTTAGGGAGGAAGGATGCCTGGGCTGGGCTCCTGCTCCTTTGTGATACCAGACAATAAAAAAATCAAGCAAAAGTCCACGTATGATTGACAGGTTGGTGTTCAGGACCCAAGAGAGATTTTCCTCCAGTGTAAATTCAATGCAGAGATGGTCTCAGGTGTGCTGTGGTTCAGAGTGGACCCCATACAAAGAGCTTTTCTGGAATTAAAAAAAAAAAAAAAAAAAGTGGGTGGATGCATATTCCAGTTTACCAAGATATAGAATGAAATAAGGGGTAGGAAATTCGTCCTGATGACAGACCCATGATCATTCGTTCACCTCTCTAGACGGATACTGAAAAATGTGATTGAGGTCAAAAGAAGAACTCAGCAGAATTGTTGGAAAGCGTTAAATGGCAAAAAAAAAAAAAAAAAAAAAAAACCAGAAAATCACTGTAGTTACTGCTGCCTTATTAACCTCCCCTGGGTGAGACTCACTATATCTCAGAGTTCACCCAAGTCACACGCCAGAGAGATAAATCACGTACGATGGCCCAAATGCATGAAGGGAAAATGCACGGGACACAGTGTGCCCAAGATGAAGTGACGCTTTGTAAGAAGTAGAGCCAGGATTTCAAATGATATCCCTAATTATTGGTGGTACATTAGCCCTTTAAGTTAGCAAAAAATCCAGACCAGCACTTTCAAGGTGGTCTCCACACTGGAATCACAAAGGAACTGTGTAAAATCAGCAATGCCTGTTATTCTCAGCCCCGGAGAGTCTGATTTGATTTTCTGCATGCTGCCTGGTACTTGGAGATGACATGCAGAGGTTGCACGTATTGATGGGGTACAGGGTGATGACTGGATAGGCGTATGCAATGCAGAATGACCCAGTCGAGGTGATTCGGGCATTTCCAACTCCTTGCACGTTGAATATTCATATGTAGTGGGATGCTTCAGACTCTTCCAGTTATTGCAAAAGACCTCATAAGGCGTTGTAGACTGTAGTGCCCCATCGTGCTGTAGAACACCAGAGTCCGTTCCTGCTGCCGAACTGTGTTTCAGTACCCGTTATCTGACGTCTCTCTAACCCTCACTTCTTCCTACCCATCCTGATCTCTACCGACAACGGTTGTAGTGTCTTCTCTGAGATCAACACCTTTCATTTCCACAAACAAGTGGCAATATGTCGTGTATCTGTCTTCCTGTGGAGGGCTGATTCTGCAACCCTTCAGTGCAACCCACGTTGCAGCAGATGGAATGGATAATACCCCATTGCGTATGGGAACCGGGTGTCTTTACCCACTCATCTGCCGACGGGCTTCTTGGTGGATCACACGTGCGTACTGCGGCCGTAAACCCTGGCTGTGCAGCATCTCCTTGGAAAGCGGGTGCATTGTCTTTGGATATGCACTAGGAACAAGGCCTCCTGGGTCATCGGCCGGTTCTAGTCTCCGTTTTCGAAGCTGCACGCTGTCTTCCGTTCATTCACATTCGCACCAGCAGTGGATCAGAGCTCGCAGACAATCCTCTGACGATCCGAACGTGCGTACGGAGTTGGGGACCACTGATTGAGAAACGACTACCTGATTTCTTCTGCAGAACCTGGAAATCGTGTGTGAGGAACAGACGGTTTTTATCTGTCGCCGTTCGCGTGAAATCGTCAGCAGTTAAAGGGGGTTTTCATTTGGATAATCAGGTAAGGATTGGTGGGTAGGCCTTTCAGACACTTTGAGGGACGGGCTAGTGGAAAATGCTGGATTCTTAAAGGGATCAGGCCCACCAATGGGGTGACGTAGGCCGGTGGATCTCAACTGGGCGGGGTGGTGAATGTATCTCCAGGGGACACTCGGCAAAGTTTGGAGATATTGATGGTTATCTTGAATAATGGGTTTGGTGGTGGCTATTGATAAACCTGGGAGGAAGCCTGACCTATTGATAAGAATTTGGGGGAATGGCGTGGGCTTCTCATAGGGAGCATTTAATAAGATTAATAATGCATGCGCTAAACAGTTACTAGTGCTGTTTGCCTGATAAAAATCATCTACGGGGACCCTCGTGCATGTGTGTATATATAAAATTAGCTGGTACGCTCTGCTATTTCAGCACACACACACCTGTGTGGTACCCAACGTGACATCTTGCTCATGCCCACGGTCCCCAACAAGATTCCTGAATTCCCTTGGTTGTGCATCAGTCTTACAAGACACAGAGTCAGAGGAGAACGTCGAAATCCTGCAGGAGACAGGCAGCTGTCACGTAGCCACCCAAAGATGATTCAGGGCTGAGAGAGGAGGAAGAGAAATCACGCACAAACCCCAGGCTACGCAAACACAGCTCTTTTGCAGGTTGGCGTTGTCTCTCCCTCTTATGCCTTTGGTCCTGGTGATGCATTGAGGAGAAAAAGCCGGAGTCACGTATTTGAACTTCCAAAACAATTCAGACACCTTGGTTTCTTTTTAGTATATATTTCTATAGAAAATAAGAATTGTGATATTGATCAATTTTCAGGGCATATACTGGAAAGGATTCATTATCCGTTCCTTCTTCTGTTAAAAACCAGGCCCAGGAAATGATCCTGGGTGGAAATCTTGGAAGGAGTCCAAGACTCATCCTGTCCCACCTGGAAGACCAGTCTCCTGTGGTCAGCGAGGTCCTTACAACTCTCTTCAAAGACTCTTTCTGCAAATAAAAGATTTCACTCTTTTAGGGTTAGGATTAGGGTTAGGGTTAGGGTTAACTGAAGCCAAAAACCTACTCAAAAATGATTATACAAATGGGAAATTGTTGGCTCACACAACTTAATCGATGACCAGTATTTGGAATCAGTAATGCCTTTGGTTGGAAGTGTATTCTTTACCAAGAATTATAAATAACCATCAGCCATGTCCGGTGGCAACCAGTTTCCTTGTTGGAAAATGGTAAGAGCATTTATTCCAACGGAAAAAAAAAATCCATAGGCATCATCTTTAGCATGGCCAGACCAACAGCTCGGGGAAATTCTTTCTTGAGAGTCTCTTCCTAAACCATTAGCTGTTGTCTACACACCAGTATGTGCCTTCCTCTCTGGTGAAGTTTCCAGACTCAAGAGTGGAATTTCTAGATTATCTGGTAATTTTATTGCATGATTCCTCTGGGAGTATGTACCTCATAGAGTCAAAATCATCGAGACAGAGACTGAAACGGATTGCCCGGAGCTGGTGGGGAGGTGGGAGTGGGGAGTTCTGTCATGGGCACGAAGATCCAGGAAATTGATAGTTTGATTTATTGTTTTTAAAACATGGTATATCAACTATCTATGTATGTACGTATATATTTCAGGATTACTTATGGTCTGTCAAGCTATACAAAGTGGTCTATCAAGAAAAGCCCTTTAAAAAAAAATAATAAAGCACGTATATTTAAAAAGTCACAACCAGATAATGGGAAAATTTTTCCACTTAAAAACTGTTAATCTGTGTGAAAGGAGGCATGCCAAGGGGAACTGGGAATCTTTCATGAATTTATAGGCACTGTTTGCCAACCTGATCCAATTTTTCTCTTGTTGAAACTGCTTCATTAATTTAATGTGCAAGAAATAAATATTTGATGTGCAATTAGTTGGAGATTATTATGGCCATAATGGAACCTTTCCAAATAAACAGCTGCTCCGGCACTTTAAATGCATGAAAAAGCAAGGGACAAAATGGAAAATAGAATGAAACACCAGCTCTACAGAGGGGAAGTGTTAAAATATTCAATTAGGGCCGTAAGATGGCTGCTCATTTACAAGTTTGGTGGTGGTTTATCAAAGCACAACAGCATGAAAGCTGCTCAACTTTCGCCAGAGAGCCATCCACCCGAATTTCCACGGAAACATTTACGCGGAAATGTAACAGGATCTTGCCAGAGGAGAAAGGGTTATGGAAATAGACATTTAGTGCTGCTACTAATTCCTCCAGACTGTTCATGTTAGATATTTGTGGCTACGTATCCACGTGTATTTGTAGAATTCTGATTATTCTATGTCATTTTTATGGACGTCCTCTGGGTATCTGTTTAGGCGGCCACATGTGCATGGCGATGAGGATTTCAGTTTGGGAATGGGGCCCGCCTCTGACCGGGTTATTTCAGGTTTGCATGCGTCCCTAGGATTCCACAGCCCGTGCACACACACACACACACACTGCGGAGAGGCATCCCGTGCATTTGAAGCCCTTAAACTCCCTGTAAGTCTATGAATCTTCTCCTTCCTTTGGAGGTAGGTCATGAGAGTTGGAGATGGGTTTTTCCGCCTCACTCTCTGCACTGGGAACCTCTGGAGGCGGGCAGCAGGCTAAGACCTCAGTATCTCCAAAGCCAGGCACCGTCCCTGATGTGGAGCGGCTCAGGACGCACTCACGGAAAGGAAGCCTCCAAGGGTGAGCTTTTAGGGGGACTTGCCGCGCTCCCAAACCTCCCAACATGAGGTCCTCAGAGTCCCTGCAGGGTCTTCCGAGTGCCGTGACCTTCTTGCCTTGGCACGTAAAGGCATTGTGCTTTGGGTTTGCCAAGGAGACGCACAGAGAGGCCACCCAACAGTGCCCCAGACGAGAGGCAGCCCGGTCCCAACGTGGGAGGGACTCAGATTTCCACTGATTCATTCCCAGCCAGCCCGCTGTCACAAGGGACGGGGACCAGCTGTGCCCACCAAGACCTGCCCAAATTGCAGATCGACGTGCGTTGCAGAGAGGGAGTGGGGGGATGAATTGCCGTTGATTGCCTCCATCAAGAATTAGAGGGATCTGTTACAAAGCACAACATAACCGGAATACACAGGCGCCCGGAGATTGGAGCTATTTATTCAATCAAGGCATTTTTAGCTTATATCCAAATGTGGCATTGTGGCTCCTCGTGTCCCACTAGCCACACCTTACGCAGTCAGGAAACGAGATTTAGTTAAAAATGCCTTCCTGTGAAACCAGGACGTAAGTCATCTCTGCCGCCCCAAAGTTGACATTACGCTGGAAGAAATCAGGGAGGATAATATACATTAGCACCAGGCAATAAGAGCACACAGGAGGGCACATATCTAATGAATACCTTCCATATTTTTTCTGCCCAGGACAACAAAAACTGGGTTTTCTTTACCTTGCCATTCCAAAATCACTCATCTTGGTCCTGTAGAAGCCAGTCACTGGAGCCCACAGCTCAATGAAGGTTTCTTTAGCCTGCATTCATAGATGTGCAGGGCTCTTACTCATCTGCCTTTTCTTACAGGGGTGCATTCCAAAGGAGACCTTGTGGAGGTGGAGGAAAAATTATATCCTATAATTTTTCCTATAATATATCCAACCTAAAGCACAATGCCTTTTCATCCCAAGGCAAGAAAGTCACGGCACTCAGACGAACCCATAATATATCACGTGAATATCAGGCAATCCTCTGGAATCTAAACGATTAAATTAACTTATACTAGATCCACCTTTTCACGCTTCAGTCTGGAGTTTTATGACGAGATGGAGGCGTTTCCGTAAGCAGCGCTGTCTTCCTAATCGTTCCTTTGAAACTTGCCACTGAAATCAGTAAATGCCAGTCAGCACATTGTGGCCAAAGAATCTAGAAGTTTCCTGTTGTCTTAAAATGTAACTCCCTTGTTGCATAGCAAACATCCGCCAGGGAAAGTGTATCACTCCTTTGGTGAAATGTACAATGTTTAAAATCCAATAAGACTTAATAAAATAATATTTTACCAACAAGAGAATTAATTCCTTCTGTCTATTTGTGTAGTCCGCGCAGCTCATCATAAATCAAATAAAACCGTGATACCTCGGAGCAGAGGAGTACAAATAATATGCCGGTCTTAACATGATTTTTTATTACTTGCTTTTCCCTCTAGAGGGATACAGGGAGTGCCCTAATGAAATTGGCTTTTATTACTGATGCATCGCAACTTCAGAAGTTCAAGAACTTGTGCGGGAAAGGAGTGAGGAATCCCCCAGCAGGTCTGTTAAAGACGCAGCAGGGTGGAGACGGAGCTGAGAGCTGTTTGGAGCTTGGTAGGGATGGTCAGGAGGCAATGTGCTTCAATCTTAAGACCCTGGTGGGGCAGGGGGGCCGGGTTACTAAGCACAAACTGAAGACTACTCTGGACCCAAGGCTGGAGCCCCCCAGGGTGTCCAACACATTGACATATCCACTTCAATGGCAGCAGGATGGCGGCTTGTCAGACGGTTTTAGGTGAAATCAGGGGACCAATGTTGCCTCTGAAGTTTGGGGACCGCGACATCACTTGTAGTTGACAACGTGCAGCGTCCAACTCCCATCGCCGTGAGTTTGCTTGGCCTGAGATATTTCTCACGGAGGGAAAGAAGTACTGCATCAAAGGAAGATGGATTCTTACGGAAAAGTCTGCTTCTGTCTGCATTAGTGATGTGAACCAGGGAGTCGGGGTTAGGCACGGTTCTGAACCCGGGTTCTGAGTGAATTCCTCCAGTTCTCCACTTGGGATTGTAAAGGCTCTCTGTCCTGCTAAGCAACGGGAAAGCAAGTGGTGGGATGGCTTTTGCAGCATAGAACACCTGCCATTACAGAATGATTGGTAAATATTAGTTGAATAAATTAATGTGGGTGAGTGATTATATAGAATGGATACATGGATGGATGGATGGGTGGACGGGAGGACCAATGGATGGAGAGACAGATGGGCGAACCAATGGATGAATGAATGGGTGGAAGGATGGGCGGACAGACGGATGGAGGGATCAGTGAACTGTTGATGGTACGTAAAGAAGATGAGAAAAATGTATGACCTTACTTGAACTTACTTAAAAATACGAATAAAACAGAAGAGTCCCTTCAAAGAAAGACTGGATTGGGCAAAGTCTCTGGTAGCAGATCTTATTCTCCAAGAACATTTGGATTCTGTGCTAGATAAGAATCTTCCACGTGGAGAACAGAACATCAAGCTTTAATTGAGTTAGCGTCAATGTGATTTGAAGCTATCAAAATCCTCTCGGCCTCTTGCTTAGATCTCTCTCTCTCTCTCTGTCTCTCAGTCTTGTCTTGTTTGAAATGTATCCACCTCTTTCAATGTAGGCAACAGTGGACTTGGATAAGGTACAAATGTTCCAAAACCTTAAGTCTGCTAAGATTGGATAAGGGAATTCAGCCAGGAAAATCCTAAATGTTGCATGCGGGGAGGTCCCTGGATACTTGGATCTTCATAAGATCGTTGTAGAAACAGATCATTGGGCAACAATTAAAAACATAACAAAAAAAAAAAAAGATGTAAGGGGTGATGAGCGGGGATGCTGTAAAGTTCCACCTGGGTAACTCTGCCTAAGATTTTTTTCCTGCAAACGATTGCAGATGATAAAAGTTAATTAAATCTTTCATGAGAGGCACATGTACAGATGGGCAAGCGAGCTCTCCAGGCCCAAGTCTTCGAGGAGCCCCTTAGGTACTGAGATAAGAAAAAGAGCCGTCCAGTGGAGCTCAAGGAGTGTGCAGAGAGATGAGAGAAGACGGTGAAGCACGGGGCCGGCCTGGGAAATCTCCAACGCCAAGCACCAGTCGATGGCGTGGAACGAAGCCAAGAATTCGAGGAGGCTTAGGGGACGGGAGGGGCTTCAGAGGCAGCTCAGCAGAGTCTCTCCTGAGCAGCTCAGGTAGGCATTTTCTAAGTGTGGGCTAATATATGCAGAGGAAGTTGACAGGGGATGTTATTTTTGATCTGAGTGGGAATGAAAGTTTCCACCCCGTGCAGATGCGTGGAGGTGACTTTGGCCGTGATGATCAGAGGATTCTGGGACGACGGTCAGGAAAGCGTAGTGTCATTTCATAACCTAAAATGCACACTAGGCATTGCAAGAGGGTGAAGTGGAGGTGCTGGACATACCCACGACAAGACCGCCCGGGTGTATTTAGCAGAAACATCAGAAACAGAGTTGCGCACTGATACAGGACTTGGAAAGGCTCCTGTGAATACAGCGTTTGCCGTCAAATGTCCATGGACTCCTTCATTCCCCCCAACACTCTGCAAACCAGGCGTGATCTCTTTCTATAATGAGAAAGCCAAGCATCAGAGACGCCGAGAGATGGCTGGGAGGTAGCTCGGTGGTGGAGGGGCGCTTGCTTAGCCCGTTGGGGGCCCACACCCAAGCACCCCAAAAAGACCATGTAAAAAGGCAGAGAGTGGTATCCCAGTAGGGGACAGAGCTATGTGCACTGGAAACAGATGAATGGTGAGCAAGGATTAAAGCAGAGTTCACCTCCTTGTGGAACGGTGAGCCAAGACGAATCTTTGCTCCTCTAAGTTGATTTTCTCAGGCATTTTGTCCCAGCAAGGAAAAGCTGACTAACACACATTAACTCAATGAATAGTTATAGATACTGACTGCTAAGCAGTGTCAGGTGCTGGAAAGAGCAAACATGGCCCCCAAATCACTAGAATCCTTGTCTTCCAGAACTGACATTGAGTAGGCATCCAACAGATAACGGCGTAGGGAGGTACCCGGGGTTTTACTGCATCAGGGAGGTCAGTCTTTGACCCCTTAGCAGGAAGGAGTCCAATAAAGTGACCCGATTTCTTGTTTATTGGAACCGTCTGGCTGTTGAGGGGCAAGTGGGTTGGAGCCCAGTGGGTGGGTGGCCTTGGGAGAAGAACGGAAGGTGTAACAGGCCAGTCACAATCAGGGTGCTCCAAGTGGACACGGCCGGCCGGAAGCCCTCGGATTCGCAATCTGTAAGATACGGATGAGAACTTGCTGTGGAATGGGAAACGGGGTGTGGGACGTGAGTCGATTATCTAGGGCATGCACATCTGAAAAAGAGAACGTATAAAAAAGCGAAATGCTTCCGAGCACCTAAGGCTAAACGATAGCCATTTCCACTGAATGAGCTTGTCCGCCCTCCCCCGGGGTTATCCGTGAAATCTGCACTGTCGCCACTGCACAGCAGAAAGCCGGGGTATCCTCACTCAAAGGCAGGACCCATCCTGGCCCCGTTTCCTGCCCTGCTTGGCTAAAAACGGCATCTCTGTTTAAATGTCTTTTAAACGCCATTCCTCAAGGTGAGTGAAACGCGGCATGGTGACATTTGCTCAGGGCTGCTCTTTCTTTTTATATTGCAAAGATTATCTCTTCTACTCCACTTGAGAAGAACGAGAGTGAATTGTAAACTGTAGATTTCTCGGCCGCTGCCCTTTCCTTTTTAGCCACCTTATGTAGTAGCTCATCATCTCATTTCCTGCAGGGGGTCACGTCCTCATTTTTTTTTTTTCCAGTTCGTGATTCCCAGCTCCAAACTTTGTGGTATTTCTCTTCTGCACACTCCGTTATTGTCGAGTGATTTCCTATTGCCTGGTTTGGGGGCACAGATTTGCAGCAATTTAGCCCTTTTCCCTTTTTTAAAAAAATCTCTTCTTCTCAGAAGGCAGTTTTGCTGACATTTGTGGAGTTTGCAGCGTTATGGAGACTAAGGCGACGTGCTCTGCATAAGGGCATTCCTATCATGGTGCTTGAGGTTCATGCTACGCAGGCTCCAGTGGTCAGGCCGAATCGCAGCGGGAGGTGACCATCATTTAATCCGCTGTTCAGCTTTCAGTGTATCAGGAAAGGACAAGAATGTACTGTGCTGCAAAGATTAGAAAATCCCCTTTTGGATGATGGTGGTGGTGGTGATGGTGAGGGTAATGGTGATGATGAAGGTATCATGTGATAGTGATGATGATGGTGGTGGTGATGGTGGTGGTGATGGTGGTGGTGGTGATAATGGTGATGGTGGTGATGGTGATGATTATGGTGGTGATGATGGTGAAGGTAATGGTGATGATGAAGGTATCATGTGATAGTGATAGTGGTGGTGGTGATGGTGGTGATGATGGTGGTGATGGTGGTGGTGATGATGGTGATAGTGATGAGGGTGATGGTGATGGTGATGGTGGTAATTATGGTGTGTGGTGATGATGAGGGTGGTAATTATGGTGTGTGGTGATGATGATGGTGGTAATTATGGTGCTGATGGTAATGGTGATGGTGGTGATGGTAATGGTGGTGATGGTGGTTATGATGGTGATAGTGATGATGGTGGTGGTGATGGTGGTGATGATGATGGTAATAGTGATGAGGGTGATGGTGATGGTAGTGGCGATGATGATGGTGGTAATTATGGTGCTGATGGTAATGGTGATGGTGGTTATGATGGTGATAGTGATGATGGTGGTGGTTGCCGCAGCCTGGCTGGCTGGGCAAAATAACCGGGGGGTGATGAAGAACTTGTGTACATTGATACAGCAGGAGTGGAAGCCAATTATTGTGGGAAAGGAGTGGTATTTATACAATCCACTCAGCTTATCTAATTAACATAAACTCGATTCAGCAGTCAACCAATAAGGAATCTCCACACTTAATGGCTTGCTGGCATTACTTCACAAACCACTCCCTCTGGCAAAATGCCAGGCGCCATCCTGACTTGTTTACAGACTCTAACAGGTGGTGATGGTGGTGATGATGATGGTGGTGATGGTGGTAATTATGGTGATAGTGATGGTGGTAGTGATGGTGGTGATGATGATGGTGGTAATTACGGTGGTGATGGTAATGGTGATGATGGTGGTTATGATGGTGGTAATGATGATGGTGGTGGTGATGGTGGTAATGATGATGGTGGTGATGGTGGTGGTGATGATGATGGTGGTAATTATGGTGGTGATGGTAATGGTGAAGCTGATGGTGGTGATGGTGATAGTGATGATGATGGTGGTGATGGTGGTGGTGATGATGATGGTGGTAATTATGGTGGTGATGGTAATGGTGAAGGTGATGGTGGTGATGGTGATGGTGATGGTGATGGTGGTGGTGATGATGATGGTGGTAATTATGGTGGTGATGGTAATGGTGATGATGGTGGTGATGATGGTGATAGTGATGATGGTGGTGGTGATGGTGGTGATGATGATGGTGGTGATGGTGGTGGTGATGATGATGGTGGTAATTATGGTGGTAATGGTAATGGTGAAGCTGATGGTGGTGATGGTGATAGTGATGATGATGGTGGTGATGGTGGTGGTGATGATGATGGTGGTAATTATGGTGGTGATGGTAATGGTGAAGGTGATGGTGGTGATGGTGATGGTGATGGTGATGGTGGTGGTGGTGATGGTGGTGGTGATGATGATGGTGGTAATTATGGTGGTGATGGTAATGGTGATGATGGTGGTGATGATGGTGATAGTGATGATGGTGGTGGTGATGGTGGTGATGATGATGGTGGTGATGGTGGTGGTGATGATGATGGTGGTAATTATGGTGGTAATGGTGGTGATCGTAATGGTGATGGTGTTGATGGTAATGGTGATGATGGTGGTGGTGATGGTGGTGATGATGATGGTGGTGGTGATGGTGGTGATGATGATGGTGGTAATTATGGTGGTGATGGTAATGGTGATGATGGTAGTGATGATGGTGGTTATGATGGTGATAGTGATGATGGTGGTGGTGATGGTGGTGGTGATGATGATGGTGGTAATTATGGTGTGTGGTGATGATGATGGTGGAAATTATGGTGGTAATGGTGGTGATGGTAATGGTTATGATGGTGATACTGATGATGGTGGTGGTGATGGTGGTGATGATGATGGTGGTAATTATGTTGGTAATGGTGGTGATCGTAATGGTGATGGTGGTGATGGTAATGGTGATGATGGTGGTTATGATGGTGATAGTGATGATGGTGGTGGTGATGGTGGTGGTGATGGTGGTGGTGATGGTGGTGGTGGTAATTATGGTGGTGACGGTAATGAGGATGGTGATGGTGATGATGGTGGTTATGATGGTGGTGATGATGGTGATAGTGATGATGATGGTGTGTGGTGATGATGATGGTGGTAATGATGGTGGTTATGATGGTGATAGTGATGATGGTGGTGGTGATGGTGGTGGTGATGGTGATGATGGTGGTGGTGATGGTGGTAATGATGGTGGTTATGATGGTGATAGTGATGATGGTGGTGATGATGGTGGTGGTGGTGATGGTGGTGATGGTGATGGTGATGGTGATGATGGTGGTGGTGATGGTGATGGTGATGGTGGTGGTGATGGTGGTCACGGTGATGATGTCCTAAGTATGTTCTGCTTTCAGAGACAGGGAAATTCCAGGGTGACCATCATCAGCGCCCCACTGCTGGCAGAGAAGAACCAAGGGATATGGAAAGTCAGCCTCCCGGGCAGGAAAGGAGACCCCCTGCCGTCACCGGCATTTGTGAGGAATGAGGTAGCTCTAGCTATGGAGCCGCACAGTGGGGGAAGGAAACGGAGACAGACACTCAGATGGACTCCGTCATTCGCCTTCCTCCCTGGCTCGCTGATTCCTAAACTACCAGCAGAGTCAGCTCGGAAAGCAAGCTCCACTGCGGCAAAGGAGACGTTGTCCTTGGACACAGAGCAACGTCCAGACACTGGGAAAAAAGGAACAGCGTTTTCCCCCTGGTTGTTGGTGCTTGGGAGAAAGCTGTGTGCCGTCCATTAGGAGTCCACAAAGTTCATCGGGACGTCACAGATAAACCCTTCCTGGACCTTCCAGAACGTGTTAGTGGAGAGGCAGTTTGATATGACACTCTGTTGTCTCCAGAGAGGGCATGAGAGCGATGTCTGCAGGAGCAGTGCCTTTGTAATTCCGCAAATGGATCATCGAGCCGAGCAGCCACTGTCACTCACAGAAGCCCACACCAGAAGACTTCCCTTGAGTTTTGAGTTTGGGGACTGGGAGCCGAGGAAGAGATTCGTCCCCAGCAAGGAGTGTGCGCTCTCTCTTATCAGCCCGAGAAAAGGATTGGACCAGTGCATCTCTCTCTGGCTAGCCATCCACAAATGGCCGCGTAGATTTACACCCTGTGCCCCTCGCTGCGCTGCGCGAGAACCCCGGGGACTTCAGGGTTTGCCGGGGAACTCTGTCTTGGTGGAGTCCTTCTGTTCTACGATGTGCCGTGTCTTCACTTGGAAGGTTGCCTTTCTGCTATTGGGTCGTCCTGAGATGCAAACCTTGTGGGAATGAATCGGTTACTAGTTGGAACACGATTCTTGGGGTGTCCACACGTCCAGAGGCGGTCACGTCGGGGACCTGATTCTGAGACCTGAGGCAGTCCGACTCGTCTTTAGGCATCCTCCCAGGATGGTACTTCCATTTTAGATGATACAGAAAAAGGGGACACTGTTTATATACCAGAGCATCGTAGGGATCAATGACACAAGCCACAGGGATAAAAACATGAATAAATGCAAAAACACCATTTGGATCCCTTTGTGGTGGGTGAGTGATAATAATTAAAGGGGTGACATTTAAAGCATCGTCCGAATGACAGAAGACTTGGAAACAGATTCCTGAATTTCTTATCTCCCAACTTGTAAACACATTTTAGGATTTCTTCGGCCACCAAATCTTCTCCATGGACAAATCTCATCCTGATTTTCTCCTGGACAAAAATTTCCTCCTGGGCCTATTTCATCCACCGGGCATATAATAAAGTGAGTTGATACGGTGAGAGCTCTGGAATTCATTCTTCCAGAGCAAATGCTGCATTAAAACAATCAAGCAAAAACCAGGCACCGTTGTGCTCACCTGGAATCCCAGCAACTCGGGAGGCTGAGGCAGGAGGATCACACGTTCGAGGCCAGCCTCAACTACTCAGCAAGATCCTGTCTCAAAATTAAAGATAAAAATGACTGTGGATATGCTCAGGGGTAGAGCCATCCTACAGGTGACTGTCCTCTGGACAGAGGTCACAGTGTTTTGCCACCTTTCCCCCCAAATTACTCTTGCTCTATGGATTGGTCAGGGAGAAGAGCAATGTAGCCTTAGCAAGCAAAATACAGATTAATAAATGCCTAGTGTGAGCAGCCACCCAAAGAACTCTGACTTCACCCAAATAAAGCTCCAGTGGAAATTGCAGCTTTTAGCAGAACAGAGCGTTCTGGTTCCAAGGTGGGGTTTTCGCGGGAGACTGGGACGATTTTGACCGTGGCCTCAGCCAATGCGTCAGAGCCGCCCTGTGCTGTCCGACAGCTGGCCGAGTTGCCATCTGGCGTCCATCTGAGACGGTCACGGGGAACCTAAATGGACGAAGCATCGGTGGACCAGGTAATCAGGTGCGTCATCTATCAGGCAGCCACTTTGGGCTTGCACCAAAGAAAGATGAGTCTGAGAGAGAGGCTGTTCGTCACACCCGCTGAAGGTCTTGCCCTTGATCCAGTTCTGCCGGCTCAAGAAAGTAAGAAAAACCTATTTCTAACTTACGTCCCTCTGTGGGCCGATGATCGGGAGGGAAATTAGACTCTGTCTGTATGCAGCTCGATCAGGACGATTTTCCTAAGTATTTTCGGTAACTGGGATTGATTTCTTGGGCACACGGTCAAACACAGACACACCCAAAAGCAAAGATATTGCCTATGGATTAATTTTATCATTTCGATTGCTATGAAGTTGAACCTTAAACAGGTTTTAAATAGTATTTTAAGCACTTTAGCCGTTATTCTCAAGTTTGAATGTGCTTTTGCATTCAACAATGTCTGTTGTGAATGCATTCTCTTTTCTTTAGGGGTAGCACACATCTTCTTGGCCATTTCTTTCTCTGTTCAGCTCCTTACGGTTGGACTCCTCCTACAGCTCCATCCTTAACCCCTAATTTTCCTCTTTCTTATGGGAATCTACTCCTGGGATCCTACGTAGTCTTCATAGCTTGACAGCTCCAGAACTCTGACCCCCACCTCTGACCTCTCTCCCAAAGTCCAGTTGCCTGATACAGTACCACCTGCCTGATCAGAGCCCTCTGGTCCTTCCAATAACAACTTTTTTTTCTTTTTTTGACAAAGAATAATTGTACGGACCTATGGACACAGCGTGATGGGCCCACTCTCCCCAGCTCTGCCAACCACTGGTCCATTCTCGACACCTAGGAGATGGAATTGATCCGAGAGAACATTCGGCCTTTGGTTTTTGGAGACTGGCTTATTTTCTTTGCACGATAGTCTCCGGCAGACGCCATACTTTCATTTCTCTTTATGGCTGAGTAATATTCCACGGTGTATATATATATATATATATGCCACATTTTTTTTTTATCCATTCATCTGTTGAAGGGCACCTAGGTTGGTTCCATAGCTTAGCTGTTGTGAGTTGAGTTGCTATAAACATGGATGTGGCTGTGTCCCTGTAGGATGCTGATTTTCAGTCCTTTGGGTATAGACCCAGGAGTGGGATAGCTGGGTCACATGGTGGCTCCATTCCCAGTTTCCTGAGGCATCTCCATCCTGCTTTCCAGAGTGGCTGCACCAATTTGCAGTCCCACCAGCCACGTGTGCATGTACCTTTTCCCCCACATCCTCGCCAACACTTATCGTTGCTCGTATTCTTGATAATTGCCATTCTAAGTGGAGT
Source organism: Callospermophilus lateralis (assembly GCF_048772815.1). Lineage (NCBI taxonomy): Eukaryota > Metazoa > Chordata > Mammalia > Rodentia > Sciuridae > Callospermophilus > Callospermophilus lateralis. Next base: position 8,748,589 of record NC_135326.1, on the reverse strand, counting down.
GAGATGAAATCTCAGTGTAGTTTTGATTTGCATTTCTCTGATCGCTCGAGATGCGGAACATTTTCCGTAGGTTTGTTGAAATTTCTGTATTTCTTCTTCTGTGAAGTGTCTGTTCTGTTCCTCTGTCCACTTATTGATTGGGTCATTTGTTTTCTTGGTGTTGAGTGTCCTGAGTTCTTTCTACATCCCGGAGACCCGTGCTCTACCTGGGGTGCAGGTGGCAAAGATTTCCTCCCATTCTGTAGCTCTCTCCCCACGGTCCCTGCTCCCTGTGTCCCCAAGGTCTCCATGACTCAGCTACTTGCTCAAACACCCTAGGATAGTCTATATACCCACTCCGGACAGCCCAGCCCCGGCTCTACAACGTGCGCTACCCACCAGTCCGTCTCCACCACCCCCTGAATTAGCATTCACATTTATTTGACCTTGGATAAACCCTCTTTCTATGTCTCGCACTCTTGGCTCTTAAAAAGAGCCCAAGAATACCTCATAAAGGTGTTTTTTGAGATTAAAGGCATTCACACATATCAAGGGCTAAGAGCAATATTGACACAAGCGATCGATCGACTTACCTTTGCACGCGGCCGTCAATACGGGCTGGCTGATTTGTATTCGCTCTCCTAAAAATTGAGGATATGAGCTGATTTGTTTTAAATCATGAGTAATAAGTCATCATTCCGCCAAGTGCAGATCATCCGGGCTGCCTTCCCATTCCAGCGGCAGACAGTGGCCCAAGCCTGGACTCCTTTATCCAGAGTCGAGGGCTCAAAATACCGCAAAGTGGCCCCGCGACGTTCCTGAACACAACTTTACTAAACATAGATGCAAACTGATGTTCAATATGAATGTTTCCAAGAGTACAGATGCCGGGTCATGCAGCACACACGTATGCCGCTTGCAGACTTTGCCAAATAATATTCCATAGTTCTTTTTCTTAAAATGTACACTTTTCCTATATTTTGGGTCTAGTCAAACATTTTTTGAACCAGCTCTCATGAAAAGCGAGCCTCCCAGAGTATAACCCATAGGACAAAACACACCCTTATTAGCTCAAAGGATGATTATAATTAGTAAGAAATGTCTCAGCAAAAATAAAAAAAAAAAAGGAATTACAAATCATAGATCGCGCTGCTTTGGTAAACCATGTATCACTATTTGGAATATCTCGTTATTTTAATTGCAATCAATTCCTCCAGTTGGAATAGACACAGCAAGCCGTAGTATACGTTTTAGGAACAAATTATACGTATCATCCAAAAGCTCAACTGAATGGCCTACTTGTGCAGGCACTAAAGAGTCAAAGCTTGCACCAATGCTAGCAGGAATTTTGACGGCACATAGATAGATGATCAGGCTGGAGAGGGTATGGGGCATGAAGATCTAGTGGCAGGTTGGAATGGGGAAATGATAGCTCATAGACATTTCTACTTTGAGCTTATCAAAGGTGCTTCTGATGCACATTCCTATTGGACCTTCTGCAAGGTTTGGAGGTAACTAACATGAAGCTATGTTCTTTAATCGATGCCCCACATTGGTCATTACGGGTGAATCCAGAAAAGCCTCTTGCTTTGTTTGGATTCCCTGGGTAAATGCTGCATTTTCTGCAGTTCCTTAAGGTAGAGAGAGTACGTTTAGCCAAGAAGAGAAATGGCTGTTTGGAAAACCATTCTGACACATAATTGGGTGGTTGAGGACAGCGTTTCACACTTGACGTTTTAAAAATGGAATCTAACGAACGGCCTTTCGATGGGATTCTGTCTGCTCCCGACCAACGTAAACATGCCTGCAGTTGACACTCTGGTTCGGAGCCAGGGTTATTATAAACTTGGTTACTTTACTGGCTTTCTCTGGCATGTTTCCAAGGCATCAAAACACCGTGGATAAATCCATTTTCTCCCAACAACATCATTTCTTAGAGGAAGAAAAACAGCTTTAGTGTTAAACAGCTACTTCTGTCAGAGTTGTGAATTCTAACGACTAGTCCTCAAATGACAATAGGGTCTCCTATTCGCGTCAACAAACTCCAACACCATACCCTTATATAAAGTGTGTTTGCATCTTGCCTCGTCGGGAGCAAGGTATAATGGAACCAACCAGACCTTTCAAACCAAGCAAAAAAGAGTGAAAAAGCAAACTCTGATAGGAGGCTTTAAGTTGATCCTGTCTCTGAGCTGTCACTCCATCTTCTGGAAGATGGAGACAGCGATATCTTCAAAAACAAAAAAAATCTGAAGATACTAAGTAGAGTGTAAGTTAAATTATTCTAGGAATTTACCACCCCTGCCGCCGAGCACCATTTCACCAAATTCCCTACTTCATTGCCCATATCCCATCAGCTAGTAACCTTTTCTCTATTTGACCTGGAATAGTTAAGGAAAGGCTGTGTGACTGCAGCTTAGGATTCCCAGGTAGACAGGAGGTAGGTGCATGGGTGTATTAGTCGGCGTAGGCTGCTATGACAAACATCCCAGCCCAGGTGGCTTATAGCTCTCAGCTCTGCAGCTGCAGCCCAAGGTCCGGGTATGGCAGACATGGGGTCTGCTGAGGGCTGCTTCCTGGCTCAGAGATGGCGCCTGCTCCTGCCCTTACGTGGTCGAAGGGCAGGGGGCTCTCTGGGTCTCTTTTATAAGGACCCTCACCCCATTCATGAGACGGCACCCTCATGACCCCAGCCCCTCCCAGAGCCCCACCTCCCAACACCAACATGTTGGGGTGAGGAGCCAACATATGAAGTGGAGGGGGGATTCATGTTAAGGCTGTTGCAGGGGCTCATGGGAAATGGGGCTGCAGGTCTGGCTGGGTCCAGCTCAGGGAGACATGTTTCTGCTTTCTCTCCTTTGAGGACTGGGATGGCTTTCTCCCAGACCTTGACCATCTTCCCTGCACTCTGTATTTGGGGGCACGAGTGTCATTCCCAATGGGAGCAAGCCCCAGCCCAGACCGAATGACACAAGAGAGAGAGAGAAACAGAGAAAGGACACAGAGGAGTTTTGCTGCGGCTGGGGCAAGCTGAGCCTGCAGCAGGCTCTTGTCTTCAGCCTCTGCGGGTTACCATTCGCTTCTTTTTGCTCCCGTTTCTTTCTTTGGGAGTTCTGTGGTGTCCCCCAAAGACTTCTTGAATCATAGACATGGTAGCACTTAATTAATTTCTATCGAGTCTGGCCTCCAAATATCTAACACTTAAATTCAAGGTCTGCTGCTTCCCGTCAGTGAATTCCCGCGCAAATATTGAGCTATTTACCCGCAGAGCAGGAAAGAGCCACAGCCTCATTAATCTCTCCTCCGCCCGAGCCCAGCCCCCTCCCCACCACCTCTGCACGGAAGGGATGGAGTAGCCAGCTCCATCTATTATTTAGAGGGGGCCATTGATTTATACAACTTTTCTTGGTCAGAAGTCTATGATTCATTCGCTGTGTCTTCGGTTTGACTGCAGAGAAGAGCTGTGTGTGGGGAGCAGGGGCCTAGCCAGCGCGGGCGGCTGTCGGGGTGGGGGGCCACTGGTTTATCCAAATGCACGCTCTCTGCAGGGGCAGCACCCTGAAGCTGGCACGCCAGGACTTTGCCCGGAATGCATTTTCGGGAAATTGGGAGGAAGAGTTTATTTTCGGGGCTCACGGTCTCAGAGTCTCCGTCTCCAGACGGTCAGCTCCATTCCTTGGGGACCCAGGTGACGGAGAACATCATGGCGCAAGGGCGTGGAGAAGCTCAGCTCAGCTCACCCAATGCACACCCCAGGGGCACGCCCCAGTGACCCTGGTCCTCTGGCCACACTCTGCCTGCTCAGAGGATTCAGGCCCTGATTGAGTTCGACCTCTGATGACCAGTCACCCCACCTCTGAACGTTCTTGCATCGGCTCACACGTGAGCTCATCTGAACCACACTCTATCCAGAGCCAAATCCCCAATTTTTAACTGTTTCTGTGCCATGCATTGGTTAGTAAGCAGTCCCTGGACTTGTTGTGCGTGTTCTTAAAAATACGGACATTAGCTCCGCTAACTCCTTTCTAACTTTTTAAAAAGTATCTGATTGGCACATGCTAATTAGACGTAGTTACAGGGGACAGTGGGATGGTTCCATGTCTGCATACACTGTCTGGTGACCCAATCGTGGCGATTAGCGTATCTCTCCCCTTAAAGTGCCGTGAGGAAGGGAAGTTCTGTCTACGGCACAGTAGGAGAGCAAGTAGTCACATGTTTTATAAAGAAACAACAAGTGTTTAAGGAGGTGGAAATGCTGATTATCTTGATCTGATCTTGATACACTGTAGACCTACATCGAATCTCACATTATTGCCCCATAAATACGGGTGATTAAAAATTGAAATAAAGGAAAACAACTAGTGTAGGAAACAAGAATAAATGAACTATTTCTTTTTGTGGTAAAAATAGTTAAGTCCTCTTTTCCAGGAATTTGGAAAAGTCTGATTCTTTATTTTTAGCTTCTTTATCTAACTTCTTTTTTTTCCCATATTTTCTTTGGTACATGATAGTTGTGCATCATGGTGGAATTCCTCTCTCTAGGAATTTTGAGATGCACGATGATTTTTTTTTAATGATAGTAACCAGAACTTATCCATTATACCTAACTGTACATCATCTGACTTTTTTTTTTTTTCATTTTTTTACTGGTGCATGATAGTTGTGCATCACGGTGGAATCTGTTGTCACCTATCCGTACATCTACGCCGTGTGACACTATAATCTGGCAACTCTCATTCCTCGGTATTTCCCTTCTACTTTTTCCAAATCATCTGAACCTTGGAAAGCCATGCTCATGCCCTATGATTCTTGACCTTTGAAAAACAATTAAATAATAGTCTAGAAAAGAAGTTGAACGCTGAGATCTTAACACCCGTGGAAAAGAAAGTGTTAACGACCATCCAAGAATGTCTCTTCTTGATTTACTGGAGACACCTAGAAAATTAAAAAAAACAGGTGACCCGGGCAAGTCCCTCGGAGGCTTGCAAATGTCAGAGCTCCCGGCAAAGTCGGTGACGGGATTTCTAGTCGGAGAGACTGGGTTCAAGGTCTCCGTTCGGCAGGCTGTGACCGTCTGGCTGGGGATGTTTATGGGTGCAGGAGCACCGGTCCCAGGAGAATGCTGCTCACATCAGCGAGGTAGCGGGGTTTGCAGTGAGAGGCTCCACGGGACATTTCATTTCCTTTAGACTAAAGGATGCATCCAGAGCTCGGTGCACCATTGGGAGACCCACTGAGATAAACCTGGGGCCAGAGAGCTTCCTAATGCCACCAGAAAGGGTTTGAGGAGGAGAATTGATGGTTGAGGACTTGGGACTTGGTTTCTGTTTCCTCGGTCTATTTATCGTGTTACAACTCATGCCATTTGGGCATCCCAAGTCCCATTCTATTTCTGTGTGTGGACAGGGGTGCTAGGGATTGTGCACAGGGGAGCTGCATCACTGAACCACTGTTTTGTTTTGCGGCACTGCACCCACTGTTTTGTTTTAATTCTGAGACAGGGTCCAACTCGTAGCCTTCCTGCCTCAGCCTCCCAACTCTCTGAGTTACTGCATCTAGCTCCATTTTATTTTGAGAGTGATGAGATGCCAAGCAACTGTACCTTCAAAGAAAGATAAAATCTAATTATGTCCCCATGCAATTTTGCAATAAAAATGCCTGAGCCCGGAAGCCAATGGCGCAATGCTTCCTAAAACCCGCCTATCATCCAGTGCCAAACTCCGAGTCAAATGAGTGCAAAATACGAACCTTTTCAGACAGCCCAAGTCTTAAAAAAAAAAAATAAGAATTAATGCATTATCAGGCAAGTACTAATGGGTGTGATTTTCCAAATGAGAAAAAATTGAGGCTAAGTACCTGGCAGGGCCAAGCAAAGAGCAAAAGACACATTATATATTTTGCATTTTGTATTGATTATTTGTTTTGTATCTGATTATATATTTGGCATTTTACACTGAGGTTCCCAGGTACCCCCATCTGCGGCATCGCCAAAAAGATATCAGAAACAAACCTCGGGCAACTCCAGCAAACCTGCAGCTCAAACCAACCCCTGTTCAAAGGCTGTTTTTATGAACCACAGAAACGTATCAATTTTCAAAACATGCAATTTAACGCAGAAGCATAATGACGTGTTAAGGAGGCGGCTGTCAGAGTGGAGGTGACTGTGTCTCTCGGCAGAATGCCGTTGTTTGTGTAGAGGAGATGGCACAAAATGCCAGGAGCTGTGTTGGTTCCCTCAGACTGAAATTCTTGAAATGCTACCTGTCTGCACCCTAGAATTACCTATTATGCAGATCAAGTATCAGTGGTGGAGATCCCATGGGAATGTCACAGAGAACTCTTCACCACGTGAGAGACACCTTAACACCAGGAAGGCGCCTTCCACCAAACCCCAACTCTGCCAACGCCTGGAACGTGGGCTTCCCAGCCTCCAGAACTTGAGAATGGTGTTTGCTGTTTAAATCACCGAGTCTCTGGCAATTTGTTACAGCAGCCTGAGCTGACTAAGACAGATCAGCCCGTGATAAATAATGGAGAGCGAGAACACAGGGTGATTTATTTTACTTTGTGTTCCTTTCCAGTGTTTCTTCACATTATTAAAGTTTTAAACTCTAAGGACCCTCGGCTGAAAGAGTGGTCCACAGACTAGCTGCAGCATTAGCACCACGTGGAAGACGGTGGGAAATGCCAACCTCCCGTCCCTTCTGCAGGCCTCTGGATTTTGATGAGATCCCCTGTGGTTTTGGATGCAGGGCTAACTTTGAGAAGGACTAAGTTAAAGATGATTTGTTTTAGTCAGTTTTTTCAGTGCTGTGACCAAAAGACCCAACACAACAATTTTAGGAGGAGACGTTGATTTGGGCTCCTGGTGTCCGAGGTCCAGTCCCTGGTGGCCGACTCCATGGCTCTGGCCCAAGGGGAGCAGAACAAGATGGCGGCAGGGCCTGGAGGAGGAGAGCAGCTCAGGACAGGGCACCAGGGGGCAGAGAGAGCTCTGTCACCAGGGACAGGATAGAGACCCCCAAGGCACAGCCCAGGGACCCCCTCCTCCAGCCACACCCCACCTGCTGCAGTCACCGCCCAGGGAGTCCATCCAAGTGGATTAATCTGCTGATTGGTTTAAGGCTCTCATAACCCAACATCTCCCCTCTGAACTTATTGCATTGTCTCACACGTGACATTTGGGGAGGGACAACTCATATCCAAACCGTAACAACGATGTCTTAGTATCTAGCAAAATGTAGATGTTAAAAATTTGTCACGTATTAAAAAACATGCTTGGTATTTCCAGTAATGCTTTCACTTTTGTTTAATATAAATGCAAAAAATAAAAATAAAATTGAGAGCTATTTGGAACTAAGGATGACTGCCCATGGGTAGCGATCGAGTAGGTCACGTTTCCGAAACCCTTGAACGTGGAGAGGAAAAGCCCGCCATGTGTCTTTCACAAGGGACATGCTGGTGAGGAGACATGAGCCTCACCTGGGCTTTGAAGAGGCAACTGGACCGTTCTCAGATCAGCAAGGGCTCACTGTGGTCACATTGCAGTGTGCAGAGAGTGGGGTGGGAGGAACAACAGGAAGCCAGGGACAGGTCATGTGGGGCCTTGCAGATGTCCAAAAGGACATCCATGTGGACAGGAAGGGCAATAGTGGATCCCTGGGGCCATGGAGCAGGCTGGGTCAGCCACCCTGTGAAACCTTGCTGCTTCTCTGAGGATACACAGAGGAGACAGGCATCAGACACAATACCAGCCCCAAAGGCACCCTGCCTCTCTGCCTACTCGGCTCCTGAGGGCACACAGGAGGGAGACTGTGGATTCAGAAACCCAGGTAGAAGTGGCTTTCTCTCTCCCACTCACAACAACCCTTTCCAACCAGAGCACCTCCCTTTGTATCTACTCCGCATTTTAGCTTCCTGCAAGAGCGTCAGGACGTGTTTGGAAGAAGCTGCATGGACTGATACGTACTGTGCGTCTCCTTCCATTTCCTATTCACCAGATTTTCCCATCAGAGTCCTGCGAGGGTCTCATTACACAGCAGCGTGTCAGCTTTCATCACTGTAACAAAGTACCTGAGCCCAGCAACTTGCAAAGACGAAAGGTTCATTAAAGGTTCATTTTGACTCCCGGGTTTGGATGCTCCGGGCTATGACCAGTTGGTCCCGTCCTTTGGGGCCTGTGGTGAGGCAGCACTTCAGGCAGGAGTGAGTGCCCAGCAGAGCAAAGCCGTTTGCCTCCAGGCAGGAAGTATTGTCATTATTATTTGTGGCGCTGGGGATCAAACCTGGGGAACAGTACGTTGGAAGACAGTTTGGTCATTTTTAACTTTTCTACAAAACTGCGTATGCCCTTCCCGTAAGACTCTGAAATCACACACCTTGAAATGAACCTGAATGATTTGCATGCTGAGGTCCACGTGCGCAGAATACCGTCTGCACACAGAGATGTGTAGAGGAGCTTTGCTCAGAGTATCCAGAGATTAGATGTCCCTCACGAGGTGAGTGGACACATCAGCCACAGTGTCCTCAGCAAGTGGACTGGGATCCGGTGCTAAAAGAAAGGAGCTAGGGCCAGGCACCATGGCCCACACCGGTAACCCCAGGGCTCAGGAGGCTGAGGCAGGAGGATGGCGAGTTCAGAGCCAGCCTCAGCAACTTAGCGAGGCCCCGAGCAACTCAGGGAGACCCTGTCTCTAAATCCAACAGGATATGGCTCAGTGGCGAAGGGCCCTTGGGTTCCACAGCCAGTTCCAAAAAAGAGAGAAGGCAAAGAAGACATGGCCTGTCCAGCCACGGAAAGATGTGTAGGTACCAAAGTGCACTCAAGGGCGAAAGCCAGGCTGCAAAGGCTCCAGACAGCCCGGTCCCCACCCCGCACAGCCTCAAAGCACCAAAGTGCAGAGACGGTGTGAAATTCAGTGGTTCCCGGAGGGGAGGGGGAGACAGGGTCGGACGGGCAGAACCCAGAGCATTTCGGGGACAGGGACCCGATTATGTAGGACACTGTGCTGGAGACGCCTGTCTGTATACATTTGTCACAACTGCAGCCTGGAGGGACACCCAGAGTCCCCCTCATATCAAGTAGGGCCCTGGGGGGTGGTCATGGGTCAAAGTCAGGGAGGCTTGGGGTTGTTTTACGGCAGGAGAAATATGGGAGCTCTCTGATTTTAACCTTTCTATACAGTCGTCTTCGGGTTCCATGTCTAAGGTGCCTACAAAGCTTGGATGAATTCGGTGCTGAGGCTTGGGTCTCAACCCCAAGGCATCTCATTGATATGTGTGCAAATGTTCAAAAATCTGGAAGAAACGGGCAATATCTAAAGTACTTGAAGACGCTCGCGATCTCATTCTCTCACCTGGAAAACCCACTACTATCTCCTTTATTTTTAAGTTCAGCTGATTATCAGCCTTAAATCCACTTGCAACTTTAACTCCTCTTGTGGCCCCAAGCATTGGGCATCTGGTGGACGCAGGGTTTGCAGAAACAGAAAGGAGATCTTGTGCCTTTGTGACTCACAGTTTCACGTTCCATTCTTACCTTCTTTACATTTCCACGGACATATTTCTATTAACTTGTTCTGCGAAAGACAAAGAGAGTGAGTCAAATTTCCCCAACAACTGAGCATCTTTGCATTTCCAACTTGATTTTGTCAAGCACCTTTTGGCTACAGTTGAAAGCTTTGTCCTTCAACTCGCACACGGGCATGACTCTAATACCTTCCTGGACATTTTATCTTGACTGAGCGACTGCTTTCCTTTTGGGTGAAGATCTGAATCATTCATTTTTCAATATGGATTTCTATAGATAAAACTCGAACGACTTAAAATCAATTTCAGATTATTGAAAAAAAAAAGTTTAAAAGATTTCTCATTAACCTTTCCTAGGGTGATTAAAACAATGCAAAAATCAACCCAAAATACTGATTGCAGTTATCATTTCATGAATATGAATTTCAAGAGGAAGCCATGGAGGCAAACGCAGGACACGTCGTCCTGCACGCTTCTTGGTCGAAACACGAGTCTTGTTTGGGATTGAGAAAGCCTCAGGATCTGCCCCAAACACGGGTTCCATTAGGGATTTTCAATACCCAGTCACCTGGGTATTCATTTGCAAAAGTGTTAGGGGTTGATATTGATGTCCTTAGAGGTTCAAGAATAAATGCCCAAGATTTTAAAGTCTTGACATTCAGATCATTTGTGTAAAAGGCATACAAATGCCATCTCACCACCACTTTCTTCTGAGTACAAATTATTTACCACCATGGGTATACACATCAGAACCACATACCGATGCTTTTCCATTACGATGAGGTCATCTGCCGAGAAACACAAGTCGAAAACAGCACAGGTCAAAGGTGCACTGAATACCTCTGAGCCAGAGCATCCTAGATGAGCAGCCCGGCATCTTGGAGAGTGTGGGTCATGACTATGTGGATGGCGGGAACCTGGGGTGCTTTTAAAAAAATATATTTTACAGTGGATGAACTCAATACCTGTATTTCATTTTTCTATGTGGTGCTGAGGATCAAACCCAGTGCCTCACGCGTGCTGGGCAAGGGCTCCACCAACCGAGCTACAAAACCAGCCCCTGGGGAGTATGTGCACTTATATACGTTACATATATATAAAATGTACGTACGCATATACATAAAGCACATAGATAATGTATAGATACGTGCGTACACAGGTCTGTATGTTCTATGTTTAGAAGAGCGTAGTTACATCCATATACACACACAGAAGACAACAGCATAGTTTGAAAACAGGATCAAGCTGTCTCAGGAATAAATTCCAAATTGCATCGGTTAACAGCACTTCACGTGAACTCAGTGCACTTTGGTTATAGATTTAAGAAATGATACCCAGCGTAGGAAAAATGTTTCCTCCCGAAGATGGTCACATCCGGAGATGGTGACCTGTCTCTTAGAGGACAAAGAGAAATCAAAGTTGTAAATGGAATTAAGGCTGATAATCAGCAGAACTTAAAATCAAGGAGATAGTAGTGGGTTTTCCAGGTGAGAGAAGGCGATCGCGAGCATCTTCAAGAGTGGAAGAGGGGGACAGGAATGAGTCTCAGGGAGGTGACCCGAGGGGGCTCACTCATGCAGACAGTCCCTGGCTTTGAAGACGGGAAGGGGCCACCCGTCTAGGGAGGCCAACCACCTCTTCCTGGCTCTCCCAGCACCGTGTTGACTGGAGGAACTCGTTATGGATTTCTGAACCTCACGACTGTGAGATCACCTAGAAATTCATATTGTTGAATTTGCCTATGGAACTGTGCCTGGTGGACTGAGGCCACCTCAGACTTGTGCGTCAGACTCACGAGACGTGCGGATTGCCAAAAGGTCACAAAGAGCCGCCTTCACAAGGGCCCGGTGATGGGTGCGGTCAAGTTAAAAAAGAAAACGACTCTTGAGGGACAGTCCGCGTGGGTACAACGTCACTTCTTTGGAAATTCACCACGGCACAGTTCAGAACCCATTTTTTTTTTTTAAAGTAACTTCTTATTCCAGTCTGGAAGCTCTGGTTTCCAGAGAAATTGGAAATGCTCTGAGTTTATTCATTGCTGATTGTCATCGCTGCCCTCGATCCGGGCCACCCGAGATGGGAGTAAAAGGATAAGAACTTAATTATTTGGCTGCTTATTTCATTATTTTCTTTTGGTCGGTAGTAATGAAATGGAGCCCACGTCCTGCGTTAGCAGGCAGTCTCCTTGCTAATGACTTCCTCCAGGAACCATTGAGTTTTCTCACTTAATCAATGATTTCATTATTTGATGTGGTGCTTGGTGACTCTCTCCCCTCGGGGGTCGGTGTATACAGGGCTACACACACACACACGCACACACACACACAGGCTGGCTGTTGGAGAGCATTTCTTCCTGCCCAGCAATTTATATTATCTTAAAATATTATAGATCTCCTGTTTTTTTTTTTTTTTTTTTAAAAACAAACTCCTACCAGTTTGCCGTCTCCATTATGCTATGGAACATGGTTACTTGAGGTTTTCCATTGCAAAGTGTATGGAATCGCAGATCCACAGTGTAGGATCGTGGCCTGTGGTTTGAAGAAGTTATTTTTCCAGAAAAGGAGACGGACATTTCTATGCCAGCACCATTCCCCACAAGTGCAATTCTCCTACCAGCTTCAAAGTAAGTCCTGCGGGTGAGGCACCTTGCAAGGGTAAGAAAACAAACTTGAATCTGATTCTGACTGTCTGCAAAACCTGGGGGCTTTTGACTCATGCTCTCTCCCTCTTTCTCTCTTAAATTCCGTAGGAGACAGTTGGGCGCAGTGGTGCACACCTGTCATCCCAGGGCTCGGGAGGCTGAGGCTGGAGGATCGTGAGGTCAAAGCCAGCCTCAGCCAAAGGGAGGCCCTCAGCAACTCAGGGAGACCCTGTCTCTAAATAAAATAACAAAATAGGGCTGGGGACGGGGCTCGGTGGTCAAGTGCCCCTGAGTTCAATCCCAGGTACCAAAAAAATAAAAAAATAAAAACTGCTAAGCAGGCAACTCCTATCACTGGCCTGTGTGTGGGAATCTGAAGACCATGGAAGATCTCTCTTTCTCCAAGACCACTAGAGAGGAAGGAGTTAAAGAGATTAAAAATAGCACAGTCGTTTTAGAAATCTAGATGTTAAAAGAGGAACCGACGCACGGGGAGAGATGAGTTTTGATGATGCTATATAATGGGTTCCTGAAACGCTTAAATGTAATTAAAGATATAAAAAGGAGAGGGTGAAGTGTGGAAGAGTTATGAATATACCGCCCCATAATTAGTTGCTTTTTTGAGATATAGCACTAGTTCAGACTGTTTTTGGCCATAAAAAAAAAGAGAGAGAGAGAGAGACAGAAAGAGAGAGAGAGGGATGTACATGAAGAAAAAAAGAAAAAAAGGAGTTATACATGGGGTTGTAGAGTGGCCACCGAGCGAGAAAGGAGAACCCGATTTGGGGACCTATGAAGAAGGTCCCCAGTGACGGAATATCAGCGAGCGTGCTAGGTAAACCTCTCGCCTTCCATGGCAACTTGATAGAGTCCCATCACGGTGAACCTGACTCCATTTCCACAGTCCCAGGCTCAGCGCGTTTGAGTCTGTTTTGCCGAGAGAGGAATGAAGCAGGATTGACGCTCGGCACAGCCTCACGAGAGCGACCCTTCTCCTGAGCCATCTGCCCCGAGAGCTTGCCCGTCGGATCACGGGGAGGAGGCTGCACGTGCGATCCAAGGCCCTTGTTCTGGATCAAAGATTCTAGCCCAGCAGAGACGCCCGTTGGACCCTTGCAGGACGGTCTCCCACACTCAAAAGACCCAGGGACCCCTTCCTAAGGGCACCTCTGCACAGCAGCATCTTAGAGCGCGTCCATTTTCAGTGGCGCGGTGGCGGCGGTCAGCCCTGGGAAGGTTTGAAAGTCCTTGTAGAGAGGCCTTTTGGGAGAGGGAGCGAGGTTCATTCCATCTGGCAAGAAAGACCTCTCAAATGTCTACTCTTTTTGAGGGGGAAAATGGTGATTTTCAATCTGAGAAGCACTGTTGGATTTAAAATTGACTTTTGAATGCATTAAGGTCTCCATCTTAAAACGTGTTTTCTTTTAATTTGGTCCTATTAAGCGCATGAGTACTATTCTGACACAGAAATCTGGGAAATTGTACAAAACCCAAGTTCATTCTTTGCAATGGGTCCTTTGAAATAGTTTGGGGTCAACTGAACAGTGTGCTTTCCAAATCCTGACCATATGGAGCGTGGGTGTTGCCGGGGGAGTACATATAAAAAGAGATGGAGCATGGATCACCGTTCTAGCTGGAAAGCAGGGTTTCTCAACCTCGGCACCCCTGATATTTGTCTCTGGAGAATTCCTTGGGGTGGGGCTGCCCTGTGCATTGCAAAACGTTCAGCCACTTTCCTGGTCTCCACCTATTAGAAGCCAAAAGAAGGTCCAAACAGGACCAAATGTCCCCGGGAGATGACATTGTCCCAGTTGAAAACCAGTGTTAGAAATGTTTCTCATAAACGGAGCGCCGAGGCACACTCCTGGGATCCCAGCGACTTGGGAGGCTGAGACAGGAGGATCATGAGTTCAAAGCCAGCCTCAGCAAAAAGCCAGGCGCTAAGCAACTCAGTGAGACCCTGTCTCTAAAGAAAATGCAAAATAGGGCTGGGGAGGGGGCTCAGGGGTCGAGTGCCTCCCAGTTCAATCCCTGGTACCAAAAAAAAAAAAAAAATTGAACAACTGCAACAATATGCTGTAATAAAAAGTTATGGGATTGTGGTCTCTCGCTCTCAAAATCTCACTGTACACTCCTGATCTGTACAGTGAGGACTCGGGCAGTGAATCTCTGAACCTGCACAGAACAGAAGACTGCTGCAATTCGGTGGTGAGATTTTTTTTTTCTTAGATTTTGTGCCATCCTCACGTCCCCGAACCCGTAAGCTCTGTGAGAGTCCTCCCCATCTTATTTACCTTCCTCCGACTCTCAGAAAATTAATGAGCCCTTCTCAAGAGTGGATAGATACACGATGAAAATGAGTCTGCCCACGCCCGTATCCGGGAGAATTAGAGAAGATGTGATGAGATTAATATGGCATTTACACCTGCGCGGGTTCTTTGGCAGTGTATTAAATGGAATTTGATGGACTTTGCATAAGTGGATTTTACAAATAACACCCGCCGTTCACTCTCGTCTCCTTACTGGGTTAGAAACTCAATGAAGGGGGCCATTACAGTCCAGGTCGTGGATAAGCAAGACGCACGCTAGATACCGTGGTTGCTTTGTAGCTTCTGAACCGGGAAAAATCTCTGTGGAACGACAAGGTGCCCTGTCCATCATAAAGGAGAAAGCAGTCCACCTCGTTAACCTGGCTACTTGGCTTCGATGACTTTGCTGGGATGTTCCCAAGATGGGTGCAAACTCGTGGGAAGAAATTACAGGAAGACAAGCTTTTGGAAGAAAGTCAGTACCGATTCGTGGTTTTAAAAGGATGTGAAAGCTCAGGGCAGCTCAGGACAGGCAGGAAAGAGGGCTGCTTCATCTGGTCACGGAGCATGCATGAGGGTGTGAAGGTGGGGTTCCCGGTACCACCTACAGCCAGAAGTAAAAAGCCAACCGTATGGAGCGTGCTTCGTCTGCCTGGTGCACTCCACCCTCAGTTCTGAGCACAGAGGAAACCTTTCAAGCCACACGGAATGCAGAATGCCATTTATTGACCATTATGTCCAGCCTGCATGGGCTGACTGCTAGGGAAGCTGCGTGGGCATCCAAGTTATTTGGGGTCTTGTGTGATGGTGAACATTTCCAGGTGTCTCTTGGGAAAAAAGCATTCTTTCCAAAGTATCCCCCCCCTGCCCCCCGCCAAGAGAGAACTTTGGGCCACCATTTTTCATGCCAAACAGGCTGGCTTCGTCCGTCGACTTCGCTAGTAACGGACTGGGTAAGTTATAAAGAAAGGATGGTTACTTTGGCTCCTGGTCCTGGCTGCATCTGGTGATGGACCTTTTGCTAGCAAAGCCTGGACACGGTGGAGTGCATCGTTTTACGTGGTGACAGATGGCGTCTGAGCATGTCTGTGTGTCCTCTGGTCTGTCTCCCTCTTCTTACGAAGCCATTAGGATTCAGTCATGGGGGCTCCACTGTGATGACCTCATCTGATAGTTTCACCAGGTCCCAAAGGTCCCTTCTCCAAGCACGGTACTGAATCAAGTTTGCAAGCTCTTAATACCTCACAGTGGGGATGGAACTCCAACGTGTCACAGGGCACGAGCGTCGTCCAGCCGAGAGTTTTCCTTACAATATCGGATTCTTACTCTTTCGCTTTTCTCCCTCGAAGAGTCATTTCATCTCCTTTCCTGTTCCTGAACCTGCTCTGTCTGAGGTCATGCAAGATTTTCTGCTTGTCACATGCTCCCTCATTTTGCACAGGACACCGTTGACCTCGCTGGCTCTGGTGACCCCTGGCTCTTTCCCTGAGCCTCAGCTGCTGCCGGGTTCCGCTGATAGATGCCACTCATACAGCGACTGCGTATCCCCCTCCCCTCTCTGCTTCTCCCTGGCCCTTAATGGCTTTTCGTGAGACTCTCTTCTTAACATGTTGCTCGTACCCGGAGCCTTTGGCTGGAGTTAGCTCGGTGAGGATCCGACACGCCGTCTCCATGAATTCTGACTTGGCCCTCGCTGTAACACCTGCAAGTCTGCGCCTTGCCTCCTCAACGCCCCACACCAGTCCTTTGGAAGCTCTGTGCGCTCAGTAACTGCCTTCACCATCCCGACAACGCATCCCGAGAGCAACCTCCACATTAACTTTTGATACCTACAGTTCTCCCATTTGGGCAAAACCAGATCCGTCTTGTCTAGACCACACTCTACTCTCTCAAGGACTTGGGATTGATGTCGGTTGTGATTAGATATAAAGTGTCCCCCCCCCCCCAAATTATGTGTTGAAGGCCGTGGTCCCCAATGCAGCAATGTTCAAAGGTGGTGCTCTGGGGGGAAGTGATGGATCGGGAGGGCTCTGACCTCATCAGTGGATTAATCCATCGGGGGAGTCGGAATTTAAATGGATTATTCGGAGGTGGTGGAGACAGTAGGAAGTGGGGCCTTGGGGACTATCTTCTCCCTGCCCCTTTCTATCCTTGTGATGTTAGCCGTTCTGTCTGGGCCATAAGAGTCTGGAAGTTCTACTGTTTACCTAACTTCTCTGGGTTCAGGGTTTCCTCCAAAAATACTAGTCTGGAAATTCTCCGAGGGTTTGAAACTCTTGAATCTTTTAAAGATCTCCTTAAAGGTTATCCTAGCCACGTTTTCTTCTCGTTTGAATCTTTTCATCTGGAGGGGGTACCCGTTTGATTGGAGCAGCATTCCGGGAAAAGGAGATTCAAGGATTTCTCTGCCATGACTTGGATTCAGAGCCGTCTACACCCTTCACACCCTGATAATCATCTCCAAAACTGGCTCCTACAGTCTCTCCTGGTTCCCACTCAGGGATTGCAGATTTATCTCCCTGAAGCACAGCTATGACACCTTCCTCCTTCCACGCTTGGAATCCATGACGATGTTCGTCTTGTGCCCGCTGCCAAGCGGCACGTTCCTTGTGCAGGCTGGGCACGTCTGTCTCCAGGACATGGCCCTGTCTTCTCCCCCACTCCTCACCGCGATGGCGCATGCAGCAGATGATTCACATCACTCCAATCTAGCACGGCTCCTGCTTCCAGACATCTCCCTTCTGTCTTCGGCCCGGGGAACCTTCTGCACTTCTTCACCAGGCACAGTACTCCACAGAGCACATTCCTCGCCTCCAGGGGAGGAAAAACTCTCTGCTTGTCTTCTCCTAGACCCCCTAAGCATGCTCTGTGCCTCTGAGTTGCATCCCGAGTCTCCCCCACCTTTTGAATCCACGTATGCCTTTTTAGCAATGAGAATTTCAATGCATTCGGGGGCCTGCTTACCAGAGTTAACTGGAAAGAGAGGTGGCCCGCCAGGTGCCTCAGTATCATAAGGGGTAAAGAAAAACTAGGACGGAAATGACCTTTGAGAGTCGGCTTTGCAAGAGGTATAAGATGCTCGCATAGAGAAAATCCAAGCTAAAGGGTCTTCCTGCAACTGTTAGGAGGGAGACAGCTCAGGTTCAGATTCGAGGGACTGAGAGTATCTGTGTTCAGTGCAAAGTTAGCAGAGCTAATTGGGATTGCAGGCCGCAGAGGTTAAACAAAGTTTGTGCTTGGCTGTTTGTCCATTTTCAGTATCTGCAGAACGCTCGCTTCTGAGACCGTAGTGGGCACCCACTGAAAATGTTTAACAAGGTGCGAGACAAACTCAGAAAAAGAAGGAACAAGGTGTTCAAGAAAAATAGAAAAAAAAGAAAATAAAAGTGTCTTGCCAATGAACATCTTTCACCCTGAAGATTGCTAACTTCCAGCCATCAATGTCAATCCCTCCAGATGGAAAATCCTTAGGGAACTCTCTGCGTGAAAAGTCTGTATGCCATTGTCAGAGATTTCCTAGGTTTACCGGTTATTGTTGTCTCTCTAATTCTGTTTTCCTATCTGATCTTGAATTTCGGACCCCAAGATATTCCATGTGATTATTGCGATTGGGTGTGCATGACTACGGTGCCTCCTGATTGACGTCTGGGGACTACGTGAATGAATGCAGCAAGAAATGATGTTTCGGATGTTAGGAGAACGCTTCTTGTCTGATTTTCTCCCTCTTCCTAAGATTTAAAATCAGCAGAGGAGCTGCATTCATCGTCTTCTGGGATATGTGCATTGCTTTCCAATCCCATTCATGATTTTTGTGTGTGAAGAGTTAAATGTAGAGGAACCCTAAGCAAATACCAAATTAGTAGGCTGAGTATGTATAGTGTCGATTAATATTTAAGCACATATTGATAAAGTGTGCTTGGTGTGTAAATCTGGCAGAGAGACTTGCCTCCACTATGAATTGCGATTTAGTATTATGCAGAATGTTTAGCAAACTTACCGTGAGATCAGCTATTTCCATGAGAAACATCTTTTACGCGGAGACTTAACACTCTCATCGAAGGTTCGCCTCCACGTTGTGTTAACGTTTAGGAAATTTTGGCAAATTTCTTTTCTTTGCCATATAAGATGATCTTCGTATGATCCTCACTTAATACAGCTCAAAACGGAAACGTGGGGTACATTGTGTCTCATGAAAGCGTGGAAGAAAATATTCTCAAAAGCCACGACCAGAGTGCATCTGGGTTCAACTTGTGGGTGTTGAGGGCAGTCATCCTGGGTGCCTGCAGAATTCCAATTGCGTATTCCATTTGTACCAGCAGTGAACCTTCTAGAAAGGCGTACCCTATGGGAATATTTGCAATGTGCAGAGATAGATGCCCAGGGTCACGAGGAATCTAAGTGACCACAAGCAGCAAATGACCGCGAAGGTTTTAATGCACACAAAGAACTAATAAAAACTGCAAGTCAAAGAAAATGATTTCTGTGTACGCTACTGAGTTGGGGGGAGAGCAAGAAAGATGCAGAATACTCTGTACTCCATAGAAAGCAGGAAGCAAATCTTTGTACTGAAAAAGGATATGCTTTTGTGTTTATATATCGAGAGAGAGAGAGAGAGAGAGAGAGAGAGAATACACAAATTACCTCCACATCTCTGCTTCCGT
This sequence comes from Callospermophilus lateralis, assembly GCF_048772815.1. Lineage (NCBI taxonomy): Eukaryota > Metazoa > Chordata > Mammalia > Rodentia > Sciuridae > Callospermophilus > Callospermophilus lateralis. Next base: position 8,729,471 of record NC_135326.1, on the reverse strand, counting down.
GGATTCAGCAAACCATACATTGAAAATATTTTTAAGATACTGCATTTGTTCTGAACATGTACAAACTTTTATTCTTATCATTGTTCCCCAAACAATTCAGCATAACAACTATTTAGATAACATTTGCGTAGTAGGGGGGATTCTCAGTCACCTGGGGATGTGGGATGGTTGGACAGGTTCTATGCCAGTCCCGTGGCATTTTATGTAAGGGGCTTGAGCAGAATACTCCTGACACACGATCATGCAGGACAGACCTGGAGATGTTGTGTTTGGAAAGACCCTGTCGGCTTTTGGACGACGTGCATTATCATTTGGCATTGCAGCTCTGGACTGGGGGACACAGCTCAGTGGTAGGCTGCTTGCCCAGCATGATGCACGAGACTGTGGATTCCATCCTCAGCATCACGAACATGGAACAAACCTCACAAAGCGTTTAAAAGAACGCTGGCTACCAGGTGCAAGTTTTCTAAAGACAGCCAGTGTCCGTGTCGCAGAAGATTAAGTGGGCATTTGACTTTGGCAGATTGAAAATCAAAATGTGTGGCTCAACAGATAGATAGATATTTCTAGATACGTAGATATGCTGTGTCTATATTCTCTCTCTATAGAACATACATAGAGAATATCATATGTATATTCTATCTTTCCATATATATATGTATGTATGTGCATATGCGTTTACATATACTCTGATTTGCTTGGAGGGTTTAAACCTCCCGAAAAGTAACCTGTCAGATGGCATCAGGCTCAAAAACTTCTTCATCCTAAAATAACCCTCAGGGGAAATGACTTCTGTTCAGATTACGGTTTGGAAAACGTTTTGCATGTAAAAAGCGGTGGTACAAGTGACTTTCCCCTCTATAAAATTTCAGGAATATGATATTTCTATGAGTGTTTTTGCACATTATCTGGTGTCATGAACAGAACGAGGCTCCTTATTAAAAAAAAAAAAAAAAAGAAGACACACAGAATGCAAACCGAGCTTTAAATGACTCCGCAGGGGACACAGATGTCATTTAGACAAATGTTGTCATAATGGGAAAGACAATAACGAGTCCAAAAACTAACTGTGGTAGGAAAATGGGGGTGTCTAGGTAGAGTAATCCGGCACTTTGCACTCGGTGTGCTTAGTGCTCCTCAGTCTGCAACGTTTTGTTATAAGCCATAAACGAAAGGTTTTCTCTATTTTTTTTTTTTTTCACTCCTTCATGCCGCTCCGCCCATAAATAACCTTCTATAGATAGTGGTAGATTATTCAGGAAGAACCAGATAATGGGATCTTACTTTGGAGGGTTTTTCTTTATTCTAAGCATTCCATCTGTCTAACTATATTTATGGCGGGTAAAACACCTGTTTCGATTCCTAGGGAACAATCTGGTCTTCGACTCACAGCTGGTGAGAGTCAGCGACGGTGTTCGGGAACTATTTCTCAAGTGAGGCAGATGGCTATCGAGAGCAACTTGGTTAATTTTATTTTTTATCATCCAAAAAAAAAAAAAAAAAAGATTAAAAAGGTGGACAGACTCACAGAGACAGGACTGACCGTCCCCCGGTATAAAGAGCCCGAATTCCAGCGAGGCCAAAATCTCGCTGGAATAATGAGAATCCAATCAATATTCAAAACTGTCCCATAGATGGGCAATAAGAACAGATATGTCCAAGAGCCGGAATGACCCGAATGTTTGGATGTCGTTGGATTTGAGCAGGTCTCCTTCAGAACGCACAATTGAAGCCGCTTCCTGCCGCCGTCGGTACACGGAAGGTGGAGTTGGCGTTCCCAGGGGCCATATGCTGGGAAGTCTGGGCCAGACCCAGAACTTGGGAGTCATCAACTTACAGACTAGAATTTAGTTTAGAATTTGCTTACTCCCAGAGAAAGGAATGGGTGAAAGCTAAGGTCACCAAGAAATGGGATTGACAAGGAAGAGACAGACGTTGACTCTGAAAGTAGAGTCTCTGCTGTTGCATGACCAACTCAAGTAGAATCACCTTGGAGAGGGCCGGAAGGTACCGTGAGGCACCCCAGGAAAAGCTGGTGCATAATCTGGATGCTTCAGGCTGTTTGGAATACTTGGTTTTTGCTTTTAGGTTGTGGGAGATGATTGAAATAAAATGTGTGCAATTGGTAAAATGGATGAAATACAAGAAAGGCAACGCTAAAAATGAATCGGAGAGAAAAACAATACGGATAATGAAGAGACACCAGGTAAGCGAAGGAACTGGCACTTTTGCCCCGATTCATCTAAGTGAACCAATTCAGTTTTCAACATTGAATACTGTTCCAGCTCCGTATGGTGCTTAAAGCATGAAGGAGACCAGATCTGTTCGCCTGAGCTTTTAATGAAATGATTAGAAGGATTTGACTAGGTGTGTGATCAATATCTACCCGTCTATGGAAATCTAATTTGTTCAATTAATAAGCTCTGGCTTTATGGGTTGCATAAATAAAACGTGGATACGCAGCGGAGCCTGCTACAGAAATGTAAGTGGGTTACACAGGGAAGTAAAAACAGCGGTGTGCTTCATGCACACAGACTCTGGGGATGCCAAGGAATTTATCAACATGAAAGGAGGAAGATGCAGGAATAAATTCCGCGTTGCCTGCGGCTAGTGGAAATTAAGCCGTGGAATTACCTGTTGGTCGAGGGGAGATGAAGCCGACGTTCTGATGCCCTCTGGAATATGGTGAATAAGCTCCTGTAATGCGGAGGCGAGAGTCACTAATTGAGAACATCTGCTTGAGAATACTTAAGCGGAGGCAGAGGGAGTGTACCTGGCTATCGGTAGAATTAATTCTTGGTTCCCATGTTTTGTCACTGGAAGCAAAACATGCAACATAAGTCGGCAGGTAAAAATAAGGAGGTGACAGAATTGAGATGAATCTGATCCACTGATGAGTCAATACGAGTGGATGCAGGGACCCACTTGGAGCAGATAGGTCACTGGGGATATGCCCGGGAGAGTCGACCTTCTGTCTCTCTCCCCCTTTCTCTCTCCCCATCTCTCTCTCTGTGCCTCTCGGCGGCCATGGGCTACGCAGCTTTGCTTCACAATGCCCCTCGGTCACGTTTCTGCCTTGGGCTGCATCAGCCTCTGACTCGTCTTTTGAAACCCTGAGCCAACATGAAATTCTCCTCCTGTTTGAGTCAGCGTTTCCAAACTGTGACAAAGGGACGCGAGCAGAACGGTTAGAGGAGGAAAGGTTTATCTGGGGGCTCATGGTTCCCATAGACGGCCAACTGCATTCTCGGGGGCCCAAGGTGAGGCAGGGCATGGTGGCAGAAGAGCCGGGTGGAGGAAAGAGAGAGCTCGCTGCACGGTTCAGGGCAAAATGTGCACCCCAAGGGCATGGTCAGACCGACCTTATCCTTCACAACGGTGAGAAGACGATCCCGCTGAGCCGCCCAGCATTTATCAGTGGCAGTCTTACTCAGAGGGTAACGGGATTGGGACATTCATTTTCTCTTAATGGCAAAAGGAAAGCGATTTTCTCTGATGCGTTTAGAAGCCTGCTCGCCGACACCCCTGTCCCACGGACAGAATGGTCTGCCTTTGTGGGTTTTTTTTTTCTTCCATTCACTGTTATTTTCTCATTTAACTATGCCAACCTTCCTTTCCTCCTGTCCCGGCAGTGCCCCACCCAAATATCAGTGCCCGCCTCTGACTTTCAAGTTTCCCCTCCCCTCTCTCAATCTCTTTCCTACCAAACATCTTGGGAAAAGGGTGCCTCTAAAATAGGGCAGTGCCGTCCGTCCGTATCATCTGTCCCTCATCACCCTCCTGGGAACACATGGGTATTCCCATCGCTATAGCAACCAGAGTCTAGGCCGGCTCCTCCTGACTTGATGTGCATGTCCATCCCCGGGGAATGTCCTCAAAATGCACATTGGGCTCAGCTGGTCGGGAAGGAGCCTCAGATCCCGCGTTTCAAACCAGCTCTCAAGGGATGCCCAAGGATGGGTCACGGACCACAATTGGAAATGGAAGGATCCGATGCGTCATTATTCAAAGTCTCGGACTTCTTTTTTTTTCTTCCTTTAGCGCACTGTCATTTGAAAACCAAAGACTAAAATCTCTCTCTCTCACACACACACACACAGGGTTTAAATAGTTCCATGTTGTCTGAACTAGTTCCCATGTTGACATGGAAAACTGGAGGCTGGAGAAGTAATGTGTGATCCTACATCAGATTTCCAGAACATCAACCCCCAAGCTCACAGTGGGTCAGGGATGTGCGTCATTAAGTATCTTCAGACACTTACGTGAGTTGTGCTTTAAGAACCAACAAAATCCCCGAATACCCACCCTGCTCTGTGCCCACTGATAAGGAACAGTGGGGATTTTGCTCAGAGAGCGGCTACCTAATGACACATGAAGATGCGTCCATTCCTGCTTTGGGGGCTAATGTCCCAGGTCTAGTCCGGGGCTGTACCTCCATCCTCTACCCTTGACCTCTCTGAGTTTCATTCATATGCATGAAAAACTCTGGGCAAGAAACTCTCCTATAAATGATCTCTTTATAGATTTTTTTTTTTTTAATGAGAAAGAATAGCTAAGAAAAGGCATGAGTCTGCAATTAAGATAGAAAAATATTGAATACGGGCAATTTTAATAATTTTGGTTGAGCTTTACAAATAACCAAGCTGGACATTGGGAAAATGATGAATGGGCCACATTTTTTGATACCACTGTTCCACAGACTCTGCCTGTATATAAGATCTGATGTGGTGGAAAAACTCAGCCCTGGGCTGCTTCCTGGAAAAGTTTAAAATGGTCTAAGTGACCCAACACAAGGGCTGTTTAAGGACATGGAAATGCAAACTGAGCTGATTTGATCATTGCACCTTGTTGAGCGACATCAAATTACCAACATTGTAGCCTGGAATATGTCCAATTAAGAAATGTCAAATTTTTAAAAAGTAAAAAGAACATTAGAAAACTTGGAAGGGAACCACCATTTGACCCAGCTATCCCACTCCTTGGTCTATGCCCAAAGGACTTAAAATCAGCTCATACTACAGGGACGCAGCCACATCCATGTCCATAGCAGCACAATTCACAAGAGTGAAACTGTGGAGCCAACCTAGGTGCCCTTCAGTAGATGAATGGATAAAGACAAGGTGGTGTATATACACAACGGAATATTAACTCGACATTAAAGAGAGAATAAGATCATGGCATTTGCAGGTGAATGGATGGAGTTGGAGAATATCATGGTAAGCAGAGTAAGTCAATCCCCCAAAACCAAAGGCTGAATGTTCTGTCTGATAAGAGGATGCTGATCCATAATGGGGGAGGGAGGGGGATGGAGGAACTTTGATGGGGCATAGGAGAGGGAGGGTTGAGGCTGTAGCATGAGGGTAGGAGAGATGGTGGAATGAGATGGGCATCAGCACCCTAGGTACATGTATGACTGCCCATACGGCGCAAAGCTACGTTGTGTACAACCAGAGAAATGAAAAGTTATGCTGCCGTTGTGTAAAATGAGTCAAAACGCATGCTGCTGTCACAATACCTAATTAAATGTCTTTATGTCTTCCACAGTTTCTAGACGTTGTGCACCTCTCCTGCTCTTGGGAATCAATGTTGCCCCTTTGTGAATTTCTCCTGATATAAACACGGAGTTAACTTTTCTAGGTGCCTTTAGACATTTTAATGAAAAATTCCTCATGTATTTCTTCCGTTCACTAATTGCACTCTTATGCATTTGGTCATTCATCTATTTCTCAACCACTGAGTACCTGTGGTGTGTTCAGTTATGCGCACAATGCTAGGGAAAATGTACAATTGGTAATGATTGAGCTATTTTCTCCATTTTTAGCCTTGATTCCATTGCGGTCTTTTCTAGCACTTTCAGAACAATTAGCATCATAGTAGAGATGTCAAACACACTTGCTTTATTCTTGATATAATGAAAATTTCTTCCATGCTTTATTACGAGGAATAAGGTTTGCCATTTGACAGTGGATAATTTTTGAATGATCATTTATTGACACTTCTTTTACTTCTTAATTGAGTGTAGCTGTTTTATTAATGTAGCATGCATATGGAAATTTGTCAAATCACTGTATCTGGTGAGAATTTTTTTCCCTTCCTTTAGGCAATTCACATAGGGACCCAAATTTAGAATTTTACTGTTGAACAATTCAAATCCAAATATCAAAAGGTCAACAGACCAACAGACATCAGAACCAAGGAGATAATTATTGATAGATACATGAATAAATTACATGAAAATGGTACATATAGTCTATATATCTATATTACATGGAAATTTATATATATAGTTTATGTGTTATTATATATTCAATTATATATAAGTGTATTTATATACATTTATCTGTATATGATACACACATAATGGTCCTAATTGTCTAAAACTCCAGTGCTGGGAACTGAAAAATTATTATGAAAAGTGAAAATCTTCATTAAAATGTCTCTAGGTACATACAAAGTTTATATCAAGATATGTTTATATCAGGAAAAATTTAAAAACTGACAAAATTCATTCATAATAGCAACAAAGAAGTCTAATACCTAGAAATTGTGGGAGACATACAAAAACTACACATTAACCTTCTTGTGTGGTATCAGACGTAAAATGCTCCTGAATGGGGAGATTAAATCCTACTACATACAAACCATGCAGCATGTTTTAGTCAGTTTTTCGTTGCTGTGACCAAAAGATCCAACAAGACAAGAAGAACTTAGAGGGGGAAAAGCTTATTTTGACTTGGAGTTTCAGAGCTTCAGTCCGTGGTGGGCCGACTCCATGGCTCTGGCCCAAGGGGAGCAGAACAAAATGGCGGCAGGGCCTGGAGGAGGAGAGCAGCTCAGGACAGGGCACCAGGGAGCAGAGAGAGCTCTGCTCACCAGGGACAGGACAGAGACCCCAAAGGCACAGCCCAGGGACCACACCCCACCTGCCTACAGTTATCACCTACTTGATCCATATCAGTGAATTAATCCACTATTAGGTTAAGACTCTCAAAACTCAATCATTTCACCTCTGAACATTCTTGTACTGTCTCACATGAGTCTTCTGGGGACACCTCCTGTCTAAATCACACAGTGTCCATACATTATATGTGTGGATGCTATACATTGTATATGATGCGCATATTATATATGCACTTAAATAATACTTGTATGTAATCCATTGCATTAACAGAATAATGCATAAATGCACAAATATGTATACAATGTAAATAATAATGGATCAAATGCAGATAATCACACATAACATGCAAAGTGTATCCTTCGTTCATTTTAAACCCATCACAAGAATGGCATCCTAATTAGAATAAGTTAGACTCCATGTAGGTATAGTGTCAAAATACACTCTACTAAACATGTCTAAAAAGAACAAATTAAAAAAAAAAAAGTCCTGGAGAAATGATATTTCTAAATAAACTGGGGAAAGGATAGGCCTGTGAACTTGATGACAGTTATTTAACTTTCCTTCCATTATTTTAAAAAAGAAACCCAAGACCTTCTTTTAAAACAGAAACAAGACAGGAATGATGGGAGTGCCGCATCTGAGCCACACTGACAGTCTGGGTGTAGGGAAGGATTAATTAACTGTCACAAACAAGCAAACAGCTCTCACAGTCAGTATGATGGCCTATAAGGGCTTCCCCGGAGAATCTGTTTCTTACAACTGGAGATAGAATTGAGCACCGTGAGCAGAACACAACCCACCAGCAGTGTTCCACGCACCAGGGACAATATGCAGTGGATTTTAGGAAAAGGAACTTGGTTCACAAGAAGCCCATGAATGAAGGAACCGGAGAAGAAGTGTGATAAAGGTGTGATGCAGAGTGGAGGAATATGGAGAAATGTTTACCCAGGTAGAGAAATGACAGTCCAAATGAAAACCCAGCCAAAGATGTAAAGGCTAATTATTAAGAGGACACAGAAAAGACAAGTAAACTTTCAAAGAATTCCCACTCTGCACAGCAATCAGCCTGGGCAGTCCACGTGCAGCTGAGAGAGCATGTACCCCCACAGGGGACGGCGTGGGAGTAGAGACGGCATCAGGGCACATGAGGAGCACTGGATGAAGAACAATCATAACCAAAGGCAGAGTTCTCTGTGCCAGAGGAAAGTTGTAAGAACAGAAGAAGACAGAACCAGAATGAGCTGTGAAATTGGGTCTATCTGCTGAATGGATGAGTTTTCATAGAAGATGGGTGGATGGATACATAGATGGAAGGATGGATGGACTGATAGATAAATGGATTGATGGAAAGATGGATGGATGGATGCATGGATGGTTGGCTGGAAGGATGGATGGACTGACGGGTATATGGATTGATGGATGGATGAATGGTTGGTTAGAAGGATGGATGGATTGATAGATAAATGGATTGATGGAAAGATGGATAAATGGATGAATGGATGGTTGGTTGGAAGGATGGATGCACTGACGGGTACATGGATGGATGGATGGATGAATGAATGGTTGGTTGGAAGGATGAATGGATTGACAGAAAGATGGATGGATGGATGAATGGATGAATGGAAGGATAGTTGGATTGACAGGTACATGGATTGATGGATGGATGGATAGTTGGAAGGATGAATGGATTGATGGGTAAATGGACTGATGGATGGATGGATGGATGGATGGATGGATGGATGGATGGATAGGTGGAAGGATGGATGGATTGATGGGTAAATGGATTGATGGATGGATGAATGGATGGATGAATGAATGGAAGGATGCATAGATAAAGCTAAGTAACAAGAGGTAGATAAAAGATAGATAACAGGGTAGATAGGTGGGTAGATATACAGATAGTTGTTGGCACGTGTATGCTTCCACACCTGTATGCATATAGATTTCCTAGTTGTATTCACTGAGATAGCCTGGTAGCAGCAACACACCACTAACATGGTTATCTGTCTAATAAATTTGGTTTATAGATACCATAAATATAAATACCATTTCCACTAGACAGAACCAACACCCCTCGGAGAAAGGGGTGACTTCAAGGCTCAGGCAGAGAAAGAACAAGGTGAGCCTGAGATAGTTTGTTGCTGAAAGTGAGAAAGAGCTCAAAGTACCATGTGAACTGTCAACAAGAGTCAGCTAAACAGGTTCCCGAGGAGCACACTCAGGACAACGTGAAAGTCAATATAAGTGGGGATAGATTATAAGAGGCTATGCCCAGTGGAAACCAGGAGGCCACGTAACTAAACACCTTGGGATGGGAATAATTTTGAGAGCTTGATGAGGAGCTAGAACTTTATATACAATCTGAAAATCTCTCTCCACAAGATATTTACTAACTACAAAGGAAAGAAGCATGGCAGGCATCGCTGGGCACGGGTAGTCCTCTGCCAAACAGATTTAGCCTGAATCGAATCCTGAGAAAACATCAGAATCACTCAAACTGGGGGAAACACTATGAAATCACCGTGATGGTTTGAAGAGTGCCCCTCTGCCCCAACTGGACGTCTCAGAATGGGGCGTTATTTGGAAGCAGGCAGATGGAATGAGTTAAGGATCTCAAGAGGAGATCAGTCCAGATTTAGGGTCAGTCCCCTAAGGAATGACGGTTGTCCTTCTAAGAACCAGACAGGACACAGAAATACACCCAGGAAAGACAATCTTGTGAAAACAGACAGGCAGGCTGCATGGATGCTATTTCAGAGCCCTCCGGTTCTCAGTGCTTGATATGGCGGCCCCAAGAGATGAACACGAGACCAGATTTTCAATCTCCAAACTTCCCGTGCCATGAAGACCATAAGGGTGACGTCATGGTCCAGGCTGAAGGCACAAGAGACACGTGTCATACCGACCAGCACACTTTTGTCACAGCGGACACGATTGGGACAGGTGGCCCCACTTGAATGAGGTTTGAGCTGAGACAAATCTGAGCGCCGAGCTGCCCAGTTACGTGGTAAATTCAGCCCAAGAAAACTGTCAGTTCTGCAAATCAAAACCGCTGGAACGACTCTCTGAGTTTCTTGCTTTCTTTGTTTAGTGCCATTTTCTCTACTTGTCAGTGGAAGCGGTGGGTTCCCATCGTTACGAAGACCGTGATCGGAAAGCAGAAAAGGAAGACAAGTTGGATTTTAAATGACGGGTCCAAAGACATTAGGGAATTGCCTCTGTAGACTCCCCAAGCAGTCTGCCCCAGTAATCACCCTGCAAACATGTCAGTACCTGGGTCACAAAATCCCTTCCGAATTTGTATCAATCGGTTCAAGCACGCTGCAAAATTTTGACCCCAAATGGTAGGGCTGATGCTACGTGGAGTGCCTGTTTTCCGTTAGTCTAGACACACGGGGACAGACTCCAGGGATTGACAGCACAGGCTCCGTGGCTGGCCTCCCTGAGGACTTGGCACGGCTCCTCTGAGGATCGCCTGGGGGGTACAGATCTTGTGCTTCATTACGTTGCTGTATGTTGCACGGGAAAGTTGCTGCACATTTATCTGTCTATATCTCACAATTTTTTTTGTTTTTTTATGGAAAGGATCATCCACCCACATGGTCAAGGATATATGAACTGGGTTACAACGCATTCTTCAAAAAAAATCCAAGAGAGCAAGTCATTTTTCTTCAAGAAAGAAATTATGGCTGGATGTGGGTGATGCACACCTGGTATCCCAGAGGCTTGGGAGGCTGAGGCAGGAGGGTCGAGAGTTCAAAGCCAGCCTCCGCCAAAGGGAGGCCCTAAGCAACTCAGTGAGACCCTGTCTCTAAATAAAATGCAAAATTGGGCTGGGGCTGGGGCTCAGGGGTGCAGTGCCCTTGAATTCAATCCCCAATACCACCCCCCCACACCAAAAGTAGTCATGGAAAGATCATACAAAATAGAATATTTGCAAAAGGAGAGAAAGGTGAAACATCTTAGGCAAAGCTGAAAATTTAGCTAGTAGATAAATTGGCACAAACATGAACTGATAATCCAGTCTTCTTGTCGCTTAATAAAGCCACATATGGAGATTCAACCACGTTTGCTCACGTAGATGAAATACACACCCCAGGGACCATCATTACTGTAGACGGGGTCTCTGCAGAACTCCTAAGAGGCCATAATTGGTGTTTGTGTGTAAAAATTGTGTATTTGGGGCTTTTGAGAACCATAAAACTGATTTAAAAAAGGGTTTCCTGGGGGTAAGAAGAGGAATGCAGGACAATTAAATCCACGCCATTAAATTGGTTTGTTTCTAAGTGCCTCTTGGTAATTAGGAGTTCATGCTTGGCGAAACCCCATCAAAACAGATTGAAGATTGAAGGCGGTGTCAGCAAATTAGCCCTCGGTGATTGGATGCCGCTTCGGAAAGTGGGACGCGGCATCCGTACACTGTGATTTAAAAACGGGGCTCTGCATGGTTACTCTGGATTTTAATTCTTGCTCCTCGACTTGGGTTTACTTGGCGCTTGGTGTTCAGCAGCATTTTGTCTATTTAAGTTCCTCCCAGATCTTCAAGCATGCCGCCTATTTCTCAGATTCCTCCCCCACCCCCTGCCCTGTGGCCTGGATCAGCACGTGAGCTGATGCAGGAGGAGATGCAAAAACCATTCCTCATCACCGGAGGCTGCCAATTCTAATCAAATGCCCTCTTCCCTGCACCAAGCACTGATTCAAGTATTAAAAATAAATACATTGCAATGGGCCATAATTAAATTGACAGAGTCCTGGCAGATTTTTTTTTTTTTTTTTTAAACAAGGGTTTAATGAGAAGGCGTTCTCCAGAAGGATCTGCAACTTGTTGTGCCTTCTACGCTTTCCGGCGTTTTATTCAAACCAGTCTTCTTTGCGCAGGAACTGCACCGTGTCATCAAATCCACGCTGATACAGGGCTTCCATTTTGCTTCTGCTTGGAGGGAAGAGGGCTTGGTTGAGCCTCATGAGGTTGGGCAGGGACAACTAGGAGGGAAAGACACAAGTTCAGGCTGCAGGACAGACGTTTAACAGCCTTCACCCCCGAGACAGCAGGAGCAACCCCAAGATATGACAACCCCAAACATCTCCAGGGGGTGCCAGGCCTGTCCTGGATAATATGCCACCGTCCCAGGTCCAGATACATGAGATTAAGGGAATAGATATTTTTATGCCAGTATCTCTCCAACATTCTCCAATATTTCAGTTCTTCTATCTTTCTAAATAAATAAATGACCCCATCGAAAACTGCACTGCTGGCCTACCAAGTTTACTGATGTGGGAAAGAGCCAAAGAGAAAGAAAAAGCTATGCAAATGTCAGTTAATTAAGCCGGGCACGGTGGCTCACGCCTGTAATTCCAGCAGCTTGGGAGGCTGAGGTGGGAGGATCATGAGTTCAAAGCCAGCCTCAGCCAAAGGGAGGCCCTAAGCAGCTCAGTGAGACCCTGACTCTAAATAAAATGCAAAATAGGGCTGGGGACGGGGCTCAGGGGTCAAGGGACCCTGAGTTCAATGCCTAGTTCTCCTCCCACAAAAAAGTCAGTTAACCAGCAGCAGACAGACTGCATCCTGACAGCCCCAGGCCCCCAGGTCTCTTGGCATGATGGAGAATTGCCAGGCCGGGCTGCAGGCTGCGTTCATTCTGGGGGGATTTCCAGTGGATTAGGGCACTTTAAATGTCACTGAAGGTAATGACTCACCATTATGTCCTGGTTGGTGACCTTAATGTACACACTGAGCTGCCCTTTGTCTTGGGGGGAGATGTCCAGCCGTCCACAGAAAGGGGAGATGGTCACTGTGCGGCCTGCGGGCAGGACGGGGAGGCTGTTGGTGAGGCCTCCGTCCACCCACTTCTGTGGAGAGGAAGGTGCACGTACGTCAGTGCCCACCGGTGGCCCGATTCCCAGGCAGAGAGAAGGGGCGCGGGGCCCTTTCCACGGTGACTGGCCTTCCTGGTCCTAAGGTGCACGCTTTGGGTGTCCTTCTAAATCAGAATGTCTGGGTGCCCATCCAACTGTGCGTCTGTTTCGGGAGCAAAGGAAATCTTTGTGCATGTGTTGCTGACTGAGCTACGGAGAACTCTGGGCGGAATCAGAAAACCTCACCCACCCGGGGAGCAGGCCCCATTTTTACTGTCGGAATCAGAAATGGGCATTTTGTGCAGCAAAGTTAAACATACATAAGACAACGAGAAGCCCTTCGGTTTGCAAAGTGGTTCCCGGGGGCACAAAGACAGGCGCATGTTCTGAAGCTACAGAGGGTGGTAAGTGCTGGGTGAAAGGCATTCGCCACTCAGGGGACAATCTAGAAGCAAACTAAGCGGGTCTCAGAGCAAGCAGGAGGGACCTTGGAGAGCTCAAGGTGAGCGCGTCCTTGGTCCCTGCCTCTAGGAGACGTGCTCTGGTAGAAACACACAACTGCAGCCCGCCTGCTCCAAGGCCAAGGGTAAAAGAGAAGGAACACGTGCTATTTCTGTCGTCTAGGAACTGCCCTGTCTCTCCTATTCCTCCTGACTTGCTTTGACTCAGAAATCTGGTGAGGAAACGGTTGGCATTTCTATGAGTTACGGAGGCCTTGGCCGGATCCCGACTCCTACAAAGGGAATGAAAGGCAACTGAAAAATAAGAGATTTGACAAAACTGACCCAGAATGATGTGCATGTTGTCACAATGCCTAAGATTATACAATTACTTCACATATGTATATGGCTATGAATATCTGTACACCTGAAAGTAGGTGTATGGCTCTCTCTATATGCAGAAACACGATCGCAGCGTCTCCGTGTGTTTTAAATATAGCAGGTTACATAAGTGAAATCGACAAAAGGGAGGTTTGTAAAACCAAAGGCCCCCCAATATATGACCGCATCCCCGGGCTGGCTCCCCGGGCCTTGATTTACATAAATACCTAAGAGAAAAGAAAAGCAGGGCGCCTTGCAAAATGATCTCACTTGACGTTCTCAACAGAGCCTGTCGCCCCTGGTGTGCAGACCTGGATAGGTTTCATCATCAGGGAAAGTTAAAGATGTGTCAGAGAATTCAAGAGCGAGCTCGTCTGACTTGTTCACCGTAATGAAAAGGGGGTCAATCTGGCTCGTTAAGTTGAAAAGTGTTGCAATTTACTACGGGGTTAATGACTGCTGTTTCAGGGAATCGAAAATCCTTTTTCCAAATTCTGTTGGCTCTTGTTAGCTTGTTCTGATTGGATAAATGACTAGGAAACACAGAATCATCAGATGGCTTAATGACTCCATCAGCCACGATTCCAGGGCCTCTGTGTGCTCCCAGGCTGCCATCCCACCGGCTGGGGGCTCTGTGGGCCACATGCCTCACTCCCGCGGGAGTTAAGCCCTCCCGAGATCGTGGGCTCAGAACACGCAACACCTCCGTTCAGCTGTGCAGATTCCACCCATAACTCTGAAAAGTGCCACCGGAGCAACAAAAATAAGTCCCCGACCTCCCAATTAAAAGTGGAAGAATTTTTCCACGCTGTGCTCTCCAGGGAGGTGGAAATCTTGCCCTTAGTGTTTCCATTCGGGAATTCTCTGGCTGTTGGCCCCGTATTCCTGCATGCCGTTCCACATTCTTGCCCTGAGGTGGCATGTGACATGCCAGTAGCTTCTGCCCTGAGCATCTGTGGTTCTCGAATCGTCCTTAAGAAAAATAAATGCTCTGGTGTGAGATAAGTGTGTTTATGTGCATTAGTCTCTGTTTTCTACTCTGCGCCAATGGTCTGCGGGTCTGTCTGGGAGCCAATACCATGCTGTCTTTGTTACTATGGCTCTGCCGTATAATTCAAGGTCAGGTATTGGGAAACCTCCTGCATCACTTTTCTGGCTGAGGACTACTTTGACTATTCTGGGCCTCGTATTCTTCCAGATGAATTTCATGACTGCCTTTTCTACTTCTACGAAGAATGTCATTGGAATTTTAATGGGAATTATATTAAATCCGGACAGCGCTTTTGGTAGCAGAGCCATTTTGACCGTGCTGATTCTGCCTCTCCAAGAACACGGGAGGTCTTCCCGTCTTTAAGGCCTTTGATTTCTTTCTTTCATGTTGTGCAGTTTACATTGTACAGTTCTGTCACCTTTTTTGTCAGATTGACTCCCAAACATTTTATCTTCTTTGAGGGTGGGACGGCAAATTGGTGCCACCCCTCTGGAAAGCAGTATGGTGGTTCCTCAGAAAACTTGAAATGGAACCACCACTTGACCCAGCTATCCCACTCCTAAGCATATACCCAAAGGTCTTAAGATCAGCACACTACAGGGACGCAGCCACATCAATGTTTACAGCAGCTCAATTCACAATAGCTGACCAAGCTAGGTGCTCTTCAACAGATGGACGGATAAAGAAATGTGGTACATATAACAATGGAATATTATTCAGCCATGAAGAAGAATGAAATCATGGCATTTGCTGGTAAATGGATGGAACTGGAGGCTATAATGCTAAGGGAAATAAGCCAATCCCCAAAAAACCAAAGGCTGAGAGTGTTCTCTCTGATGTGCAGATGCTAACTCACAATAAGGGGCAGGGAAGGCAAGAATAGAAGTTCACTGGATTAGACAAAGGGGAATGAAGGGAAGGAGGGGGATGGGAATAGGAAAGACAGTGGAATGAATCGGATGTAACTTTCCTATGTTCATACATGAATACAGTGTAACTCCACATCATGTACAACCACAGCAATGGGCTCTAATTAGGATAAGTTATACTCCACGTATATATGGTATGTCAAACTACATTCTACTGTCATGTATGACTAAAAAGAACAGATTAAAAGGTTACAATGTTAATAAAGCTCATTGCTGGACCTAGGCTGCTGCCCCTCATTACCACTGCTCACCCACTACCGCCTTCCAGTCTCTGACCACATTCCAAGCATGCGCCACGTTAGTGTTAATTGCCTGGGTTCACAGTGATGTAGCTTTCATGGGAGATATGTTCCAAGACCCCCAGCGGACACCTAAAGCTGCAGATGGGAGCTAACTCCGTAAACATTATGTTTTCCTCCATGCCCCATATCTCTACTGTGTATCCGGTCCCCTCATTTTACAAGAGGAAAGTGCATCTTGGGGAATTACTTGTTCTAGGTTGTAGCCTGGTAAGTTACGGCCCACCATTTCCTTCCTTAAATAAAGTTTTATTGGCACACATCCACGTCCTTTGGTTTACAGATGGCCCATGGTGGTATTCCCACTATGACAACACAGTTGGGCAGGTGTGTGGACAGAGATTATGTATGCCCACGGTCAAATATTTACCCTGATACTCTACAGAAAAATTGCAGGAAGAAATATCTACTGCCGTGGAGTTTACATGCAAAGAGGCTTGAGTTGGTCTTTTCAATTCATGTTCTTATTCACACACTGTGAAATACTGTGATGCTCAGCGGGGCAGGAAAATCACCAGGGGAAAAATATATATGTGATTTGAAAAAAAAATCAACTCCATATTTGCAAATCTATCTTTTTGCTTTTATGATAGTGGCTTCAAATGGTCAGGGCAAGCAGAACACTCTTGCTCAGTAATTCTTAAGGAGAAAGAGAGGGATAGTGGGGTAAGGAGTGGGGAGGGAGACGGAGAGAGAAACCACGAGCCCCGATCAACTTCTCCTGCTTCAAGTTGCTTTTGCGAGGTGTTTTGGTCACGGCGATGAGACGGTAACTACAACACAGAAAGGGCATCCATAAACAGTCCTATCTCCTAGGACACAGAGGAGACTCTCCCGTTCGGAGTGGAGAGAAACAGGAACAGAGAAGAGAGAGGTGAGATTCTGGAGCCAAAGAGACACAAGTTAAAATGACATTTTTAAAAAGGGGCCAGGGAAACTCTTGTACTAACTTCTATTGGATGCTGCTGACTTTCAGAATTTCTGAAAGTTGTTTAGAATCGGCGACTCCAAAAATCGAGTTGATTTAGCAGTTGGCAAGGTACAGCCATTAATAATAAATATTCCCTGGAAGACAGACACGCTGTTCCAAAAATTAAATAGACCGTGCAAAAAAAAAAAAAAAAAAAGTCTAAAACATCCTGGAAAAATAAGAGTTTTCACCTTAGAGTGAGTGTACATTGACACCGAGGGTTCCAACCAGCCAAATCCAGCTGGTCGAGAGCCCGGCCGGGCCGTTCGCGGAGATGATGACTGAATTACGCGTCTTGTGGGAAATGCCTAAGTCAGGAAGAAACGGGAGCCTAAGGACTGTGGTCCTAATTCTATATAAATGCACGGTAACTCAGCATTTCACAGCTCTCCTTCCCATATGTGTCAGTAATCAAAGATCATTAATCCGTAATGCAAAGGCTCAGGGGGGAGATCTGCAATCGACAGATTCTCAATCGGCGTCCTTCTAAAAATAAAATAAAAAATATGACTCGGATTCTAACTCAGACCAAAGGAGAAAACAAACAAACAAACCATAAAACCCTAAAGTCTTTCTTCTCACCTGCACCGGGCCCTGGTGGACACGGTCGTGATTCTGACAGTTAGCCATTTGGCGATGCTAACGTTCTCTCTTGGAGAATCTCCGTCACAGCTCCTTCTGGGGACTGTCCCAAATGGATGGCACGCCTCTGGGATAACCTGGCCTGCGAGTGGGGTCGCTCCGGGGGCTTCCTGCCTCTAACCCCTGCTTGCACACCAGCCTCCCGCTTCAGGAGAGCCCCGAGCCAGCGGACAAACCAAAGCCCGGGCTGCAGGAACACACTGCGACCTAGGAAGCAACGGGTTTTCAGCATGGCTGCCACGCAGTCTGGGTCAGATAGAGAGCTGACACCCACAGCCAAACACGTCTCTGACGCAACGTTCACGATCCCCTCAAGATGGGGAGGAAAGAGGGCAGAATCTGACTCAGAGGAGAAACCCGATGAACGGGGAGACGATCAGGCTGAGAGCAGGTCAGCCGCGAGCCAGGAGGACTCCTGTCCACTCCATTTCCTAGCGCGAATGACACGAGGCCCTGTCGATCATTCCGCGCCTGGGGGTCCTTGCTGCGGGCCCCACTGAGCAGCAAAGGGAAACGAGATGCTTAGAGGAGACACAGGGCTCCTGTCCAAAGTGACTTCCTGCAAGACTTCATCAGGAACCTCCGGTCCCACCGGCCCAAGCCAGCGGGTGGAGGAGGGAGAGAAATGAAATGAGGAGTAGCGTCTATGAAAAGCCCTAAAGGAGCAGACAGAGCAGAGATGCCAACATGAAAGATCATTCTGGGGACATTTCCCCTTCTAGCTTAGTGACTTGGGTAGATAAAGACCTCTTATGTCTCCCTTTCTTACAGCAGATACGACTGGAAACTGGCACATGCAAAGTCAACAGCAGAACCTTTACTTGTTTCACTGGTAACAAGAATACACACGACAGACTGGTAAAACAGCTCCCCTACTACCTTCCCCAGCAAAAAAGAAAAACGATTCAGGAGCCCAGCTCACTACGTGGCATCTCCAGGGTGTGATCTCTGACCTCATGTTTCACAATGAATGCTGAGGCTGCAGTCATCACATCTAAGTTCTAGGAAACAGGATAGGAAGACAAGAAGAACAGAAAATGTATAATCTCCCTTCCCACGCGTCTCACGGTAATTCGGCTTGCATCTCGTTGGCCTGTACACAACCTTCCTTGCTATAAGTCCAACAGTATTTCAGTTTACATCTTCTTGGCCAACAACTAAATGGGTAGACACGCTCACCTGCAGGGGAAACTAAGAAAACTAACCTTGGAGCTACACGGCAATCAGTCCAGATAAAATGAGAGTCCTCACCAGAAGTTCAACAGTGGGCTCACTCAGCCTTGGACTGTCAGTCTGCAAATTGTGAGCTTAAAACCATTTTTGTTTATAAAGTACAAACCTTAGGTATTTTGTTATAGCAACCTGGAATGAACTGACACACCTCTTTTGATGGTAATGCAAAATCTCAAGAAATGCCTTGGGATTTTTCTTAACCATAATTCCCATTTTTGTAATGAGTAGAGTATATTATAAAGGGTACTTTCAAGTAAAAGCTATTTTAGATTTCAGATCATTCTAAAACCAATGTTCACAGTACAAAGCTGATTTTTTGATAGCAACTTTAAGTCTATTCAAAATGTAATGTAGAAATAAATGCCAACCTCATTTCGAGAGGGAAAATAATACTTTAACGATGCATTCAGAGTGTGATATATTGCAAATAAAATTTTAAATGACAAAATAGGTCATACTTTCCTTGGAGACTGAATATGTTTTAGCTAGGACTGACAGTGTCAAAAATAGGAAATACTAGGAAAGCTTACCTAGTTTTCATAAGATGATAGGTGAATTTTTATGAGACTCTTAAAAAAAATTCCCTGGGCATATTGCTTCTAATTGGCCACAATGAGGATTTCAGACTGCTAAAGACAGGCACATCCCTACAGATGATATGTCGTAAGCACGTGGCTACTAAGTCGTCCAACTGAGAGTGGACAGTCGCTCTGGGGTCCTCATTGTATCTGTGAGGTCTTTCTGCAGCCGTTTCTCCTCCTCTTCCTCAGCCTTCTGTCTGTGCCCTGCCCAGGGGAAGTCCCTCTAGGCCAAGAATCCCAGGGAAGGCCAAATAAACAGGGCAGGACACCAGGAGAGCCCGGGAACGGGCATCCTGAGGTCTGTCAAGGTCCCAGCGCAGACCCCTCCTCCAGCTACGAGCCAGCAGACTTGTGAAGCTCCGCTCCGGCCCTGGCTGTGGGCCCAGTGTCCCTGCGGTGCAGAGAGCTACCGCATGGCTCAGGGCCAGGTGTGCAGGGCCCTGGAGCTTGTCCCACCAGGACCACGTGGCGTTCAAAGGAGGAGCCGTGACCAGTTCTTATGAGGAAAACCAAATTCTTTCCCTGCTTTCAAAGGTATTTTTAAATGACAACAATAAGAGCATCCCTGTCAATCATTCCTCTTCCCCGATTTTGATAAGGTATCAAAGACCCTCCGGTTCTTCTTCTTAGAAACAAAGCTACTTATGCAAGGAATGCGTACCCATGGATCTGGACCAGAATATGGGAAACTGCCCCTTTCGGAGGAGGTGGATTTCTGGGGAGACTGGCGTTAGCTCCTTCGTTACGGCGACATTACCTGCCCTTTGTATTCCACTGGTCTCAGTCCCGCGTAGATGGGCACGAAGCTGCTGGCCAGCAGAACCTAGGTGCACAAAGAGAGAGAGGGCTCAACTCGAGAGGCCACCTAGAAAGCTGCGACACCATTTAGAACGAAACTCTTACGACATGAACACCTTCCACTCGTGTCCGGATACGAATGCTCACACTTACGTAATAAAAAAAAATAACGCTTTCAACATCCAAGAAGGCCCTAAAATCATAGGTTCAAATCCACGCTCTCCAAATGAGTGAACGACATACTCCTAAGTCAAAGTCAGTGGTTTAACTGTTCAAGACCAAGTCCTTTTGAAACTGGTATCTCAATTCCTGAAATCTGCACGGGTTGCAGTTGCTAACTGATGATTCCTAATGTTCTATCAATTTCTGGGAAAATGGTTTTAAAGTTGCCCTGTTCTTTTGTGGAAGAGGAGCCCCCCTGGTTATTTTAGGGGAGATTAACTCCCCCCAGCTCAGGATGCCCCAACGGATGTTACCAGGATGTGGCAAAGGGGACGGTACGTTTTTTAGACACTCCACGTTCCAGCAAAGGAACCATGCGATGCAAGTAGACCAATGAGACGCTATCTTCCGTCTGAAAAGGGGGAAATGATTGTCATTTAGGATATGATCGGTTCTTCCAAGAGGAGCAGCCGAGCTCTGACGGCTCTCCCGAAATCTCAATGTTCTCTTCGGCAGCAGCCTCGGTTTGGGATCGCCAGCGAGGGCTCTGTTTGAAAACACGCGGCCTGAGACGCTGAATATTGAAGCTCTAATCTTTCAGCTGATAAGGGAAAGTCTCTGTGGCTGTTTATCGGCAAAGATTTCATGAGGCTTTTTATTCTTCCCCAACATACATTATTCAGAAATGGATTCGAGCCCCAACGCTGGCTTATAAATCATCTGTTTAGAATTATCTAGAACTCAGAAGGCATTTCCCCCCAAGAAATGATATCATAGGTATGACTTTTTTAGGTCAGCTCTCAAAAGCCTATTTATGCTGATCTGCCACTCAATTACAGGCCTGGGCGACAGTGTAAGGGGATTTCTGTAGGAAAGTCTCCCCTGGGCTGCACCCCACAGGGCAGGAGCCTGCGGGGGCGGGAAGCCCTCCCTACGTGGTCATTTCTGCACCGTGTCCCTGAGCCGTGGTGTGCGCTTCCTCCTGAGGTGGCTCTTCCTTGCACCTGTCTCATGACGGACAGAAACCAAGGAAGAAAGGCTCTGGGGCCTCTTCCACGGGGCACTAGGCTGCTGCCGTCACTTCCAATAGCAAGACAGAGAAGGAGGGCCCAGGCTGCTGGCGGCACTTTGGGGTCAAGGACAGACGGAGGTCCTGGTTATGAGAGCTCCCACAATAACAGGCTCCTGACAGGCGGCTCAGGAAGCTTCTGGGGACGGCGGTTTGAAGTGGCAACGTCACGGTAACAGCCCGGCACAGGGACGCCGGCAGGAGAGGACCAGGCCATCAGCCCCGGGTCACCCAGCTCTGGCACATCACGCTGGATCTCTGTGCTGGAACCGGCTCTGTAATCTGTCAGCCCCGTGCAAGAAGCAAACGCCGGTTTTCCCTGTTCAGAAAGTGCCCCAAATCCCAAGATGTTGACAGCTGGGTGTTGGGTCAGGATGAGGCCTTTTGAGAGCGGGGCCTGTGCCCACACGAGCCGCGCACACCAGGGAGGGGACTCTGCTGTGCGCCACCCCCCAGCGCCGGCCTGAACTCTCTCACCGCTCAAGGCGACGACATGGCCCGCCCAAGGGTGGCTGAGCTCATGAGGGCTTCTGCCCGCACCTGGGTTTGGGTTTATTTTAACACCAAACACACCTTCCGTTGGATGTTTTCCAGGGCCAGGAACTGAGTCCGGTCTTGCATCCTGTGTGTTTCGTGGCCAATTTCATGCATCTCTCTCTCTCTTAATCACTTGTTTGTGCAAAGACCCAGTGCACGCTCATTGGTACAAGTGCTTCCCGGAGGGAGGGGAGTATCCCCTTTCTTTCTGTGTTTATGGATCCGTCGTTCATTTATTTATCGCGAGGTAGAATAACAAGCTCGCTGGAGATTTGACAGCCCTCCAGTCAGGGCGGACCTGCCTGTATCAACACGCTCAGCTCCAGGTCTCCGTCTCACTGTGTAGCACAACAGGACGGGGTGACAGTCCCTCCACCACGCCCACTCCACCAGGACCAAGCCAGGAGCGAGGGTCACCTTAGGAGGGTTGCTGAAGATCATGGAGGAAATCCGTGGGAAAGCGCCATCCTCAGTCCCAACCCTCTCAGCCTCCTGGTGGTGGCGATGATGATAAAATCGGTAGTTGGCATTTTTAGAGAAAGCTTGTTTACAGTCAAGATAATCGCATTTACTCCAACGGAATCCGGCCTTGTCATCAATTGGTCACCCTTAAAATGAAAAGCCATCACGGATGGATCCTAGGCATGTTCTGAAGCACAGTCCACCTGTTTAATGAAGCTGGCGGGCGGATCCCACATGGCACCGTAGCATCTCCTGGAACCATTGGTGGCCGAGGACACAGCGACAGTGCTGGGGAATGCCTGCCGCATTTTAAAGTCTCTGAAGGATCAAACGTGTGTCTCCTTGGGCTGCACAGACATATGTACCCTGCAAAAAAAAAAAAAAAAAAAAATCCACTACCCTTAGAATCAGGACAGTACCCTCCTCCACCGAGCTGGAGTGTAACGGGAAGTTGGCGATTTCATGCCTGGGGCTGTTTTGAGGTATTTGGATGCAGAAAAAAGGGATTCAATTACTTCCCTGCAGGTAATAACCGTTAGAATCCTCCTGAAGGGTATGGAAAGTGCAGAGAGCTGAAAGTGCGTGCCCCTACACCAACGCGTTTTTTTTCCTGACACTATTCACTCTCCCTTCTTAGGGCCTGGTGATCTCTGCATGAAGGCAACTTGAGTGAGGAAATTAGCTTTGGGCAGTTAAGAAGGAAGCGGCTTTCCTTACGGCCATTTGATTGCAGGCAGACAGGATTTCATGAGGAGGGAGGTGGGGACTGACAGGCGAAGGCGGCTTAATACAACACTGGGTCCCAACGTGTGTCTTTCAGCCTGGGCGACGTCCTGTCCAGGACACCAGCGTCACCGATCCATCTCAAGACATCGAGAGCCGCTGATGTCAAAGGAAGGGTCGTCCTGTCCCCACCCCCTGCTGAGCCACAACCCCAGCCCTGTTACTGGTTTTTATCACCAATTTCAGAGGTGAGCTAGCAAGCAAGGGACTCCTGGTGACTTTGCCACGGCAAACACCTCTGATACTGAGAAGTGAGAGGAGCAGATGCCTAAGTGGATTTCAGGAAGTTGGAGGCTCCTCTTGTCTGCGTCAACTGGCTGGAACCACCTACCTTTCTTCTGGGTCTGCCCAAGGGTCCCGGGGTGGGTGGCCTTTCGATGTCAGAGGGTTAAACTCCTCCCTCAGAGCTGCTCGCACCCATGACCGTACGTGCACACCGTAAGGAGCCGTGAAGATTGGGCACCCACGTCACTAATTATTTCACCTCCAGTCACCCTTCCCAAAGCCCAAAGTCCCCCTGATTCTTTATCCCACAAATATCCTGAACCCTGGCCTCCAGGAGGCAGATGGGAGACCTGGACCTCCTACCTCTCTGCTGGGTTGCTTGGTGAGCCCACTCCCTTTTGCAAAACTCATTGTTTCCATGATGGACGTACCGTGCCGCAGGCAGGGCAGACTGGGGTCAGCAACAGGTCCCCAGATGTCACGCGCTCAGTGGTCGGGCACACTGATGAGAAAAGCAAAGGCTTACCTTCCTGCCCCACCTCTCGGTACAGTGCTTTAAACATGGTGTGCAGTGTAAAACCACTGATTTTCATCTTATTCTTACTTAAATATACAAGGATGAAAATCAAAGCTGGTGGCTTCCCGTGGCAGCAGCTCAGAACATTGGCCAGGGCGTATTCAGGACACGTTCTCGCTGGCTCTTTTCATTTTGCATTTTATAGAAAAAGGGGGTGTTTAGAAAATTATGTGGCTTAACTTCCTTCGAGTATAAATTCTCCACAAGTTTCATTTATGCCTGAAGTTTACTGTGAAGTGTAATGAGAATCTGGCTGTTTATACAGAGCCTGCTGGTGTCGTTGAGATTCAAAGACAGATTCAAATTTATCTTCCTCCAGTCCCTGCCAACATAATGGCCAATCTGAAATTCAGTCCTGGTTTCACCTTCACAAAAGCTAAATGTGAGAAGATTCTGCTACAAAGGAGCTGGGTGCTAGGAAATTCAGGTCATCGAGCAACGGAGACAGGGTGCCTGCTCCCAGGAGAGCCGGGGACACTGTTAGAGATGACATTCTCCCTGGCCATCCAAATAGAGGTGTATTCACACCTGTGAAAAGGACATGTCTCAGAGCACACGTGGGCATCGACTCTGCCCACGAAGAGGTTCAGGATGTGCCACAGGAAGACGTCACTGGGCCACGTCGGCACGTTGATTTAAAATGCACTTCTGCTCAGCCCCGCAGCTGCCGCAGGACTTCCTTTTAAACCAAGGATTTATCTCCCTGATTATGCTTTGCTGAAGGCCGATGTTACAATGAGCCTGGATTTGCTGGTGGTAAGCTTGCTTCTGGCGGACAGCGGCCCAGAGTACAATCTGGAGCTGAAGAGGAAGGAGCTGATGTGCAAGATGGGCCCAGCTGGGCATTCAGGAATCTCCAGGGGGCCACGCTCAAGAAGGGGGTGGGGGTGGGAGCCCATGCCCATCAAGAGAGGAGGGGTCCTGGAGGGGTTTCACATCCACAGGTCCGTGCTGGAGAGAGGAGCGAGTATTTTCATCGTCCTGCTGTACTTTACCTGTGTGACCGGTGGAGGGCAGGTGGGTCCTGGGGATTGAACCCAGGGCCTTGTGCATGCAAGGCAAGCACTCCACCAGCTGAGCTAGATCCCCAGCCCCCAACATTTTCTTTAGGCACCTGAAATACACCTCTTGGGCCAGTGGGGATAAGCTTTGACTCATGGTTTCAGTGGCTCCGTCCACCCCTGAGGTCAGAGCCCTCGCGATCCATGGCTTCCCCAAAGCCCCGCCGGGGACAGAGCTGCACCAGGAGGCAAGCCTTCAGCCCTTGAGCTTTAGGGGGATATTCGGGACCCAAACCATAACAGCCCCAGATAAAATGAATCCTTGGCCACACAGATAATGAGGACATCGGGAGGCTCTTGGGAAACAATCGGAAGCATCACATCATCAGTCGAAAGAATCATTTTGCAGCAGGGAGCCAGGGTGCATGACCCCAGAGAGGACTGACAGGCCTAAACCTGCACACATGCGCATGCACACAGGTGCACACAGGTGCACACACGTGCACACACACACACACGTTGTAAGCCCCAGGTTCAAGGCTGTATTTCCAGGCACACAGCACCCTGTCTACACCGAGGAGCAGCGGTGAGCGGGTGCCCAGGGAAGCACCAGGCACTTTTAAGGAACTCACCTAGCAGGGGGCGGAGAAATGAGCTCATGACAGCGCTGGACACACAAGGCAACCAGGGCACTGCATCTACACTCTCCCGCGTTCCTCCACCCTAACTCGAGCCCTTGTCGGCCTCTCAGTCTCTCGCTGTTTCTGTCTCTCCCCTACACAGGTGGCCCCAGTGTCCCTGGGCCTGAGGTGGGCACAGCATCGCGGCAGGAGGGCGTGTGGAGCAGAGCTGCTCAGCTCATGGCAGCTGAGAAGCAGGGACAGGGAGGATGGGGCCAGGGACTAGAGGCCCTGCATGCCCCAGGGACCTCCTTCTTCCAACAGGCTCCCTCTCCTATGGGTTCCGCCATTACCCACGAGCCAGCCATTGCTGATCCATCAGGGGACGAGGTCAGAGTCCTCAGAGTCCTCCAGTTCCCCAATCCCCTCCCTGAACTCTGCGGAACTGGGGACCCATCCATTAATACATTCGGGGGGGGACACTCCAGATTCAAACCCGAACAGGACACTTCTCAAGGACCGGAGCGCCATCAAAAGAAGACCCCAGCCTCCAAGACAGCGCGGGAGGACCCCTGCTAACTCTGGTCGTCACCCGCCCACAGACACAGCTGCCTGGGGTCATCACACAGAGCAGCCCTGGGTACTTTCACTTCCCCGACTGAGCCCACGCGCCCTCTTCCTTCCTTGCCTTCCATTGGCTCCACTGAGGCTGTGGAGGCCATGCAGATCGGGGACAAACCGTCTTCCATCAGCTCTGCTGCAGGTGACACCTCTGACCTCTGGGTTATGAGGACAACGGTTGCCTGGGTTACGTTTCAGGCACTTGGAAACCATTTTGTCCGAATCACAGAATCCCACTTGGTCCGGAGCAGGTGTCTTGCTGAGCCGCTCAGCATCTCAGTTTTGCGGAGGCTGGCTTTGAACTCATGATCCTCCTGCCTCAGCCTCCTGTGGCTTTGAACTCATGATCCTCCTGCCTCAGCCTCCTGAGCCACTTGGATTTTACAGGTGTGCGCCACCTCATCTGGCCCTCACCCAGCTTCTTTATCTGAATAAAATCCCAAAGGCTATCCTCAAGGAGGGGGATTTGAGTCTTGGACTTTGCCTCCCACACGTGAAGGTGTTCTTTTGTAAAACTCATTTCAACAGCTGGCTTATCGTCCACTGGGCCAAACGGGTCACACTGTCTCAGACAACCTCCTTCCCCGGCTCCTTCTTCCATCACAACATTTAAACTTGACAAAGTGGCTGCTGGCAAGGGGTTGGCTGCATGCCCCCCCACACTGCTGGGTTTGGGCTCTCCTTCCCGGTCTTCACCATTCTTACTCGGTTCAACTAAATGCTTCATGCCTGTTCCAAGCGGCTACTTCATATATTTTTGTAGTCACCATCTGCTACAAAGGAAACCCTTCATTTTCGTCTGAAAGGGTTCAAGCATTCTGCTAAACATGGGGAAGGCTTCTTGTAGAACCCCGGACAAATGCTAACTATTCAATAGTCTCCTTGCAAGGCCTTACACATGGGCATCAGTTATTTCTCCTCTGTTTGATGAACCCAAATAATCGCACCAGTTCTCTGCGTAGTTATAACCCCGGGAATCAGGGAGACATGGTGCCGCCCTATGGCAAGAGTTTGGCATCGCTGCACGACAGATGACCACCCAGACCAGAGCTTCAAACAAGACACAGCCCTGCGCATGCTGACGGGAGGTCCCATTGTGCTGTGGGTGGTACCAGGGCAGCATTCAGTTGCAGGCAGGGCTCTGTGTTCCCGTCTGGAGGCTCCAGAGAGGAATCCTTTCCTTGCTCATCCAGGTACAAGATGGAGTCACTTGCATAGGGTCGCAAGGCTGAGGTTCCCCGTCAGTGGGGAGCCGCCCCTAGCAGCTGCACCTGAACACGGCTTTCACACCTCAGAATCAGCCACAGCACATCCAGTTTAGGACAGGGCTCCACTTCTCAAGACTCATCTGCTTATCCTGGGTCCACTGGGACAATGCAGGAGCACGTTCCTTTCTGAAGGCATGTGCCATATCACATTCCCAAAACTGTCCGGCACCATCAGTGTCTGTCTTTATAGCTCTGGGGATTCAGGTACGGATGTCTTTGAGGGCCCGCATTCTGCCGACCAAACCCAAAGGGACAGAAAAGATGACTGTTTTTATTTAGCTTGAGGTGTGACCGGAGCAGAATTCTAGAGAATGCACTGTCCACCAGCTGGACCACTAACTAGCTACAGCATTTTGCACAGGTTATGGAGCCTGCGGGACCCACTTCCTACTTTTAAAGCGGGCCATTGTAATAGATGCCACCTCAGCTGGTTTATGTCTTCATTTGTGTTCATTCATTTCTCACGTGTTGGTGGAGCCCCTGCATCGTGGCTAGCCATGTCCCGGGCCCTGGGACAGCTATGGGCAAACCAGCAATCTCTGTCCTCCTGGCGTGAGCATCCTGCCAAACAGCGAAAGCTAAAGTAACCGAGCTGTAAGAGGTGCGGGATGCGAGGCCCTGGCCAATAAACCGGGTGGGGAAGATAGAAAGAAGGTGGCTATTGGGTACCAAATACAGGTACCTAAGAGGCATAAGTCCTGGTGTTGGTGTAGAGTGGCAATAGTAATTTTATTCTATATTTCCAAGTTGCTAGAAGAAAGGGTTTTTCATATACCCAAAGAAATGATGACTGTTGCAAGTGACGGACCTGCTAATGGCCCTGTTGGATCGTTTTGCCATTGTGCGCGAGGATCAGAAAATCACATTATGAACCACGTAAATACGTACAATCGTCATATTTCAATTAGAAGAAAATATGACAGCGGAGGCAAGGGTCCCTGCTTCTTTTACATCACAGCAGCCCACATCTCTTCCTAGGCGAGCCAGAAGAGAAATGCCAGTCCTTGTGTGTCTGCATGGGTCATCGATAGCCTGAGACAACTCCGGTGTGGGGTGACCAGCTGTTCTCTTGATATTGTCTAAGTCTACAGAATAGTATAATAAGATTTATAATAAGATCACGAAAGAAAATTCTTTGTCTAAGATTAAGAGACGGTTATAAGTGATGGGGGTGAACAGGAACGCTGAGTATTTCTGCATGTTGATTCACCATTTCACCAAGCATTCCGGATTGCAGCATCAAGATGATATTAAAAACCAGTGCACCTGCTGTCTAACCCAGGCAGAGTTTTGCAGTCTCAACCCATTACCTCCTGCTGTATCAAAACATAATTCTCTGTGTTATCCAAAGTCGCCATGATTCACACAAAAGGGCTAAGGAAAATCTGCCCCCTTTTCTAAAAATGGGCGCCCTTCCCGAGACACAAACACTCAAGCATCACCTGAGCAAAGCTCGCTGTTCTTTGGAAATTAACCAGTAGAAGCATTGCCCAGAGATAATGAATTCTCCACCAAGCAATTTTCACATGCCCGTGGAGAGAAAGGCATCTAAAATAAAATGGAAGAAACAAAACTGAACATTAGATTAAAAAGTTGAGACTCGGAATCCAGAACTGGTTCCCAGGGTCCCGCAGGATAGCCTTGAAGCCAGAATTAGACAGGCAGCCGGACAGGTCCAGTCAGGTTGGATCAAGGAGGCCTGGCACGTGAGAGGCCCTGGGTTCGAACCTCAGCACCACATAAAAATAAATGAACAAAATAAAGGTATTGTGTCCAACGACAACTAAAAAATAAATATTGAAAAAAAAATTTAAAAAAAATAAAAGGACTGTCCTAAGGCACAGCTCCCGATTCACAGACGACTCTGGACGGATGGAAGAAGAGCGTCGTCCATGTGGACGCTCCTCCACAAACTACCCAGTATCAGCCAGGCCGATTTCAGGGAGTATCACTGCTACTAAACTGCACCCGCAACTCGCTTCCCATAGTAAGTGGTGAAGCTTGAAAATGAGGAGACAAGAAGAGGAGGCGTGGGCCTGGCGGCCTGGGGAGGGAGGCTGGGGGAGCCATTCATCAGACACATAATTTACCGCGCCCTGATCATCTATCAGCCTGGTGCCAGGCCCCGGATCTGAAGAGCCCAGCGATGCTTATTATTTCTAGGAAGTATCTAAATCAGCATTTGTTTTTTTTTTTTTTTTAGCAAATGGGAAATGCGGCTGGGCTACCTTAATCAGGTCCTCCCTGGAGGGAAAGTGGGAGACCAAGTAATTCTGCCTGGTTCTGGTGTTGGTGATGGAGACGTACAGGCGGTCCTGGGCCAGCTCGTGGGCGTTGGGAGGAAGGATGGACTCCATGCCGCTCCTAGAGAAGGAAAAGCAAGCCGCACGCATTACTCACCGTTAATTATTGAGCAACTTTGTAAATATTTCACAAGAGCGAGGGCTGCGCTTGGCACACTTTGTTGGAGAGCGTTCAACACGCTGTCTTCCAGTACTTGGTGGGGGGGGGAATGCGCTGTGTAAACATATACCTCAGCCAGGCCATGAAGTCATAACCGGGGGTCACCGCCCCAAAGGACTGCTTTCTGGTTTCTTCAGCAAACTGATAGGTGAACCGGTTACACTCCTGAAAAAAGAAATGAATATCTGGCCCTCTGCGCTGTCCACATGAATTCATCCCCATTCCAAAATTCTGCTCATTGCTCTGGACTGCACATGCCCACCCAGCCGGACACAGGATGCCACACTCTTTTGCACAGGTGTGCAAACCTCCCCACTCCCTTCTCCTTATCCACTCTTCTTAGGCCCAGGGCAAATTACTTGTTCTTACAATTTGTCTCTCTCTCTCTCTCTTTTTTTTCTTTCTTTTTAAGCCACCTCAAATGGCCTTACTGGAGAATTGAAAAGGCCTTGAAGACTCGACTGAAATTCTAATTTAGAACGTTCCTCTACAGATTGCCACGCACAATTAACCCTCTCTCCCTCCCCAATTCCGGGGCCTCAGAAGCATTTCAATTGCAGCCCCACAAGGGCACAGATGAATGACAACGGGATGCAGAAAGCACCCTGGCTGTCTCTGGGGGTGTGCCTTGAGCACTGCACAGCCTACAAGTCCCTGGGGCAGGGGTGCTCCTGTGCACCCAGGGCTGGGATCCACCAAGGCCGGCGGCTGTCACGGTATGGGCATGTTCATGGGACCCTGCAAACTGGGAGTAATCCCCTCACTTGGCAGGTAAGAAAACCGAGGCCTGCACAGATTGGATGACCTTTCCCAACAGCACATCAGAAATGCACGTGGGAGCCAGGATTTGAATCCTCGTCTGCATTCTGAGCAAGTCAGGTTCCCTGAAGGAGCCGCACGTTCATTATAAAGATCCTGCAGAGGCTGGACCCTGCCTGAGCTGGGCATTGTGCTTACAGAGCCCTTGAGTAGCCGTTTCTGTTAACTTTGGTATCTGACCTCACAGTCTCCTGACTAGGAGTAAACTCAGAATATATGGCTAAGCTTAGACCTCTGGCCTCCACCAGCCCCTAAGCTGAGAAGGCGATTTGTATCTGAAACCTGTTCCCCTGCTGGGCTCTGTCTGACTACCTCGGTCCCCACCAGCTACTTAGGAACACCTCATCTATGTTCTGCCGCTGTGAAAGGTCCTGGAACCTCCTCCTTGTGCAGGAACAGGTCATGTTAACTTCAATCTTTGCACCTGGGTCAAGGCCACACCTATGGGGCTCAGAATACGCCATTTCCTTATTTCCTTAATGTGGCGTGGCCTCTTGACTTGCACACTTTGATTCATCATCTGGTTAATTCAGTCAATGCTGGGCTAGTCCCTGAGATTTGGGAGATCTTTGTTTTTGTCTTTCTTTGAGTGCCACCATGGGGAGGTGGCATAGTGTCCAAGCCCTTGGAAGGTGCTGCACTTTGCAGGTTGGATGTCCCCATAAGGGCCCAGGGGTTAAAGACTTGGTCCCTGGGGTGGCCCTGTTGGGAGGTCGTGTGGACCTTTGGGGTAGGGCCTCGGGGAGGTCCTTAGGTCACTGGGGTGTGCCCTGAAAGGGATCACGGGGGCCTCAGTCCTCCCTGTTTCTTCTCTTTTGCTTCCTGGCCATAAGGTGAGCCATGTGTTCGGCCCAGTGCTCCCGCCATTGCCATCTGACATCAGAGCATCAAAGCCATGGTTGGTTCCATTTGTTCTGGGACATTGTGCGCCCACACACACATTTTTTTTGTCTTTGTAAGTTGGCTTTTTCAGGCATTTTGTAGTAGCAACTTGAAGTAAGAGAAAAGGGGAGGCAGAAGGGTCTCAGATGAAAAGGATTGAAGAGGCCACGCTCATGGCTTAGAAGAGGGAGAAGGTGCCCAAAGTCAAGGAAACTGGAAAGGGCAAGGAGAGGACCTCAGGGGAGCAAGCTTGGGCTGCTGACCCTGGAGGCCAGTGAGTCCGGTGTCAGAGCAGAACGATAAGGTGATAAACTCCTGCTGTCTGAAGGCGCCCGTTGGTGGACCCTGGTTACGGCATCAACAGGAAGCCAATACAGTGGGTATCAGCCCCCAGCCTCTGGGCGGGAGAGGCTTCCCTCCAGCCTGACATCTGGGCTAGGACTTTAAATGTGAATGGGAGCTGGACGGCAGAGGACAATAATAAGGAGTGGCCTTCTTCACCTTTGAGTGCCCCACGGTGACCAATGCTACGCCTTCCTTGCAAGTCCTGAGGCTGGGCCAGGAATTGAGGGGCAGTCGCTGGGGAAGGCTTTGCAGCTCCAGGCTCTTTCTCACATATCCATGCCTCAATTTGCCCACCACCTCAAAGACGTGGAGCATCCGGCTCCTCTTAATTAGACATGGAGGGTGCTCCTCTTAATTAGACCTGCACAAGCTCACAACAAGATTAATTGCATATTCGTCACAAGAGTGAAAAGCTCCAGGAATTCACACCACTAAGCAGAACTGAGCTAACCTGTGATTTGAGTAGATTGAAGAGTTTTCCAAAACAAAACAAAAGCAATTTTATCGACCAGCTATTTCCAATTGCTAAAGAGAAAAGAAACAGCCTTCCACCAAAAGGTCGTTCTGGGGATGTGGGTCGGTGGTAGGGCATTTGCCTATAGTGTGTGTGAGGACCTGGGTTCAAATCCCAGCTGTGGAAACAAAACAAAAACAAAAACAAAATAAACCTCTTTGGGCAGAAACATTCGGACCAAGGAGGAAATGAGAATGTCGTAAGGTCAATAAAGAGAATGATTTTCCACCTTCCAAATGTGAACACCCCAAAGACCTAAAGTCACAGCAACATGAGTAGCCAACGTGACCCATTTTCCAACCTGAAAAACATAAAAATAAAAAATAAAACCACGTAATCTGATTTGAAAACAATCCAAGCAAATCAGGCATCGTCTTAACACCACAGAATTCCAGCTGCATAAATGCCTATGTTATTGTAGCATTTCCAAATCATGTAAAGAGTTCATCACAGTTAATACATTTCTAAATTTGCTGAGGATGAGAAATCAAATCGACTCAACGCCAGAGCTCAGAGATTTGTTCCACTTAAAGAAAAGACTGAATGAAACAGGAAGGGAAAGTCCCCTCCCCCCGCCTCTCCAGGCCACAGCTTGCCGCAGCGAAAAAGAAAGCAGGTTCTGGGCGGAGCGAGAGCTTGCAATTCAAAGCACAGGGTTTTGCAGGCTTGGGGGTGGGGGATTCACACCTCAGGGTTTTTATCCTGTGTAATCACTATGGCTTTTAGTCACTCTTCAAGTTTTCTGAACGCCAACCACCTAAAGATGAGGTGGCTGGATTTCTGAAAAACTTCCCTGAAACCTGAGACTGACATTTTGATGTTTAAAATCCCCGCAGTCTTTGAGACTCATTCTCCGGCACGAATGGGTTAAATCCCAGTCTTCTGAGGGTTCAAAGCCCTTCGCAGTGTAAGTAATTAGCAAATATTTTCTCCACCCATAGAAACCAGCTGGGAGTCGGTGAATGTTTGTTCACAGTCCAGATAGCAGAAAACCGATTTTAAAAACATAGATTGCATTAAAGAAAATACCTAATGACGGCTATTTTTTTATTACTTCTGGTTAAACTGCTTGGAATTCAGAGCTTCTACTTACGGGGAGAATTAAAAACAAATTAAATTCCCATATCATTCCACTTAATTGAAATTGTGTGCCCAGTTTCATTTATGCGTCGGTTAGAAAATAGCGGTGAGCAGAGGTACAGGCCACATGTTCAAGGCTTTGAAAATAGGCTCTGTGCTCTCCTCATGCTCATAGAAAGAAGAAAAAATCCTTTGCTGCAAGAAACAGCGCTGGAATCTTAAGGCTAAATAAAAACTCGAGAGCATTTTTATAGCCTTGTCTTACTGTCACCCCAGATAATCTTCTCTTCCAAACCCAGGGCACAGATCCCTGAAGAGTCCATCTTAAAAGAAACGTCTAAACCTTTTGTTTCCCAGGCAAAGCATGATTTCTCTGTAAAGAGTCGGCACTCATTGTCGCCATTCCCTTTTAATTTCTTAATGAGGAACACAGCCTCCTTACTACCTAATTACCTCTATTTTTTCTGGCGCTGTTAGCAAGACAGAAGCAACCAAGGATCCTGCAGAGGCCCCCGCAAAGGCCTTGACATCCTTCAGCAGCCTCTTGCCATGTCTGCAAAATGCAGATGCTGCCCCCAAGTGGTAAATGCCCAGAAACCCACAGGCTGCAAACGACAAGTTGATGGGCTTCATTCTACCTGCAGAATCGTCAAAGAAAAAAAAAAAAAATGAATAAATAAAAAATAATAAAAAAGCTACACATTAGTATAGTTTATTCCACACACTGCGTAATTTTGCACCTGTTTTCGTGCCATGGTTTTCTTTTAACATATAATTCTCTAAGTGCAGTTGTTTCAATGAATTCTAATAAATCCCAGCAGTTTTTCAGGGAACCATTTTCTTTTTCTTTTTCTTTTTTTTTTTTTAACATGGATTCAATACTCTGGTTAATTATTAAAACAACAACAAAACGCCCAACTTTCCATACTTGTTCTTTTTAATTACTTGCAAGAAACAGATGTATAAATTCCAACTGGCAAGTCCTCTGAGCTTTTTTTTTTTGAACTTTTGTAACTTTCTGCTGGGGGGATGGTTGCTCTTGCAAAATGGGTCAATGATTAGAGACTGCATCAAATTCCAAGCGAGCAACAGATTCATTTGCTCTTTGGAAGTGCATCAGTGAATCTCAAAGAGAGGTCCTGGTCCACCTCCATTTCCATCATAGGCATCCTTATCTTTTAAAAAAATTCTGATACCCCTGATAAATTAATAATGCAATCAGCTGTGATCCAACCATGCAACACCGTCCGTTCCCAAGTAGCTGGAGACAAATTGAGGTCATGGCTGACAAAAGGTCCAGAAGGCCTCCTATAATGAATTTCCACCACGGTATACTTGCCACACACCTAAATAGAAATTGTGCTGTGTGTGCTTCAAAGCCCCGGTGGACACAATATGCCGACGTATGAAGGAAACCCTGTCCCCACACGCCTGTCCACCCTGGCTTCCTGGGGGGGGACAAATCCTTATTCTGGGGCACTGGGGCGAGGCACCCGGGCTGGACCAGGAATTGAGGGACGGTTTGCTGCTGATACCCCCAGCTGGGCCCCGTGCAGGGGGGAGGCTCAGCCTCTGCAGGCTGCACGGGGAATCCGGGCCAGCGCAGCAGGGCCCAGCCCAGGATTTGAGTCTACTTGGGCAGGCGTGGGGGGTGCAGGCGGGATTTGGGTGGTCTTTTTCTAGGTGGTCAGGCCCATCAGGCGCAGACCGGGAGGTCTCCAGCTGCCCCGGGGTAGGTGGGGCTACTGCCTCATTTCTCCACCCCCGGGGCAGCCCACCCTGACCCTCCGGAGCCTCGCTCGGCCCCCGCGCTCCGTCCTACCAATGGCAGCCTGAGGCACTTCCGCGTGCATGGCCCCGGGCCGCTGATCCTTAACCAGAAGGGGGAAGCGGGATGTCACTCAATGCGGCGCCACCTATCAGAGCCGAGTTCCGCTCGTCGCGCGCCCGCCCATGAAGGTCTGGCGTTAGAGGGGGCGGTACCTCCCCCGCCTCCCGCTCACGTCTGTGACGTCACCACGCCGAGGCGGAGGCCCGCCTGCTCTCTGTAAACCGCGGCGCCCAACATGGCGGCGCCCACGTTACCGCTCGGCCGGGTGTCCTCTGGTGCGGGCAAGGACAAAACCTTTTCGTGTCGAGTTATGCTACCTTAGCCATCTAGAGATGCGTCTTAACCCTTATGACCCCTTCAGCGCGACCTGAGGGCTGGCCGTCCCCTGCGAACCTGCTGCCCTTTAATGACCCTCATCGGGCCGTGCTCCGGAAGCGCTTGCTCCTCTCCGTCTGTGTCCCGGAAACGGTTCGTTTCTCTTCCCCGCCCTCGCGCCCTCCCGAAAGCCCCCGCTGTTCCGCGAGACTAAGGAGGGGGGCTGGGTTGGGGCAGCTCGCACCGCGGCTTTTCAAGGCCCACCTTTGTTTTTTTGTTTTTCCTAAGCACTTCCTGGAAAGGCTGGACCACGACGTGGGGGCAGCTTTTCACATCCCCACGTGGCTGTAGGCTGTGTGACCTTGGACAGGATGGGCGATGTCTCTGAGCCCTTCTGGGTGTCTCATCTGCAGAAGGGGGAGGCTCAAATAGGAGTTAAAAGCTCAATTTTATTTTATTTTTTATTTTTTGTTTATTGGTTATTCAAAAGATTTTAAAGCTCCTGCTGCCTGGAGGTCCTTCAGTAAATAGGTCCAGTGTCACTCTGGGCCGTGGGTCAGACTCAAGAAACGGCCCGACCCAGATTGGAAGGGCTCTGGCAATTCTTTTTTCAAACAGTGTCCTCCTCCTAATAATCCAGGCTGCAGGAGTCTCAGGAATGGCCGTCGCAGGTTCTGTGGTCCCCCTGGTTTGGCGACAGAGGTTTTCTGTGACCACAGATGGAGAAGCGAGTCTGGCAGCTGCCAGGGGGCCTCTTCCTTCAGCAAAGAGGAAGGGAGGAAGCTGACAGCTTATCAAATAGCCTCTGCCTTGGTGTATTTTTTACCCTTTCTCCTCCCCCTTGGGGGGAGCCACCTCGGTTCCAGGACATTTCTGATTGAGGAATTAGATTATTTGGGGTTTAATTCGTGTAAGTTTGCTAAGACAGCTGAGCCTGAAAACACTACCAGGCTCAAAACTCATTTATGGGCTGGGCTGGGTGGCACAGGTCCGTAATACCAGAGGAGGCTTGGGCCGCTGAGGCTGCAAGACCTCCGGTTCAGAGCCAGCCTCAGCAAAAAGCAGGCCCTAAGCAACTTAGGGGGACCCTGTCTCTAAATAAAATACAAAATAGGGCTGGGGACGGGGCTCAGGGGTTGAGTGCCCGAGTTCAATCCCGGGTACCAAAAGAAAAAAGGAAGTTAACAGCGTCCCTGGGTATTTATTTAGGTTAACGATGCAAGAGCCTGAGTGTTGGCATGCCTCCCCAGATGAATGTGTTTAAATCTCCACACACAGTGTGATGGGGTTAGGAGGTGGGCCTTGGGGAGGTAGGGAGTCCAAGGATGGGCCCTCATGAACTGGATTAGTGCT
The DNA here is from genome assembly GCF_048772815.1 of Callospermophilus lateralis. Lineage (NCBI taxonomy): Eukaryota > Metazoa > Chordata > Mammalia > Rodentia > Sciuridae > Callospermophilus > Callospermophilus lateralis. The sequence continues at coordinate 8,692,520 of NC_135326.1, read as the reverse complement.
CTTACAAGAGGGACACCCCAAAGCCCTGTTTCTACCACTGGAAGGTACACCTGCAGCAGAAGTCCACAACCTGCAAAAGGCCTCGTTCAGGACTAGCCTTCTGAACTACGGGAATTCACGTCTGTCCTGGTTAAACCACAGAGTCTGTGGTCCTCTCTCTCAGCCACCGGAGTGGACTAAGACAGTGGTCTGGTTTAAACTGGTCTGGTGGCACGGAAAGACTGAGGATAGCCCCGATTTCTTTTTCTTCCTTTTTTTCTTTTGCAGAATCAGACCCTGGGATGGTGTTGGCAGAAGGCCTGTCCCTGATTGTTAAGATGCAGGTGAACACCTCTGCACTGCACAGCTCAGGTGGACACCCCAAGCTGGCCTGTCCCTGCTTGGTTCAGCAGATTGTTTAGCTGGGCATCCATCACCTCCAGGAGAGATAAGGGTACCGTGTTCCTCCAGAGTGTGACGCCACCGATTGTAAGTCTCACTGGAGCCACCTATGTGCTCTATGACTCTTAAAATGTTAAACATGTTTGTTTTGCTCTCTGTTCTATCCTCAATCATATTTCCATGTAGTTAGTTAAAAAGTTCAGCTCCCTCACGTAAGGAAGAATATCGTTCCCATTCGTCTTTGTCGTTTCTGTACCGCGCATGGTGCTTGGCGCCCAGTATGGAATCAATACGTGTTTCTTTTGAAGGTTGGATTTCCGTAAATCACCGCTGTGGTCTGAGAATATAGTAATTGCCCTTTAAAACCATTTCTTAAGTTAACTTATTTGCTTATTCTTGCTTTTCTGTTTTCCTTAGTAATTTTGTTTGGAACGGGTGCATTTAGTCATTTTTCCTAGAATTATTAAGCATCTGTTGTGTAGCAAGTCTGTGTTTGCACAGGGCACCCTGAGCTGACAGGAGTTCAGCCTTTATCATCAAGGGTGCAGAGTGTAGCTAGGCGCCGGCTCGTGTCACTAGAGCAGCACCATCTGGTGCTACTGCAAAGCCTCACATAGGCGCCCTGTGTGTGCACCCTGAGCTAAACGGTGGGAAACTCTTAGCTCTGGGAGGCATCTGTCACTGCTCCCAGCCCATAAATGAAGTGCTCGAGACTGATGGCTCCGGGGATCCCTCTCCCGGAACCTCGTCCTGTACAGCACAGTTCCACTTTCCACACTTCAGGTGCTCACTCAGTAACAGTCTGGAAATATTCAATGGAAAGTTCCAAGGTTCGATTCTTTGTAAGATCTAAATTGCTTGTTGTCCTGAGTAGCGTGATGATGATCTCATGTGTCCTGCTCCGTGCTGCTCAGTAGGTGAGTGACCCCTCTGTGCAGTGGATCCACACAGTATACATCACCTACCCTTCGGTTACTTAGTTGGTTATCGGTTCAGTTGTGGTCGTGTGGCACTGTTGGTATTCAAGTGACACCCATTTTGCTTGGTAATGGCCCTGGGAACGCCAGATCAGTGATGTAAAGGAGAGGCTGGGGGACAAAACAGGGAGTGACCGGTCAACCCTGACCCTGCGGGGCCATGCTGCAGGACTTATAGGAAGAGGCACGGCACGTATTGGGGTCAGTCCTGTCTGTGGTTTCAGGTATCCGCTGAGGTTCTTGGAACATGTGTGCTTCTGAACCTGTCAACACATGTGTAGCACCTGGATCTCGCCCCCTACCGCGGGCATTTCTGTTGTTGTATTAAATTTCCTCTTTATTTAACCAAAACAATTGAAATCAGCTGGTGCAGTGGCACACACCTGTAATCTCAGTAGGCTGTTAAAGACAGGGAGTTCCCATGAAAACAGATGGGACAACAGTAGGGTGGAGGTGGTGCATGAAGGGAGAGAGGAGGGCGGGACAGGGAGGAACCTGGGGACAAAACAGGCACAGTTATGCCATGTGCATGGGTGGGTGTCACATCCACTTCCATGTCTGTAATGTACCAATTAACAAGTACATCTGTGTGTGAATCCGCAGAAGGAAGACCCTGAGACTAGAGGAGAGAGAATGGGGGAGGCTGTGGAGGAAAGGGGAGTGCTTGAGAGTGAATCAGGGCAAGTTACGTTACGTGCATCTGCCAGTCATGTCCCAGTGAACCCCCCGTTACGTAAATTACGATGCACTTTAAAAAATTCCTTAATTATAGTGCTCGCAGTGGATGCTTTAAGTGCGTGTAAGACAGAGCGTTGTTTCAGTCAGCTTCATTGGCGCCGTGACCAGAAGACCTGACAGGAACGATTTTAGAGGAGGGAGTAGTTTATTTAGTGCTCATGGTCCCAGTGTCCTCTGTCCATAGAAGGCTAACTCGGTCGCTCTGGGCCCAGGGAGCGACGTGGAGGAGGAGAGCAGCTCAGGACAAGGCTACAGGAAGCAGAGAGAGCTGTTGTGTGGACAGAGGGTTCAGATCCCTGGTAGCCAGGTGGTGGGGGTGAAGTTCAAAAGGCGTAACAGGGCCCCAGATGTTTGTTAAAATCCCCGGGAGGGAGAATCGTATCCATCCCTGTGTACGGTGTTGCAGAAGAGCTGCGGTCTTGACGTGATGACCCTCGTCCACCCTTTGCCCACACAGGTAGTCCCTGCTAGCCTTCAAGTAGTGTTTTCACTGTGGACAAGATCGTTGGAACAATAAGACCAGTGTCAAGTGACATTGTGAGACGATAAAAAGAAGGGCTGCTCTAGTGCCCTGTGCTTTTATTAAATTTGCTAAAGTACGTTACTTTGGCGTGTAGGATCTCATCCTGACCTGAGCTCATAATCCAAAGACACATCCCGGGCTGGCTCCCGGGTAGAGCGCTTGCCTAGCACGCGTGAGTCTCTGGGTTTGAGTCTCAGCACTGCATATAAACAAATAAACAAAATAAAGGTGCATCAACAACTCAAAAAAAAAAAAAATCCTTCAGTGAGTCAACTACCTCATTTCACAGAGAGAAAGTAAGGATTTGGGTGGACAGTGGTTCCTTGATATCCCCAGCAGATTGGTTTCAGGACGTTGTCAGTTGCCAAAGACCAGCACCTGGCGGAGTGATTGCGGTTGACCTTGGTTATTTGCAGGTTCCATGTCCAAAGACTCAGCCAACCACAGACAGAAAATGAGTTGCATTTAACACGTACACACTTCTCTCTCTTGTCACAGTTTCCTGAACAACGCAGTAGAGCAGCTGTTTGCGTAGTATTTACATTTATTAATAGCATCAGTTCAGTGGTGGTTTGAAGTTGTAGGAGGTTTTGCACGTGGAATCCTTTGCCAGTTTACAGAAGGGACTTGCGCTTCCACTCATTTTGGTATCCTCGGGAGTCCTAGAGGTCCAAGTCCTTTGTCCTGGGTGCTAAGCGACTGTATCTTGTTTTTGCAAAATGACTGCTTTCCCAAATATCCATCCTGTTGATTGGAATCACACTATTAATACTTGCTGTGTTTTCTGCCTGTGTTCCACACGCCAGCCCTTTACGCGTTTTCTCAGGTAACTTTTAACAGTGCTGAGAGGCCCGCAGACCCACGGGTGGGCCTGCTAGGCTCAGCTCTCCCGGGCCCAGAGCCTGCACCCAGCCTGCTTTCCTGGTGGTCTCCCAGAGTGAAGAGTGAAGCAGGGCGCTCTTTCTGTGTCAGCACTGTGTCGTTGGCTACCAGGCATCTCACTCCGCCTCAGTTCTTTCTCTGCATTTATAATTGGTGTTCATTTGCATATTTATAACTTTACTGAAAAGTGGTAAGCACTCTTCATAAACTTGATGTGTGAATTTGTGTATATGTAGGTTTTAGAGAATTTGTCTAGGTCTTGGGAAAAAAAAAACAAAAGCAGGCCTGCCAGTTAATGAAAGCCAGCCTTCCCCACCGATGAACGATGGCACCACTCTTTCTGGTGACCCCTTCCTGGAAGCCGTGTCATAAAGCAGGTTATTGTGAAGTGGACGTGATTCCACTAGGCACAGTGTTATAAAACGTGATCTCGTTATTGACCAAGGTCCTAACTCGAAATAAATCACGTCTTCATGCCTTTCTGCTTACTCGTTAAATAACCTTCGTGGAGCGTCCGTTACAGGAGAGGGACCAGGCCAGCCCTAGAGGTACCTGGAGGCGGGGAACCTGGGAGCCCCAGTCTGTGTCTCGTTCTTCACCTACTAGGTGGTCGGTCACGTTTTTCTCTCCTTTAAGCCCTGCTTATTCCTCAGGGCCTAGGTCAGACGGTGCCTTGGGAAGGCCTTCAGCCATCTTGTCTGTCTCTGCCACACCCTGGCCTTTGGTGCTGTGCCGGTCATTTTGGGGGTGCGGGCCAGTTCTTGGTTCAGGGTCCATCTGCAGCAGGGACTATGTCCCGTACTTCTTGTGTGTGTGTCAGCATCTTAGTCAGCAGGAGCACATGAGTAATGTGTCTTACAGGCAGGAATCTGCAGACTGCAGGAGCAGGAACAGTATGCAGTTCCATCGAGTGAGACTTTAGGAGCTGGGCTCACTACAGACGGGCGGCTCAGGCTCAGCGAGTGCTCTGAGTTTCTGTCACGTCTGTTTTCTCCTTGCCGGTGTTCTGTAGGCAGGACATCCCCAAGAGGCGGCGAGTGGCCCTGCATCTTCTTAGCTGATCAGTGGAAAGTGCTTTTGTCCCCGTTTACCTCCCGAGCTTAGAAAAAGACTCTTGTTAGCTTTGGGTTGCTGTCACCGGACACCGGAGGTGGTCTGTTTAAGAGAGCGGTGTCCTGGCTCAGGCTTGGGGCTCTCAGTTGCCGCTTGGTGGGACCCCCTGCATTTGGGCCCTTGGCAGGCCACTACATCATGGCGGAGCGGGCCTGGTAGAGCAAGCTGCTCACCTCAGGTGGTGGGAAGCAGGGGGGAACGAGCAGGGGCTGCAGTTCCAACATCTCCTCGGGCCCACCCTGCAGGGCTGGGCGACTTCCACCCAGGCCTGCCTCTCCAAGGCTCCCCCCCTTGGTACACCCAGGGCTGTGTACCTGGTCGGCAGCACCTGGGCCTCTGGGGCCACTCAGGTAATGCACAGTGCTCTGCTGGTGTTATCACACGCCTGTCCTTAAGACCATTGGTGTGACAGCACATCGTGACACAGTGGTGATTGGAGCCCGTGGTGGGTGCACGTGGGCCGAGCAGACGGGGGTGCATTTGAACAGTGGCATTGCCAGGTCCAGCCCAGGAAGGGCGAGGCTGCCCAGCGAGAGGTCCAGCCTCCTGAATCCACATCTCCACCACGGACTTGACCAACTGAGTTCAGTGAAAGCCGACTCACAGCTGTCCTCCCCGGAAACCAGGCCGCTGTGCCCTGGCCCCCTTGATAGCAAAGTGCGTTCCACACACCCCGCAGGGCGCTCTGATCCAGACCCACAGGAACTCGGCAGCGGGGATGTGTGGTGCGTGGGATGTGAGTGCACCTTAGTCATGTTCAGACGCACAGCCCGTGGCCCCTGGCACACATGCTGCCCAGGACGGAATTGTCATTTGTGTTTTCTGGCTTGTGGGATTTTTGTGGGCCGTGTTGGGTGTGAGAAGAGGTGCGAGACGCCTTCACCCAGTCTGTGAGCGGAAGCCGACGCTCGTTCCTCTGTGTACGTCTCCCTGTAGGAAGCCGGGGAGCTTAGACTCTTCCTGGGGATCTCCTCTCACAAGTAGGGCCAAAGAAGTAGATCTTAAATCAACATGTTGGACAGCAGGGCCAAGAACAATGATTCTCTTCTACCAAAATGTGTGTCTTAGAGGAGGAGGGGATCCCAAAGTTCTCTCCATCATCTCTCTCCTGAGAGCATCCCATCTGAGGCATTTGAAAAGGGACATAGCATTTAATGGACGTCCACTCAGGTATCTCAGGATTTTTGTTTTAAGCTAGAAGTAAATGTATTGTTTGCAGAAACTTCAGAAGCACTTCCAAAAACATCTTCACCTTAATTTCCAGCCTCAACATGCCTACACTATGTGGACGCGTTGCCTGTTGGGAAACTAAGAAAAAAATATCTAAAAGGGGCCAGCCCTCTGAAATGGAAGTCCCAGTGGATTTCAGCGGGTCCCAGGCTGACATGTAAAAGACGGCGGTAACTCCCAGACCTGTCATCATGCCTTGAATTCTCAGAAAGCCCCTGGTCAGCTAGGGGGCTGTCCGAGTAGGATTGTGCTAGGGGACAGTAGTTTTTGAATTGTAGGGATCTGATTTTTTTTCTCCCTAGGGTTAAAATATTTCCCAGTCTTGATACAATTTAAAATAACGAAAACCCAGAATTTGCTGTCTGGGAATGAAAGAGGGCAAGGTCAAAGTCACGCAGGCTGCATTTACTACGTGAGGCACCTGTCTCCAGTATTCCTGCCTCATATCAGCTCTGCATTCCTGGATTCCCAGATGGGAGGCGGTCAGAGCCATCCAGGTGATTGGTTTAAGCACCAACCTTTTATCCCAGTGTTTTTTCCTCTCTCCTCACCTTGAGCATGTGTGACCACGTTCTTAGCACGCTTTAGAAGTGTGCCCTATTAAGAAGGTAACCTTAGAAAAAACTCACTTCCTACTTAGCAACTCTAGAACCCAAGTGTGCTGTAGTTCACCGTTCTTCAAAAAGCTCTTTGTCTTCTTGAAGTTTAGTGTTTCTGTGTTCACATCTATATACTCCAGAAATTAGATATTTGCTTGTCACCACAGTGACCACATTTTTGTAGTTTTATCATAGAAAAAAGTCCGATTCTGTAAGGGATGAAAATGCTCACAAGATAACTGTTGAAAGGGAACCACGCTTCGTCCCACCGTCCGGCGAACACAGGCAAACGTTCTTGTTGCTAGTGTTAGAAAAGAAGCTCAAACAGCATTTTTCTTAACGGTTGAGAGAACAGTACTTCTAACATGGTGGACAAGCGCCTGCGTTCAGTGGCCCGGTTTTGCCCAACAGCCACCCGAGGTGTGTTTTCATCGGCCGTTGACTCGCTCGCTGTCATCCTGGGCCGTCTCCATGGATTGCACGCTTCCCCTAGCCTTTGGCCCTGTCTCCTGTTTTTCCTTCTGGACTAGAATGGCCAGTCATCGTGCTGTCTTATGTGCCATATCCAACCTCTCTGTATGTGCTTTCATTTGCTTCATATTTTATGTTGTTGAAAGAAATAAATCGTCGCCTTTGTGTGTGTGTTGATTTAACATCGCGTGACGTTTACTGTGTGCCGCTTCTCACCAGCTGTTTTTGTCAAGCTTTTTCACTGCTGTGTCTAAAAGATCTGACCAGAACAATTTGAGGAGGAAAAGTTCATTTGGGGGCTCAGGGTCTCAGAGGTCTCAATCCACAGGCTCCGTTCCTGGGGACTCAAGGTGAGGCCATCATGGCGGACGAGTGTGGCAGAGGGAAGCAGCTCACACCATGATCAGGAAGCAGAGAGAGAGGTCTCCACTTGCCAGATACGAATACAGACCCCAAAGCCGCGTCCCCAGGGCCCACCTCCTGCAGCGACACCCACCCCTTCAGTTCCACGCGGTGGTTATTCCCACTGGGGATGACGTCCCTGAAGCTCAGGACTCCCACCACCATCTCTCCTCGGAACCTTCTTGCGTTGTCTCACACGTGAGCTCTTGGGGACACCCCACATGACACGTCCCTACAGATGCTGGTGCACTTAGTGTTCCTGAGAACCCCTGAGGGGAATCCTGCAGTGCTGCTGGATTTTAAGGGTGGCTCAGGGAGCCACAGAGAGACAGGAGTGTTCTCGAGGTCCGGGGGCCTTGCTTTCCTGCTGGGCAGGAGCTGGTGTGGAGGTCTGGAGGAGGAACGTGCCGGCAGGGAGCCTCAGCTCGGGGAGAGGTGCGGTCATCTCCTTACCTCCCCATCTGCCTCCCTCCACTTCTCAGAGACATTTGAATGGCTCTTTAACCTCTTTCTAAGTGAAGAACAATTAACATCCCAAGTGATTGGCACTTTGCCATTCCTGTTCACAGGGTGTGACGCTGGTTGTAAGACAAGGATCAGAGCATTGAGCAAGGACGTGGGGTCAGCCGAGGAGCAGTGGGCTGTGCAGGCCACACAGGGATGTGCACGGGGCTCTCACCAGACAGCGAGGGTGCCGTGCAGAGGGAGCCAGGTGGCTTTCAGTCACCTCTTGATCCAACCCCTTGATCCAACATGGAGAGGAAGAGGAACTCTCGAGTGTTTCCGCGTGTCCCTCCCTTCACCTCAAGTGTCTGAGTGGGAAAGGTGGACGGGGCTTCCTTGCTCCTGTTGTTTCCTGGGAGTACGGGTGACGCCCCTTACCACAGGTGTTTCAGGGACGCTTGAACCAGAGTGTTTCAGATTTCAGACTTTTTGAAAGTTGGGGGAAGGTCTGCACGTCCCTAGTGAGATATATAATAAGGAGACCTAGTGTGTGCCCTTGCCTGTGGCATCCTGTTCTTCTGGCCCGTTTTGAAGCTGGATTGACAGAGATGGCGAGCGCTGTGCGTTGGAATGAAAGGTAACGGTCATGCCCAGCCTTGATGGGCACAGCTGGGCGCCAGCCTCTTTCCACCATGTTACGTTCACCACCCGGCTTCACGGTGAACATCCAGGGTAGGTAAGAACCCAGCCTCAGAGCGCCCAGGTGGCTTCCCAGGTGGCCTGGGCGTGCAGGTGCAGAGCCAGGAAGGACATGCAGTGCAGTCAGAGCTCAGAGCTGCCCTCTGAACCGTGGCACTAGCAGGCAACAAACACAAGCTGGTCCCACCACGTGCTCTGTAACTGATGTCATAGTGGCCGTGCCTTCCCTCACGCTATCCAGTGATTGTTCTCAAAGAAGCCAGAAAACTTTTGCTTCTTGATTTTTTTCCCCCCAAGCAACTCAATTATGATGATACTAGCAATTAAGGGCTGTGTCTGGCCTCAGGATGTGCCTCGCCTGGAGGAGGGGGGAGCGGCTGTCTCCAGTCTGCCCCCTGCCGGCCGATGAGTCAGCCGTGGCAAGTCACTGACCAGGAGCTGATCCCCAGGCTTGGAAGAGGGTCTCGGGGCCAGGTGGGCCTAGTCCTTCCAGAAAGCTGCGGCCCCAGCGTTTTACCACCCACCAGATCGTCTCCACAGAAGGGTAACAGAGCAGTTTTGTGCACACTTCATGTGAGGGCTGCTTTGCCTTTGGTGGGTCATGATCAGAGGCTCAGTATGAGATGAGTAGGTGGGCAGGAGACAAACCAACCTGCACCAGGGCTGGCCGCCTTCTCCCTCTTGCCGCTCACACCCGTTATCTTGACTCTTGAAATCAGATACTTACTGGTTTCAAAGAGAGATGCGTTTGGTTCTGCTGTAATGAAAATCCGGTGGCCATGGAGGACAGCTACTTGTTTAGTGTTTTTAATTTTCACTTCTGTTTACCATGTTCACTGGATCACCAAATATCAGTTATTCTGTTCAGCGCATTTTGAAAATTTTTATTTAAGTGAAGAAAATCAGATTAGGAAAGAGAATAAAGGTCAAGAATGCTCATTAACTGGCATCAGTGTTGTACAGTAATTAGCCCTGAGTGCCTGTTAGTTAGCTCCCAAGTCAGAGTCCCTGCAGCGGGCATCTGCAGTCACGAACGTGGTGCCTCTGTGTGCAAAATGTCAGAATACACTCCACTGTCATGAATATCCAAAAAGAACCAACAAAAATAAAACGTAGATGAATCCTTATGAAAAAGAATTTATAAAAAGAACATGGGTGCTGCAGCTGTATTCGTACACGTGTACATGCACACACACACACACACTCTTACACTCTCAAGGGGGGGCATTTACCTTATGAAAACAAGTGTAAGTTCTTTCTGTTCCTGTTGGAGTTTACGTTTAGTTTTGTTTCAAGAAGTGAGATATTTTCCTCAGTTTTCAAAGACGTGGGTTCATCAGAGAAATCTTAAAGGACGCAGAACGTTGACTACCCCTGAAAACAACACCGATGAGGCGTCTCCACGCACACGGGGAAGCATATTTGTAATTCTCATTGTGGAAATCTCTTTCCCAGACTTTGCCCTGAAGCCTTCCATACGATGTAGCCAACAGAAGATACGATCTAACCAGAGAAACGCCAGTAATTGACGTGATTAGATGGCCAGCGATCTCATGCCATTAATTACATGCAGTGGATTTTGCTCCCAGGCATCTTATCTATAACCGAGATTTATGGGCATCATTTTAGGAGATGATTGTGAACGAAAAGGGGCCAGTGATCATATGAGATATTCTTGTTTGAGTATTTACGATGTTTTTCACCTCCCAAATGATTCCTTACGTCCTGCTAACCACCGGCAGTGTTGGAACTGGTGTCTCAATAAATAACAACATTCCAGGAGTTTTTGCGCTGGTGATATTGATTGTCAGAATGACACGGCTGCTATAAAGCGATGTATTTTCAAACACCCTGTCAGAACTTTCAGGCAGGTGGTTTTGGGGCCAAGAGCTTAACTTTCGGCTCCCTGATCCGAGGAGGTGGGTGTTGGAAGGTATTTTTCAGAGAACTGGTGGACAGCGCTCTGCACGCTGCTTTTTCTTACCTCTGGGTATCCACAGAGCTGAGTGTGTCCTAGAGAAGCACGTGGTCACAGTGATGAATGACCCTGGGGGCCGTAGTCCAGGGAGGGGGATAGATGATGGCCAGCCCCTCAGTCGGGGTGTGTGAGTCCCCTGTGGAAGGTGGACCAGGGCCACGAGAGACCCCACCCAGCCAGTCCCTGGGGTCAGGTCCCAGGTAGAAACCATGGGACTGGTGGGCTGAATTGTGGCCCAGGGAATTCCAGTGTGGACGGCGGGGAAGAGCTGACCAGGCACATTAATTGGGACTGTACCCCAGTCCCAGGAGAAGGGCAGGCTCCTTGGGAATTGGCTCGTGGGTTTGAAGGTGTTTTGTGGGGTATCTTACAGACAGGCGAGTGCGGCCACCTCACGTCCTTGGGATCTGTCTAGATGAGCGTAGGACGTGGTAGGCCAAGGACCTTCTCACATCCCAGGGATTTTGCCTAGAGGCTGGCATGCAGTAGGTGCTCAATGAGTACTTACTTATGGGTCACTGTCTAAGCTCTGACGGAAGGATGGGAGATTCTAGTTCTGCTCTGCATCCAGGTGGTCTGAGTGCCGAGACCAGCTCGTCCATGCCGCTTGCGGATTGAGGACCTGGCTCCCAGGAACCCTTCAGCCGCAAGAGGCCACGTGAGTCAGGGCAGGTTGGAATAGAGTTACTGACAGCCCCAGTGTGGCTTGAACCTTCAAGAGCAGGGCTTTGTCAAAAGCCGAACGAACACACGTAGATTTCAGAATTTGGATACAGTGATTTGAATCAGCTCACTATCCGTGTGTATATACATGTGTGTGTGTTTAGTTCATTTTAAAATACCCCATTAGCATTCATTTTGATACTTTTACACGTGTTCACACACTCGGACCACAAGTTTCATTGGCCTGGCTTGAGGTGGATGAGCGTTTGTTCTCCCTAGTTCATGCAGACTGCGGGTTTAAAACTCAGGCCCTCCTACCTGTGGCTATGTGCCTTAGGAGACTTACTAACCCTCTCTGTGCCTCAGTTTCGTGATCTATACATTGTGGGCCATGATTCCAGCCAAATTTCAGAAAGTCCATAAGGCTAAACAAGTTAACAGGCATGAGAAGCTTGAGATACTGTTTGTCTTTTATTTAAATATGTTTTTTGCTGGGGATCTAGCTCAGTTGGTAGAGTGCTTGCTTTGCATGCACAAGGCCCTGGGTTCAATCCCCAGCACCACAAAAAAAAAAACCCCAAAATTTAGTTTTTGATGGACCTTTATGTTATTCATTTATTTATATGTGGTGCTGAGGATCGAACTCAGTGCCTCACGCATGCCAGGCAAGTGCTCCACCACTGAGCCCCAGCCTCAGGTCTGTTTAATTATCATTATGATGGAAACTGTGACAAGATGACTGTTAAGACCCGAACAGTGGATCAGACTTGTAGTTCATGTTGACTACTTAGCATGAAGCTCTTTGATTATTTTCAGAATATTAAACATTGATGAATGTGAGTTACCACAGTGAGAACAAAGTGAAATGGCTAAGGTGGAAAGGCAGTGACTGAGACCCCTTTTCTTTCTGTACATAAAAGAGAGGTCCTCAAGAACGCCAGTTCCTTGGGACTGAATACGTCTTAGAATTCTAATGCATTTTTCGTGCAGTTTACAGATCTGGCATTATTAAAATATTCATAGCTCTGAGCCGATGTGGCATAACAGTCAGTTTGCACAGCCAAGCTGACGAGAGTGGAGCATGGTCCGTAATCACTGTCTGTTCCAAAGCTTATGTCATCGGCCCTCTGACGGAGAGACAGACAAGCCAGGCCTGTCTCATAGCTCAACAGGACTTTCCAGGTAAGTGAACTCGTGGGAAATGATGAGGTGACGCAGTCTGCCATGGATAGGCCACGGGAGATCCCAGTTCTGCTCCACGTCCAGGTGTCTGAGTGAAGACCAGCTTCCTCAGGGTTGACTTTCCTGGGGTCTCCCTAGTAGGTAGGGCACGACCCCCTGCCCTTGCCAGGGTTGCCTGGAGTGGGCCGGGGTTGCCTGGAGTGGGCTGGGGTTGCCTGGAGTGGGCCGGGGTTGCCTGGAGTGGGCCGGTGTTGCGTGCGGATGCTTTGCACCTGGAGGCTTTGCACGTGATCCCTGTGAAGGGGAGTGGAGAGGAGGGGGAGTGGGTAGGAAAAGCCTCCGATCTGTCGCCCCTTTCATCTAGCTGGACTCTGGTCCAGTGGCAGCCAGGCCAGGGATCGCCAGAGTTGACCATGGCTGTGTCTGGGGGGTGTCTGTGTTCACCAAGGGTCTTATTTTATCACTGTTCCTTTGGGTTATTTTATCTGAGAGGGCATAGGGGGAAGGTACAGACTAGTTCAGAGGGTTTCCTTACAGTTCAGCTTGGGTCTTAAAAGGGCTGTGTGTCCTGCACAGACAGTGTCTCAGTGCGTTTGGGCTGCTATTAGAAAACGCTGCTAACTGGTACCTTATAACAGCAGAAGTTTCTCATAGGACTGGAAGCTGGAGTACTGGGGGTTCAAGGTCCAGGAGGGGCCGACGCGGGGTCTGCTGAGGCTGCTTCCTGGCTCATAGGGAGCACCTTCTCCTGGGTCCTCACGTGGCGGAACGGCAGGGGGCTCTCTGGGCCTCTGTTATAAGGACACCCCATTTGTGAGATGCTGTCCTCATGACCCAATCAGCTCCAAGGCCACACCTCCTAACACATCACTCTGGGGCTGACACTTCACCATGTGTTTTGGGGGGACGTTTAGACTGTAGTAAGTGGGGGTTGTTATGCTGGTTTGGTGGTGAGTAGGAGAGTGGCGGGAGGGAGAAGAGATGGAGGGAGAGCGGCCGTAGTGCTGAGAGGTGGTGGTGTGCTGAATATTCACTGGGCTCGTCCCCGAGACCTGCCATGGAACGTGTCTGGAACACGGTGAAGCAGCTATTAACGTTATCCCAGTTTTAGAGGTGATGTTTTGGGAGTTGACGTGACTGTCTATGGAGTTAATAAACGCCAGCCGTGAAGGTCAAACCCAGTTAGTAGGAGGGCCCGCGCCTGCTGTTCCCTGTCACCATTTAGACTCAGGACAAGGGCCAGGGCCTACTTCTGTGTTTTGATTAACTGACTTCAAATGATGCTTCGAATCTTTGTAAGCAACGGTCTCCTCACATAGGAAGAGTTGACAGTAGCAGCCAACGGAGCTTAATTATTGGGTGGATGTGAGAATAAAAATAAAAACCAAGGGTGGTGTTGTTTATAAAATGCTGTAAGTTCTTCAGGGACGATGGCTGTTGGTCTCTAATATTTTGAGCTTGGGTTAGGCATGCTAGTCAGGTTTCTGGGTAATGAGCTTGGAAAGCAGAAAGGCCCTGTGGACTCACAGTTTTACAGGTTTCAGTTCATGGTCTCTCGGTCCCTTGCTTTGGGTCTGAGAAGGCGTGTCACGGCAGGGAGCAGACCTCTTCTCAGCTCAGGGTGGCCGGGAAGTGAGAGTAGGGTCTGGGGTCCCACAGACTCCTTCAGGGACACGTCCCCAGGGTGTGAGGTTCTCCCACTAGGCCTCTTGAAGGTCCCCCCTCCCCCACCAATAGCACCACGTCAAGGACCTTTAATGCAGGGACCTCTGGTGGGCCGGAAGATCCTCCATATTGCAGTAGTGGTGTGCAGCTACACAAAGAGCATCCTCTAGAATCACTCTCCCAAGCTGGTAGCTGGGAACGCATGGGTGGCCCCCACCCAGCTGTGTGTCTGCATCACTTGCGGGGAGCATCTAAAAACTGTTAATCCTAAGACCCCGCCACGTCAGGAATCTGGTTCCCTTGGTCTGGGGTAGCACCTCGAACATGTGTGTATGTGTGTGATATAGTCACGTGTGTGTGTGTGTGTGTGTGTGTGTGTGTGTGCAGGTAACGTGTGTACTTATGTGTGTGGGTGCCACATTCTCCCAGGATGACGTAGTGTGTTCTCAGGGGTGTTCTGAAGTGGTGTTCTCTGACAGCCAGGGGCCATCTGTTGGCTCTGGCGGTTCCAGTGGACATCCTTCTGTTGCTCAGGATCCCATTTAATGGGGGCACCCCCTTTTGTTTGGTGTCACGGTTTAGATGATAAGTGGCCGGGTCCCCTTGCTGACCGAGAGAGGCTCTTGTGAAAAGGCAGCGGCATAGTGTCTGACCCGGGCTTTCCGGGTCTCGGCCTGGACTCCTGAGACCGCCACTCGGCCATGCTGGATGTCTCCTAGAGAAGCTTAAGAGAACAGAACTGCTCTGTTTTTGTACAGTAATGAAACCCCTCCAAATAGAATCGTGCTGGGTTCCTATGTCACCCAACTGAGTGTGGCAACACAGAGGTCCCGCCCCTGCCTGGCCACTCAGGAGGAGGCCATCTGAACAGCGGTGCTGACGACCTCCTCCACCTTCTCGTGAAACCTGTCAGTTGTTGGACTCAGAAAGCAGGTCACAGCTCCATCGCCGTCTCAGTGCTGAACATGGTGCGTGCCATCACGGAGCTCGGTGGACGAGACGTTGTGACCTGCCTGCTGATGACACTCAGCAGGACTTCTAGCCAAGAATCCCGAAGAGCTGTGACCTTCAGCTTCCTGGCAGGTGCGGAGGCAGAGCTTGCCAGACTCTCCCAGCGATGTCAGGTTCTCCTTGGTCTCTTTGCTGTGCTGGGGGTGACACTCAGGGCTCTTGTGCTCTGCCCCTGAGCTGCATCCCCAGCCCCGCGGTGTCAGTTTTGATTTTGGGATCTGGGGTAGCCTGGCCCAGAATAGGCATGTGCCAGAAGAACGCAGGTGGTTTCAGCCAGGTGTGCTGATTTACGAGGCTTCACAAGACGTCTGTGGAGGTGAGCGTATTTCTAAGATGGTAGGAAGGATTTCTTTCCACCGTTGGTTATTGATATACTCTGGATCTTAAATGTCCCCCAGGCACGTGCCTGTCATCCCAGAGCCTCGGGAGACTGAGGCAGGAGGATCACAAGTTCAAAGCCAGCCTCAGCAATGGTGAGACACTAAGCAGCTCCGTGGGACCCTGTCTCTAAAGAAATACAACATAGGGCTTGGGTTGGGGCTCAGTGGTTGAGTCCCCCTGAGTTCAGTTCCCACCCCACACATATCATCCAAAGCTCATGTGTTCAGTCTTGGTCCCAGGGTGTCACTGTTGGGAAATGGTGGAACTTCAGGGGAGTGGCCTAGTGGGAGGTCTGTAGATCATTGGGGATGTGCCCTTGAGGGGGATTGTGGGACCCCAGTCTCTTCTTCTTCCCTTCTTCCCGTTCCCTGGCTACGCAGTGTTTATCTTTGTGTCTGGGAGGTGTCCCCCCATGATCTCCTGCCTCACTGCAGGCCTGAACACACTGAGGCAACCAGCCGTGGATTGGAACCCCTGAAACTGTGAGCCCACAGTGAATGTTTTCTGCTTGCAAATTGATCATCTCAGGTATCCGTTACAGTAACAAAGACGATGAACCTCAGGCAACGTGTTGTTCAGCATGAGCCAGAAACGAAGGTCTCAAGAAACAGAGACGTGCGTTCAGACCCACCAGAATAAACCCAGCACAGCAAAAGTTCATGCCACCCAGCACCAGTAAGTGGCCTTGCCTGCTGGTGGAACCCAGGGTCTGCGTCATCACTGGAAAGTCCAGTTCCGAGCCTTGCAGGAGCCTGGAGTGTTTGCCGGTCTGGCTCAGAGCTGTCTTGCGGAACCCCAGAGGTTGGTCTGGAGGGCGGAGGGTGTACTAGGAAGTCTCCGAGAGCTTTTGCAGACGGCACCGAGACTCTCTGGTTCTCAGAACTGCGGCACCCTAGGGATGATGGGCGACTCTTATGGCCGTGCAGTGGCTTCTCTATCACAGGGGAACCTGGTTATTTGCTAAAGGACTCCTGTGCTCCTATAGTTACTTGATTTAAAAAAGGGAGGCCCACTCATTTCCCTGGACACTGAGGAAATGGGACGCCTGAAACAGACCCGGCATGCCCTTCAGGTGTCCCCGATCCTTGCAGGTCCTGCTGCAGCCTGTCTTCTGTCTTCTCACGGCTCCGTTCCTCGGGTGTGATCCGGAGCACGTGGTGCTGGATGATTTGTTGGCACGTCTATCCTGTTACTAGGCTGAGAGCAGAAAGCAGGGCAGACTTAGATTTGCATTTTCTTCACTTAGCAAAGGAATGAACACACCCTGCGTATACTAGAGCCCCAGTTGAATTCATGAAGCCTCTCGACCCTCTGATCCACATCCCAAGGTGCTCATGTCTAGTCAGTGTCTGGGCCAACACCCGAACGGGTAAACGCTGTTCCCTGTGAGCAAGACGCTCAGTCCTTCCTGGCTGGAGAGGGTCAGCCCCTGCTGTCCCTGCTGGAAGGAGCCGGAAGGGCTCACCCTCCCCTCTGCTCCCGCCCATCAGTGCGCCTTAATGCCTGTGGAGGAGGCCGAGTGCACGTGCAGGCTCATCCCGTGGGATGCTGTGAACAGAAGCAGCCAGGGCTCCGTAGGAGCAGCCGGATGATGGGGTCAGCCCAGGGTGACCTACTGGGAGATTTTAAGAAGTCCTGGAAAATTGTGGCTCATGGTGTGAGTGAGTGAACGTCAGAGAACACCCCCCAAAAAATAAAAAATAAATAAAATAACATGAGCTACGAATGCAGGCATCACTGCCTCCGGGTGATTGATTGACAGCCTTTCCAGAAAGACTGTGGTCAGCTGTGCGGAAGCCTTCCCAGGTCTGTGAGACCGTCCACACGTTTTCCTTACCCAGAGTGCCCACTTCTGAGCCGTGGCCTCACCTGTGTGGTAGAGGGAGAGGGGCCAAGAAGGAAAACAGAACATAGTGTTGGTCGCGGGACAGGAGGATGCTTTTCTTGTACTACCCAGCAGCCACTGCTCTCCGAGTGTGTGTTGCAGAGAGTATAAACCACCTGGCTGAGTTCAGTTGTGCCTATCCATAAAATGCCAGATGGCCCCGAGACACTCGGTTGGCGTATTAATCAAGAGCAATGTCATGTACACAGCAGCGCAGGGCTCAGATTGATAAAGTTATGCAATTATCGTGGGAGTAGGGAAGTTTTATAACCACACCAGTCCCTGCGCCTTCACAATTTGTAATGTTTACGGACGGCTTTGGGGATTTTTCTCCAAGGATAAATCAATCCCTTTAATCTTGTTACCGTCTATACATCACGGAGGTGTTTTGCTCTGGCTTTTGCTGGTTTACAAGATGATTGGAACTCGTCCTTTTGGAAGCCAAACTAGCATATGATAGAGAAATCTGCCAGGAGCCTCCGCGAGTCCCCAGAGCCCATCAGACAGGCTGCCTCCAGCCCCCCCCCCCCAGCCCCCCAGCCCACCAACATTTTTTTTTTTTTAATTTTTATTTTTTAGACTAATGGGGACTGCGTTGCTCCCAACAACACAATTTTGGAGAGGTATTTGTTACGGCAACAGAGAGCTCACTTACAGGGGCCTGTTGATCCAGAAAGACCCAATTAGAGGAATGCAGATCTCAAAAACTGAAGCTAGTCCTGGGAAGGCCCGCGAAGGGGCCTGACGCATCTTCCTGCCCTGTGTCTGTCCTTTCTTGTTACCGCTCTGCTTGAGGAAGGACAGAGGATATTTAAAGCCCTCCATCATCCCTTTTGAAGACAGTCCTGAGAACGACCCATACTCTACAACTTACAGATGATACGTCATCTCTTCCCTCCAGCGTACCCTGTGTAGCCGTGACAGGATCAAGTCCAGATTTGAAAAGGACGAGGACATTGGCACGTTCCGTTAATTTGCGAAGGTGTGCCCGGTACAGCTTCCCGCGGCGGTGGTGATGGTGCCAGCCTGTGCCCTTTGTGCAGCGGGGAGGTCAGAGTCAGCATTGCTGTGCAGTCCCAAGGGAGTGCCACACCCAGAAATCCATAGGTAGCTCCAGACTCTGGGTATTCGGCAGAGAGGCGACGTCCTGAGAAACCTAGCTGTCAGTGACCAGGCACTTGTGTCTGCTGATCTCGGGACCATCGCCAGTGTTCTTTCCTGCGTCTGCGTGGGGCGGGGTTGCAGTCTGTCACAAATTGAAGATGTCCCAGGTGAAAATACTAAAAGCAGATCACCTGCGGAACCTCCCAGCGTAGCAGCGCAGCCCACCTGGAGTGCCTGGGTCTCCCTTAGTGACCGCGTGGCCGCCTGGGGCAGAGGAGGGTAACACCTGTCACTCTTTCCTCTGGGAAAAGATGCAGATCCAAAATCCCAGGCAGGGCCTCTGCTGAACATGTTTGGCTTCACACTGCCACAGAGTCCACACGCTGTAGCTGGAATCGTCTGGAATCGTGGCCCATCTGCTGTCCCTAGGCCGGCTCCATAGGTCGACTTGCTGTGCTTCCTGCAGGATTCCAGACAGCTCGACAGACACGTGTGCTGCAGTGTGTGGTGACGCTCTCAGGCTCTTGGTTTGTCTGTGCAAATTGACAGGAATTGACATCCCTGCCTCTTGAGATCAGAGCGTGTAAGGTGTCACTCGTACCCACCCTGCACACGTGGTGGCAGCTGCTGTGTGGGGTGGGCTCTGACTCTTGCCGCCCCTGTCTGGGCACAAAACCTGCCCCCTCACAAGTCTCATTAAGCCCCGTCCTAAGCAGAGCACAGCGCCGTAACTGCAATCACAGGCCCTGTCTCTCCCCCCTGCCCAGATGTTTATGTCACAGCTGCACAGAATCTCCACCAGCCAAAGATGGTAACTGCATTTTGATAAAACACGACTGATGAATTCGTTTTTTAATTTTTTATTTTTGGAAACAGGGATTGAACTCAGGGGTGTTTAACCAATGAGTCACATCCTCAGCCATTTTTTGAAATATTTTATTTAGAGACAGGGTCTCACTGGGTTGCTTAGTGCCTTGCTTTTGCTGAGGCTGGCTTTGAACTTGTGTCTCGCAGCCTTGCTTTGGGTGTGATAGCCACTGTCACAGCACCACAGGTCCCAGCATCAAGGAGCATCCTGCACTGTGTCCTCTGCAGTCTCTCAAGCTAGGGCATCCCTGAGCTCGTCACGACTGGGGCAGGTCACGGGCACTGGAGGACCAGCGTGTCCCCGGAGCTTCTGCTGAGCCAGGTTTCCTCGGCCTCCCAGTGTAGCCTCCGTCAAGTTCCTCCTGGCCCTCCCTCCCCTCACTGTGCCCCTGGACACGGGTCTTGGCCTTGGTCTTCCCGGGGATGGTTGTCGGGGAGATCATGACGCTGTGCAGTTGTTTTAACATGGAAGAGCAGGAAGCGGGAGGAGATGGGGGAAGGGGGAGGAGGAGCAGAGGAAGAAGAGGAGCAGGGAAGGCCCTGGGGAGCATCTGCGTCCATCATGTTTGATCTCAAGTGTTGGATGCTTGTTTCTACAAAAGCCTGTCTGTTCGTGAGCTTTCGATACCTGGTAAATGAGTTCGTGCCTCTCACCACCCAGGTTTAACAGAGTGCTAGTCAGGTTCCTTAGGCCTTGTCCCGTAGCCCTTCACCAGGAGGGAGACGTTCTGTGGCAGTGAGGGCTGTCACTGTGCAGTGCTGGGCGGGATCCGCCTGAGCAGTTGGGGAGTGCGGGGGTTCAGTGCAAACCAAGGCTGGCTTTTGGCAGCTGAAGTTGGCCTCTTGGTGCTGTCTTCAGTCAGAGATGTGACACAGTCATGTTCCCTAGAGTACAGTTCCTTCATTTGTAAAACGTGATGTCTCGTTTCACAGTTTTACGAGATCATTGGAAGACACTTTATGAACATAAGGTAGAAAAGAATCGTAAAGGTGCCAGGCGCCGTGGCACACACCTGTAATCCCAGCGGCTCGGGAGGCTGAGGCAGGGGAATCTCAAGTTCAAAGCCAGCCTCAGCAACTTCGGCCCTGAGCAACCTAGCAAGGCCCTAAGCTCTAAATAACAAAGGGATGTGGCTCAGTGGTTAAGCACCCCTGGGTTCAGTCCCTGGTACCAAAAAAAAAAAAATAAAGGCATAATATTATTTAGGCACCTAACATATTTCACTGCACTTTACACACACACACGTGTATGCATGTATGCATATACACTTTGATATATGTGTGTGTGTGTGTAGCTGATTATTGCCATTGTAACTTTCTTTTTCATTTTCGTTTACTTTTCCTCTTTCCACCCCCTCCTCTTCCTCTTTCTTTCTCCTCCTCCTGTTCCTGCTCCTCTTACTTTCCCTCCTCCTTTCTCCCTCTTCCCGCTTCTTCAAGTCCTCCTCCTGTTCCTCCTGGTTCTCCTCCTCCTCCTCCCCCATCTCCCTCCTCCTCCTCGTCCTCCCCCTCCCCTCCCTCGTCTCCCTCCTCCTCGTCCTCCCCCCTCCATCCTTCTCCCTCCTCTTCCTCCCCCTCCCTCCTCCCCCTCCCCTTCCCCTCCCTCCTCCCCCTCCCTCCTCCTCCTCCCCCTCCTCCTCCCCCTCTGTCCCTGTACTCCTCCCTCCTCCTCCTCCTCCTCCTCTTCCTCCTCCTCCTCTCTCCTCCTCTTCCTCCTCCTCTTCCTCCTCCCACCCCTTCTTCCTCCTCCTCCCCCCTCCTCCTCCCCCCTCCTCCTCCCCCTCTGTCCCTGTACTCCTCCCTCCTCCTCCTCCTCTTCCTCCTCCTCCTCTTCCTCCTTCTCCTCTCTCCTCCTCTTCCTCCTCCCACCCCTTCCTCCTCCTCCTCCTCCTCCTCCCCCCTCCTCCTCCCCCTCTGTCCCTGTACTCCTCCCTCCTCCTCCTCCTCTTCCTCCTCCTCCTCTCTCCTCCTCTTCCTCCGTCCTCTTCCTCCTCCCTCCCCGTACTCCTCCCTCCTCCTCTTCCTCCTCCCACCCCTCCCTCCTCCTCCTCCTCCTCCTCCTCCTCCTCCCTCCTCTTCCCCCCACTTCCTGTCATTTTGTGCAGTGGATAATTCTGATGGCCTGTGCCCGCCTGCGTAGATGGTTCATCTTTCACAGCTCATTAAGGTGCTTCCAACAGGAGACAACTTTGGGAACTTCTGTGTGTGTGTGTGTGTGTGTGTGTGTGTGAGTGTGTCCATCCTAAAAACAAAGTGAGAGGCCAAGGACACTGAGGGGCAGTGCTTGGCCCTGGACCTGGTTCTCAGCTCTGCAGAGTGACTCTTTGGAGGCTCTGCAGGGCCAGCTTCCTTCCACCGGGGCTGCAGCGCCGGCCAGCTGTGGGACAGGGCTCCCTCCTGGGCCTCAGGAAGCCCCCCAGCCTGTGCAGAGGCTTCAGCTCTTGCTTGCTGGCCTTCCCCAGGAGAGCTCCTCAGAGACAGTAGTTGGGGTGCTGGTGGAAGAAAACCAAAAGAGCTCAGTCTCCGTGGGTGCAGACCTCCTGAAATCTGCACATGTGACTTGCAGCGGGGTGCGACCTGCTGTTCTCCACACTGGGCTGGGACCCTTGGCGGGTGGTTTGTCCCTGCAGCTCATGTGACCACCTGGGCAGCAGCAGCAGCAGCACCCTGCAGGGCAAGGGCTCCTGGCCCTGGCCTCTGATTCCTGTCTTTCCCTCTGATGTCTTTGTTTTATTTGGCACTGAGAAGACACTGAAATATTCCTCCATTTCAGGAAAGCACCTCTATTTCATTTCCTGCAAGGTAACAAGTCAAGGTGGTGAGTTCTTGCTACCCGAACGCTGTCCCTGCAGGGCCTGTTTGTCATTGCACCCGCTGCTGCTTTCTAGTGGCCCTCGCCTGTGCTCCTTGAACGCTGCCCGGCCGTGTTTCTGGCTTTGTTTTCCTGCAGATGTTTTCCTGCTTTTTCCCCTTTTGCCTGACTCCCCTGACACAGGCGTGTCCCATGATACTTTCACAAGCACCTCGTTGTCTTTCCATGACACTCCTTAAGCCACGGTGCGTGTCACACTGAGCAATCATGAGATGACGTTTCCGGTCGGCTTGCTGCATCTTGGGGCGTGCGTCCACCTGGGAATTCTGGGGAGTGTCCACCCTGATCAGGTTGGGTGACATCTCATCCTCGGTTTTCACTTGTTTTCCTGAGCATTCCCCAAACTTAAAAAACAACAACAAAACAAAAACGCAGTTATGAGTGACCTGGTTCATTTTTATTTTTCTCCTTATAAAGACTCCGTCTCATCTATTTGATAAAACGTACTGTCTCTTAAGAGTTTCCTATATTTAGGTCTTTCATAACATTTGTTTTGCAAATAAATCCTGTAAACTTTTGAAGATGTTCAGTTGGAAAACAAAGCCTGTCATTTAGCAGAAAACACGTGGAAGGGGGAGCGAGCGCTTAAATACTGCCGTTGAGATCATTAGCTGCAGAGAGCTGTGATTCTGGGTTTTACCTGTTCACGGGTGACATGTTTTTCTCTGACTACTAACTTTGCTCACCTAATCCTTACCTAAGAGCAGTTGATAAAGGGCACAACTTTGAGAAAATATTTGCATCCCAGCCAGAAGGTGGGAAATATACACAGACACAAAGCACATGCGGGTAAATGTGCACATATATGTTCATGCACATATAGTCATACTCACATGCATTTCCATATACACATAGGTATATGCAAATGCACACGGCTTCCTGTCCGTTCTTGCTGGGGTTCTTGTGCGGTAGGCAGAACCCCGTGCGGTACTCCCACTTATGCCAAAGCACGCTGCAGGCCACCGGAGACGTGCAGGGGACAGCTGCTACAGGAGAGGACCTGGCAGTGTCAAGAGGAGGGGACGAGTGTGCTTGAGCATGGCCCCACGACGCCCCTGTGTGGGGTTTCAGGAGCCAGGCTCCGAGTGACAGATGGCTTCTGTGAGGGACGACGGATGCAGGGCAGGGACCTAAGTCATCTCCAGCATTGGAGCGCAGGGACTCACTGAGTGTAAATTCTGTGACATTGTGACAGATGATCATCTCCACACCCAGCACGGGGCTAGGTAGAATTCAGGAGAAGCTCCTCCGTCTCTGTCGCTGGCCCCAAGGCCCTGTTCCCATATTTGAGACAGGATTTCCGAGGAGACTGTTAATGCGGCCTGGCGCGTCCTCCAGGGTGGGTGAAGCTGAGCAGCCTCCTCCCACGGGCAGTGCCGAGGGTGGCCGGTCCTGCAGCAGCAGGCTGCCTGGCCTGGGTGGATGTCCCCGGTGCCCGCGGCCCTGGCCTGACTGTGCAGGCACTCAGCCCGCCCTTGCCTGCTGTCTGGTCTGTAGTTGGGCCAACAGGCAGCATCAGCCCCAGTTCCTGACGTCCTGGTAGATGGTGAGGAGGCCAGAATCGGCCTCTGGTTACACAGTAGATCACACACAAAATCCAGCATAGAACTAACCCATCAGCACATATTTACCCTGGAAATACAAGGGGACTGGCCATCATTGTTTATCCTACTGATAAACATTCCATGAGCTTAAAAATGATACAGCAGTATGTACAGTGACAGAATCAGGTCTCACGTATTCACTGCAGGACAAAGTCTTTGCAGATTAGTTCCATGATGCACGCGAAAGGGTACAAGGTTTTGAAGTTGGGCTTGTGATCTTGGTCTGCAAGCTTGTGTGCACGCAGGACCTTGGGCGAAGTCACCTGTGCAGAGCTGGTGCTCCCAGGCCCCCTCCTGCAGGGGCTGCGGAAGCTCCTCAGAGGGCCAGCGTGTGGAAGGATGCAGTCAGCCGCAGGGCTCAAGGCTGATTTACCGACGCCATAAAAGTCTGTAGTCCTTGCATTAAATAGCAGGGTATATACATTTTTCTTTTAGAACTTTATTCATAAGAAATTAAGTACTCCTTGAATAGTAATTCAGATGCCTCAAATAGTAAAACTAAATGTAATTTCTTTTCCTGTAATGTGCCATTTGGTCGCAGGACAATAATGTTTAAGGCTTTCCTAGGTTTAATGGGTAATGGAGATTGGAACTCTTTTTATAAGTGATCAGATTTGTCCTTGAATAAAAAGACATCGCAGACACCTCAGTGTTCAGTTTGCTTGTCTTATCTGAGCTTTCCGAGCTCTTTTCCCGAGGAATCCTTGAGTATTTGCTCTCTCTCTTTCGAATTTCATGAAATGATATTTAAGGAAGAATTCCATTTTAGGAAGATAGATGGTAGCAACATTGGAAAGTTCCTGCGGTGAGTGGAATGTGTAGAAGATATGACAGCAGTTCTGAGGGGCTAAAGTGACAGGAAACGGTCACTTCCAGGGAGCGCTTGGCCCTCCCCAGCTACCTGCCTTAATGTGCATCAGCTGGCAGGGACTTGGCAGCCTTGGGGACAGGGCAGGAGGTATCAGGCAGTGTCAGTGGTTGCAGTACAGACAGCTGTGTGTGGCCTGCAGGGCAGGAGGGGGTGGAGAGAGGGCGAGGAGGGATGGGGTGGTTTACAGAGCCCCGTCCCAGGAGTGGGTGCCTTGGCCTTGGGGTCACGTGGTCCTGGGGGGGGAGGGGTTGTCAGTTGGGAGTGCTGGAGGGAAGCAGCTCCCAGGACCACCGTCCGGGGGACACAGGAGGTAGGGCAAGACCTGCCAGAAGCAGCTGTCCCTCTTCCCTGGGGATGGCCACTCTGCCTGCGGCCAAGGTTGCTCTTGAGCCACCGTGAGGAGCGCTGTCCTCTGGCCTCTCTCAGGCACTGTCCAGGGCGTGAAGTCCTGGCCTTGTTCTGAAGCCTCTGGAATCGAGGTCCTGACGCAGTGCTACTGATGAGGAAGGTCGCCCTCCTGCAGAATGAATGGCTGCGGAGACCTGGGGGAGGGGGTGATCACGGCACGTGGCCCTGTTGTCTGCGTCAGTTCAGGAGAGGAGGAGGGGGAGGCAGGAGGCAGGAGGAGGCTGCTCTTGGCCTCTGCACCCCGCTCAGCCCTTCTCCTGCCTTCTGCTGGCGAACCCCTTCTGAAGGCCCGCAGGATTGAGGCCGGGGGAGTGTGTCCTGCCACAAACCTCAGACGATGTGCTGTGCAGAGAGGCTCCGCGGCTGCCGAGGAAACCCTGGGTCACGGGAGACGCCAGTCGCGTAATAGACACGGAGTCTTCCACCCGAGAGGTCACGGCAGGAACGTGGCCCGGCAGAAAGCGTCCCTCCTGAACCGCTCAGTGGTTTCAGAGGCTTCTGACCCAGAGGAGGGTAAACCCATGAGATCAGCTCAGGTGTGTTAAAAGGGGCTGGTCATCATCATCTGCAGCTTATGGGGTCTTTAGGATAGGAATGAAAATAGATTGTCCCACAGATGAGAAACTGGAGCAGAATCGTATCTTCTGCTTACGGGAGCCATCCTGTGAACAGGACGTCCGGCCAACGTGACAGGGCACAGTATGCTGTCCCATGGTGGCACATGCTCAGAGACACGTGGGAGACTCAGGAGTCCCGCGGTTCGCACTGACCTACGCACCAGCGTTCACGCCCATCCGGTTAAAAACAAAGCCTTTTTTGCTCAAACACATATAAAGTGTTGCCAGGCCTGCTGGGCCATCTTAGGAGTTCCGTGTCCTGGAAACGATCCCCGCGGGTTTCCGTCCAGCGCCAGAGACCTCTGTTGGAGTCTGGCTCAGGCAGCACGTTGCCTTAAACCCATGTGTTGGAATGAAGCTCGCGGCTGTGATGTGGCCTTCCAGGAAGGCACTGGCCAGGGCCCACTCCTGGTTTGCTTTCAGATTTGCCCTTGGCTAATCTCTGAATGTGTCAATCAGCCAGAAAACATGAGCCCTCCAAATCGCAACTGGAGTCCATTGTGGGAACGGAGCTGAGCTGCCAGTTTTGAAAGAGAGAAGGTTTCCCTCCGGAATCTCATTTAATTCTACAGAATTTATGGGTTTTATCTTTTGTGACTCTTAGGTGTTAAGCCGCAAGTGTGAGCTGATTTAAGAGAACGCGTGTTAGGCACACGGGAGACACACCAGATAGAACCCCCTGCTCCTGGTTCTCCTCTCCCTTTGCCAACACAGGAGTAACTCCTTAGACATGGCTGCTTAATAGAGGCTGAGAAATCCACCAACACAAAATAGCACCCTTGTTTGTGAATAAAGAGAGGAGAATGAAATTAGAAAAGTGTAATAGACTGTCCTCAAAAGATCCAAAGACGAATGTCTGATCCCTGAGTCCAGGATGTCTTCAAAGAAGAGGCTGTAGTGGGATTCAGGACCCGTGTCCTCTGCTCTCCCTGAACTGTGATGTTTCTGGATCCGGAATTCTGTGATGGTTTTTCAAGGCACAGTGAGACTGAGCTCTCTCTCTCCTGGCACATGACAGAGACTGGAAGGCGCAGGGCACTGTTCAAAGGGACATAATTGGTTTCCCAAAGGGGTGAATAAAGATGGTGTCACCGTCTCTTGAGCTGCCAGCCGAAGAATGCTGCTGATTGTTGGGAGCATCTGGACTCGTCCTAGGCACAGGAATTGGGGGTTTGGCTGGTGACAACCGGGCCAGGGAGGCCTGAGCTAACAGAAGGAATCACATCATCTGTGCGTCCACAAGACCCAGTCAGCACCGTGCAGCCTCCGAGGCCCTGTGGTGTCAGCTCTGCAGCGCAGCCAGGAGGAACAAATACTGGAGAAGGATTTTCAGGGAAGCTCCTGAATCGGCACATTGGTAAGATATATTCTAATGGTTTAAGCGTGACATTTATGGAAATAAAAATATTGCAAATGCGTTTCTTAGCGCTCCTTTCTACCTGGTTTTGCGTACCCCCCACTAAAACGCAAGCGACTGAAGGTCTTATAAAGTGGAAAGGTGGAGTCCTCCCTTTAAGTGGTGCTGGGGATTGAACCCAAGGCCTTGTGCAAGCGAGGCAAGCGCTCTGTCAACTGAGCTGGATCCCTAGCCCCCAACACTTAACTATTTAATAAGAAAAAAAAGTGATGTTTTCTTAGACTTTAACCTTGTTTGTCATGAAGCTCAAATATATGAGAATTCCCATGTTTTCCCCAAGAGATTCTATAAAGACATTTACTGTGACTTTAAATATTTAGATCTCAGCAACATGGGAAGAGACAATGTTCATGAATTAAGTCGAACTGTTTTCCGTGTTATTCCTTTTCATGAGGGGCCATATACCAATCCTGTCTGTATCTGGGCTTACATTTCTCTTTCTTCTGAGATTTCTTCATGGGAATTGGTAGGGTGAGCCGGGTGCCTGTAATTCCAGCTGCTGGGCTCTGAGGCTGAGGCAGGAGGATCGTGAGTTCAAAGCCAGCCTCAGCCAAAGCGAGGCCCTGAGCAACTCAGGGAGACCCTGTCTCTAAGTGAAATACAGAATAGGGCTGGGGACGGGGCTCTCTACACTCCAGTTCTATTGGGGGATCTCAGAGAAGTTTCCAGAGGGTCCTGCCCAGGACCACCCTTGACCACCCTTGACTTTTTGACTGACAGCAGGGTGACATCAGACTTTCTGGTCCCCCCTGCCATGGCCACTCTAGGTCCCCTTGGCCCCTACTGACTGATTCTCATTGGAACCTGTTCTGGGATCTGGTCTTTGCCAGGGTCACAAAAGTCCCTCTGTTGCCAAAAGCTCAGTCCTTGTCCCCAGGGCCAATCCAGTAACAAGGACACAGTTCTGAGAAAAAGAAAAGAAAGTTCATTGCTTTGCTAGCAAAGGAGAGACCCAGGGGACTCCTGTCCCAGAGGCTGTGGCTGTGAGCAGGAGCGGGGAGGGGCTTTTGAAGGGGTGACTGAGAGGCAGCGCGCCCCAGGTTCTCAGTTGGGGTTGCCCTTCTTGATGTGGGTGACAGTCGTCTCTGAGGTCACCTGGTGCCATCCCCACAGTCTGGAAGACTGTTCCTGGGGAGGGTGTGACTCAGGGTGGACAGCTCTGCCTGGGATGGGAAGAGGCCCTGAGATTAGGGAAGGGGAGGGGTCAGGAGGAGAGGGAGAGGGGAGGAGAAACGCGTCTGTTGTAAAAGTTAGCTGGCCCAGCGGCAGGGGCTGCATTCAGAACCCCCAGGGCTCCGCTGTGGCACCTCCTCCAGGGTCCCCGTGTTCTCGTCTGATGGTGGACCTCCGTGTCTCCTGCAGACACGGGTGGTTTTGCTGGGAACGCAGCACCTCCCGTTGGCCTGCAGGGCTGCAGGTGAACAGCTTTTTAAAAGAGGAAGCACATGGGGGTCAGTAGTGGGCCCGGTGTTAGAATTATTGCCCTAATGTCATGTCCCCACTGTCCTGGCTGGCTGTGGGCCTCCTGGCCTCCTGCTGTGGGGTAGCTGCAGTAGGTTCTGGTGTCTGCTGGAGTGCTGCCTTGCTCCTCTGCACCTCCGCCCTCCCCGCCCCCATCCCCCTGTCTCCTGGTGGCCCGCTCCTGCTTGCTGGGTGTTTGGGAAGTCTGACCCTGTGTGGCCCTGGCTGGTCCTTGGGCAGCTCAGCCCTCTCCCGGGATGAAGCCCAGTCATCACTCTCCAGATCCAGCGAGCATTGCCAAAGCTGGGCTGGAGGAAGGAAGAAAGAGGCCATTTGTGAGCGCCTGGGGGAGGCTGGCTCCTCAGACTCCTCAGGTTTTACTGGGGGAGGGGACCTGAGGGTGGCTTTGCATACCCAAAGACGGGCTCAGCCCCTGGGAAGTCTTCCCTCCTCCCAGATGGAGGTGGGGGCGGAGGGCGGGGCCCTTTTCCTAACTGCTGCAGCCAGACCCTCCTGCCCTGCAGCTCCGCCTCAGCTCTGCCCCCTGGTGGGGAAACACGGAGACCCGAGGAGAGGCCGCGGTGTGGTCCCACACCACTCCACCCGGCAGGGGCACCCAGGGTCTCTGTGTGATGGATCTTTAGACCATGTGCTCAACCATTGAAAAAGGTAAAAAGAATCCACTTAAAGAAGGAAGAGGAGGAGGAGAGAGTGGAGTTGATTTCAGGAGGCAGTTTAGGGTTTCTTCATCCAAAGGAAGAGGAACAAGTGGAAGAGGATGGGGGAGGGGGAGGAGGACGATGGGGAAGGGGGAGGGGGAGGAGGACGATGGGGAAGGGGGAGGGGGAGGAGGGGGAGGAGGGGGAGTGGAGGAGAGGGGGAGCAGGGAGGTGGACCTGGTTTTCAGAATGCACTTAACAAATCCTTGATTTAAAAGGAGACTCTTTCCCCAAACTGCAGGTAGCTACAGGAGGCAAGAGAAGAAGCAGATGCGCCTTGGTGGCCAGTGGGGTGACAACGTGGTGACATCACCCCCAGGGTGACGCCGCTAGACCAGGAACCGCCAGCCACCGTCAGGTGGTGTGTGGACAGCAGCACTGTGGCCAGAGCCTAGGGAACCTCGGGAGAGCCCGGGCCTCAAAGGCAGCGCCTGCCGGGATCATGTTGGGGACAGGGCTTGCTGTCCTGAGGTCGGGCCCTTTGGGAAATTTGTGAGGAAACCGGGATGACCTTTCTTAAACTCTGCGAGAACCTGCGCTGGCCGGAAGGGTCAGGAGACGTCTTGCTTATAGTGAAATACAGAAACACATGTTAAGACTCATTTCTGCCCTGAGGATAACAGGGAGGTGACTTTGTTCCTTTCTTTCTCTTTATTTAATAAAGAATAAACTGACCACGCATCATATATGATGGCTGTACCATTTTGTGCGATAAATACTTGAACGCAGACACACACCCCCGTTTCAGCCAGGAGACTCATATGGGATGAATTATATCCTCCATAAAAATTAGTATGTCGACAACCCAGTTCCCAGGACCTCTGGTTGTGACCGTCTGTGGAGGTAGCGTCTTTGAAGACATGGTGGGTCACAGTGGGGTGCTCAGGGTGTGCACTGACCCAGTAGGACTGAGGTCTTTGTGGGAAGGAGTGTGGACGCAGAGCCGGTGTGTGCTCAGGCCGTTCTGTGGGCTCTGTTACTGGGCGCTGGCCCACCTTGCAGAGGCCCCTGGAGGACCAGGTCAGGATTTGCAGGTCGACAGAGGGGCAGGCCCATGAGGACCACCGTCCCTCACCCACACAGAGTCACCATGCACGCTCACACGGGGCTCCTGCAGAGACGTAGGAGCTGGCTCTTTCGTGCAGTTGTGGTTCGGGTCTGAAATGTGCTGCCAGTGCTGTAGGTTGAAGGCACGGCCCCTGCTCTGGGGCTGCTGGGGCCTGGGGGCAGGAAGTCAGGCCATGGGGCCCTGCCTTGAAGGGCATATTGGGCCCCAGCCCTTCCCCCCTCTCCGTGCTTCCTGTCACGCTCTCTCCACCGTGTGTCCCCCTCCATGATGTTCTGCCTCGTCCCAGGCGCAAAGCATGGAGACCAAGTGACCATGGACAGAAACCTCTGAAACCATGAAGCAGAATTAACCTTTTCTCCTTACAAGTTCATCTCCTCAGGTATTTTGTCACAGCAATGGAAGGAGGGTCTGGCTGGCCTCGTGTCCATGTCTCTATCCTGTGTGGCAGTTCGGGGAGCTCCTGAAAGTTGGGGAGAACAGCTGTGCTACCCCAAAAGACATCATAACCCGACATATT
Source organism: Callospermophilus lateralis (assembly GCF_048772815.1). Taxonomy (NCBI): domain Eukaryota; kingdom Metazoa; phylum Chordata; class Mammalia; order Rodentia; family Sciuridae; genus Callospermophilus; species Callospermophilus lateralis. Next base: position 8,661,770 of record NC_135326.1, on the reverse strand, counting down.
GACCTTGCCCCAGAATAGAGGGCATGGCTGACTTTCCTCCCAAAGTTTCATGGTTAGGAAAGTTGGTCCCCAGGGTGAGGATGTGGGAGCTCTGGGTCCTCCCAGAGGTGAGCCTAATAGGAAGGTCTCTCGTCAGTTGGGGTAAGGTCCTCAGAAGGGACTGTGAGACCCCCGTCACCCACCATGAGGTCATGCTGCCAAGGTGCCCCCTCTAGAGCCTGCACCATGGTATTTGGACTTCCAACCTTCAAAACTCAACGAAAGACACCTGTTTTCTTTTTAAAGGTAACCTGCCTCAGGTGTTTCCTTATAGTAACCAAAGTAAACTAATACAGCAGGGGAATAAAATGACTCACCAATTCAAAGTAGGTGCATGTCCCAATAGCAGAGGGATCCGTGAACTCCAGAGTTCCCTCCAACTGCAAAGCAAGCACGTGGAGATTCGGGTAGTCTCAGGTTAATGAAGATCTCATTCGGGCACTGGGAAGAGATTGATGTTTCCTACAATGCCAATACATTGAGAATGATTATTAGGATTTCACTTATTTTGTTGGTACCGGGGTTTGAGCCGCTGAGCCACCTCCCCAGCCCTTTTATGTCCTATATTTAATTCAGAGCACGCTAAGTTGTCCAGGGCCTCACTGAGGCTGGCTTTGAACTTGGGATCCTCCTGCCTCAGCTTCCTGAGTCTCTGGGACCACAGGCGTGCAGCACCACGCCTGGCTGGGATTTTATTCATCAAGTTCAGGGGGAACAAAAATTCCTACAGGTGAATGCGTCGCTGTTTTGCTGAGGACTGGAAATTGCTTTGAAGGCCAGTGGCCTGGTCAGTAGGCCCACAAGAGAGGGGAGGAATCCCGGGGATAAGTCGAAGGTGAAACCAAGAGTTTTGGGGTAACTGGAAGAATAGCCCGTTTGGCCGGTTTCCCGCTGTGTTCTCACCACCCGTAAACGCTCTGTGGCGGACAGTGACCCCCTCACAATGCAGCTGTAAGGGGCACTCACCTGCCGCGCGGGAGGCCGTGCACAGCCCAGGACAGAACCAGGCTCCTCACCAAGTCTCCTGACTCCAGACCCAGGGCAGGCTCTTCTGACCCTGAGTAATGAATTCCAGGGCCCGCAGAACCTTCCAGAATCTGTGGGTGGGCTTCAGCGAGGCCCCGAGCGCCCGAGAGGGACATGTTCACGTTCATAGTTAGCGTTCTTCTCAGGGAAAACACCTTGTTCTTTCAGGGTTCTTAAACGGCTTTATGACCTTTACAAACCACCCCAGAGAAAGATGCCCAGGAAATAGAGACTACAAAGGCTCTGACCCTCAGTCCTGCTTTCAGACATGTCCTCACCACTCCCACGGAGTGTACCCCCGGAAAAGCTCTTTCCTGTCACCCTCGTGGCATTAGTCTTTTTAGGATGGCGACCGAGATAGGGGGGAGTAAAGGCGGCTGGTGGGCGGCATTTCTCTAGTTGTGTGCAAATAGGGACCATTTGCACTGGCTGTTAGGTAGCCAGCCGCCCTGATGAGAAATACCACTGCTCACGCCGGGTTCCCTGTCTGCAGACACAGTGAGCGGATGGGAGGATCCTGCGGAGGTTCCTGTTGGGGGCATGGCCTCCTCCTGCTGTGACTAGCCGGGAGGTCCCGGGGGACTGTCCTGTGGAGCAATCCTGTAGCCAGGGCGCCCCCTGGTGGGCAGAGGCCTGCAACTGCACCACTGCCTGCCGAGCAGCCAGCAGCAAGAACATGGGATAAACCTGGTGAAGGCAGAGGCTGAGGTCAGGCATGCTCTGAGGTCAGGCTGAACAGAGACCCTGTGTCACACAGAGACGGGGCGGTGCCCAGCTGCCAGAGCTCAGAATGAACCAACACGGGGGGCCTTAGGGAGTACGCCGGCTGCCTGTGCAGATGGGAAGCTGTTGGAGTGTGAGGTCTAGATGTGGCTTTATGTCTCCAATGACCAGGTTGCAGGAATCCCAGTGCCAAGAGCAGTAAGGTCCCGGCTCACTCCTGTGACCCACGGGGACGGTTCATGCCTCCAGCCCTGGCTCTCTGTAGGACTAGAGGTGCTGTCCCCAAAGGCCTTGTGAACTGGATGCAGGAAGGAATCCTACAGCCGCTGCCCGAGCGCTGCAGGATTTTAGTTTGCAGCAGGCAGGATGAGGGCGCGCCACTCTCTCCGCGACCTTCATGGCAGGAAGAAATATGGGTGCAGAATCTCCGGGGTGGCAGGTCACTGCGGCCAGCATGGCACAGGCCACAATCCTCATTTCAAAGAGCATTTCACTGACTGGGCTCCGGCCCCACAGGGTTGAGGATCTGTGTCACTTCATCAGTAAACCAAGACCAGAACTGAGACGCGGTAAGAGGCGGCTCCTCCAGGGCTGCTTTGGCTGCACACTGACCCTTTGCCCAAAGGCACATCTTTCCCAGGCTGACCCCCCATCCCTGAAGGCCGGGGAGAGCCTACGACCCGGTCATTCCACTCCAACACGGGGCAGCTCTAGGGACATGTCCCCCCAGGCCCCGTGCTTAGCTCTGGGCTGCCGCGCCGCCAGCTCCTCCAGCTCCTCTTCCTCCTCTTCCCGCGGGTGAATTCGTAACAGCGACATCTCACCGTCTGCTTCCAGAGGACCCAATCCACAGCACGAAGGTCTCCAAGACAGTTCAAGAAATAGCTCAATGGGCTTCTGTTTGTTAGGTTAGCTTTTTGCTTAATACCCCTTTTGAGAACTTAACTTCGTGGGAATAGACTTGATTTGTCTAGACGAGATAAAGAATAGGGTCATGTGTAGGGTTCTCTTATCTATAGAACTTAAAATACGGTTATTAATTGGTGACTTATAAATCGAAGTGTTATTTTAAAGCAAAAAAATCCCACTATGATCCATTTTGCTCAGTTCTCTGAAGGAGAGATTCATTTGGCCATTGCACAATGCAGAGATGTGTCAGTCATGTTGCTTTTTTTTAAATTTTTTATTAGTTTAATGGTTATTTTTGTGGTCTGTTATTTATTGTTGGCAAACAGTGGCCTTTTGTGGAAATCTTTGCTTATTAGATCTTTTCTTAAGAAGAAACTCAAAGTTTATTTTTGCACATTGACTGTCACCTGAATGTGTGCCGCAGAGTTAGTAGAAATGGCCCAGGAGACCCCTCACCTGTCCGTCATCTTACTCATTGACTAAGTGGAACACAAGGAAACGGGAGGCGGCCATCCTTCCCTCTGACGTGCAGAGCCGAGCTCTTCCTGCAGGGGGCAGCGTCCTACAGCACAAAAGGCCAGTCCCGGCCTCTAATTATCCGCCCAGTAACAGATTATTATTGGGCTTCTTGATCTAATGTTGAGAAAAAATCCTTTCCCACAATGTGATGATGAATTCGCTTGTTTGTGGCAGATTTTAGTAGCCAACAGTATTGCTTCATTTTAAAAAACGCTCACTGTGGAGCTTTCGATCATTCTAGTATTTTTAAAGGACCCTGGTTGATTCTGTAGCACCTCGCAGCGTTTAGGGGCTTGATTCTCTGCTCAACCCCTGGGAACCCGTCCCCTTGGAAAGCCCCAGGTTGGAATGTTGATGTCGGCCTCGGTTTCTACTGTAAGCAGAGACGAGCGCCGGCCACTGTCTATGTGGATTAATCCACTGAGGGACTCTGCTGGAGCGTGGCGCATGGAGGAGGTGCACCTTCCTTGGAGGGGATGGGTCCGCGGGGGCACGCCCTGGGGAACGTCTCCTGTTCCTGGCCCCTTCCTGGCTCCCTGTCTGCTTCCTGAGCCTCCCGCCGCTCCGTGCCCATCTGCCGTGATTTTGTGCCCCACAACAGGCCCAGAAGCAGTGGAGCCCGTTAACCCCCCACTGAGACCTCTGAAACCATGAGCCCCGCTAAGTCTGTCCCCCCGTAAGTCGTTTTCATGCCACGGAAAGTCGATGAGCCCAAGGGGACCGGTGCCAGCTAAGACGGCCGAGGCACAGCCACAGTGTGAACTCTGTGTGTGACCCAAACATTGCTGTGTGGCACCGGACCGTACGGCACTGTGACAGCCCGCGCTCTGCGATAAGCTCCAGCTTGCGAGATAGAGCCTCACGTTCAAGCATTGTGCACACACCCATGCACACACACACCCCTACCTATATGTCTATATACGATGGATGGATTCTGTAATACATGCACATGTATGTGCATACATGTCACATATATGTAAATACGTGTAAATGAATACACAGACATACACACGTGTATATGGTGAGCTCTGCAAGACAGATGGGGGTTTCGTATCAGATGCCGTGTTGCACCCACTGTTGGGGGCGCGTGGTTGCAGTCTGTGCCTGAACTAATAATTGGGTGAATTTATCAATGTAGCTCGTTTTTATGCAGCGGCACAGCTTCCTGTGAAATACCTGTGAGATCCCTCCAGAAGTGGCACCCCCGTCTCACGTGATTGCTGTGTTTCCGTTTGCACGTAGCCTCCTGTGAGTCACCGAGGCGAGCCTGTAGCGCCACGCCTGTGGCCTCCTCACCGCACCTCCCGGTCACAGCCAGCGGGGGTGTCACGCCTTTGCCGTGTGGGCTTCTGGGGGACACTGAGGATCCGCGCTATAGCGGCCACACTGCCCACTTCCCAGCGGCTGCAGGTGGCTGGTGCCCAGTTCCTGGCAACATTCTAGGGGTCACTTCATCGACACGGTTGCTCTGATGTTTGTCCTGCACACAGAGGGAGCTATCAGGGGACTCGGGTGTCTAACCCAGACCCCCTCGGGAGATGGTGTCCAGCCACAGTGGCCTGGCATCCTCTGCAGGATGGCGAACGCGTGGAAACAGTGATTGTCCACCTCCCAAGTCTTGAGGACTTGGTCTGCCAAATCATGGCACTGCGGGGAGGTGGGGCCTCCTGGGGGGGGAGTGGGTGCGCGAGGGGACTGTGGCACCCTGGACCCTCCTTTTGTACTTTGTGGTGGTGGTTGCTTCCCAGTGACCACGAGGTGAGCAGTTTCCTGCGCCGTCTGCTTCTGTTGTGATGCGCAGCCTTGCCCCAAGCCCAGAGGAAGCGAGGTCAACCAACCGTAGAAGGAAACCTCTGTCACCGTGAGCCCAAATGAACCTTTCCTCTTTTTAAGTTGACCGTCCTCAGGGGTTTGAAACAGTAGCAGAAAGCTGACATAGTCAGAGCGGCTTTTTGGCCAAGGAGCTAAATGAAATTGTCTGATGTCTACATTCCTAGAAAAAAAGAAGAAAAACCTGCCTAGGGAGCATACTTCCATTATCGATGCCGTCGTAACTGGAAAGTGGCAGAAAAGTAACACAGAAAAGGGAGAGTGTAAGAAAGAACCATGTAGAGACCATTTTTTTGGAGGATGCGACAATTTGATGCCACAATCACTACAATTTCACCTTTTGGCATCAGCAAAAGCTGTATTTAGTAGACGTCCAGATGTTTCAGGTTCTGCGAGTGCATCGATGTGGTACAGCTGCCAGAGAAAGGCAGAGGTTATGGAGCAGAGACTCGGGTCTCTGTCTCCGACAGATGGGGAGCTGAGGGCAGATGTGAGCGTCAGGTGCACAGCCACCCAGGAAGTTCACTGTGCGTGTGCCACACTGATGACCCTGGGCTGCGTGCATAGCCACAGCGTATGGAGTTTATCTCACCATTTTAAAAAAGTAATAATCCCATGTTCTTCAACTATTTCCTCTGCTGACCCCAGCCGCGTGGTCTGTTGGATTCCCTATTCCAGGCATCTTATATGAATGGAGTCGCAGAATACGTGGTCTTTTGTGTTGGGTTTTTTGGTCGGTCGTTGTGCTGCGCATTGAACCCAGGGCCTCGTCATGGTGGACCTGTGCCCTACCACCAGCCAGACCCTCAGCCCAGGAGCTCTCCTTAGGTTCCGAAACCTCGGACGGAACCTGGCCAATCTGATGCCTCACACACCTGCAAGAGGTGTCTGCATTTCCTCCAAAGAGCGTTCTGGCTTTCTGAAATGCCTTTGTAAGAACATTTTTAAGTGTGTCTTAAGGAAAATAGGAAGAGACCTTTTATTTTTTCCCTAGGGAATATAAAGAATTTTCCTTTCTAGAAGAGAAAAGGTCTATGTTTACCTTCACATTCACCAACCTGAGTTTTAAAGTTGACTTCAAAGTTAACTTGTTCAGAGTTCACTTATTTTTCTGTCTATTCTTCGCTCATATTTATGTGGAGAATTTTAGAACAGGTGCTGTACGTCTATGTATTTTAATTTTGGTCTCTGTGCGCTCAGTCCTCTCAGCCGGAAAGGCCTCTCCTCATTGTCCAGCGTCCCTACGTGGGGGTAGGGGATGGGGTGTGTACGTGTGCAGAATCGCGTCTGCTTGAGAACTCGTGCTGCAGGGTCTAAACTTACTTGCGATGTCAAAGGCTTTCCAACCACAGACTCTGAAGGTGACCAGAGACCACTACCGAGACCCCTGCTGGGGTCGAATTTCCAACATGGGCACTATCAGATGTTAGAAGTCAGTTTCAAGAGAACAGAAGACCAGGTAGGGTAGAATTTTAAATATTTATAGGAATATATTTTATCCAGTTATATATGTGTATGTGTGCATGTACCTAGACACACGTACACATATATATGTACACACACGCACACGCACACAGAATACAGGAATATTGTTGCTTCTAGTTTGGGGAAAACCTGACCCTTGTTCACGTCAGTCAGTCAAGTGACCTGTGGATGAACTAGACGAGCTACGCTGGCCATGACGGGTCGACCCAGCACCCATTCCTGATAAGAATCCAGGTGGGGACGCTTTTTTCCCTGATGGTTGACAATCACCTCAAGACTGGCTCCGGCAACGTTCCGTGGATGCCAAGGTCATGTCTTCCTGCATCCCCTGAGCTGTCGGGTCTCCGCTGTGTGGGTTAAACTGCCCATGCCTGCAGAGCGTTCCAAATGGGCCAGGACTGACCACCAGAATTGGCAAACGTGATATTTTTACTGAGTTTTTTTTGTGGGTAGTCGGTGACTTGAGCAGCACCATGTCACCCAGTATCGACTGGCTCCTTGGACAGGTGGAAACCGTGCATGAACAGCCCCGGGTGCGTGGAAAGAACTGCAAACTATTTTCGACGAGCTGCCGGTGCACCGTATGCTTTGTGAGTCTTAGTGGCGCTGTTGAAATACCTTCAGAAATATTTCCTGGCAGAGTCAACATTTATTTTGGAAACGTTTACTTGGCTTCCAGTGCCGCTGTTTTTCAGTTGTGTGCCTAATGGAGGAGAGATGTTCAGGAGTCCGAGAAGTCCTGGGCAGGACAGATGGGGGCGGGCCCCAGAGGACGGGCACAGGATGGGGACCAGGAGGGCACCAGGGGTTGGATTCTTCTCTGCGGCGTGATTCCCGCCATGCCGCGATGGGGCAAATGGAGTGACGAAACTCAGACGCACACGGGTGTGGGAGGGTTGAAGTCCCTCCAGACAGAGGCTGGGGACGCGGGGAATGAGAGCAGTTTCATTTTATTAACAATCCCTATTTCTCATGCAATTGCCTCAAAAAGAAAGAAAAAAATTGTCTAGATCACCTTCTACCCACAGCGGCTCTGCTGGACTTGCAAAGGGTAACAAGCAAGCCCTACTTACCCCAAAGCCGTGGGGCTGGAAACAGAGATCACACCTGTTGGTGCCACGTGTTCCAAGACTTTGAGCTGATGTGAGTAATCGATGAAGCTTTTCGCCGGGCTGTGGTCCCTGACTTCCAGAAATACCAGGAGATGCTTCTTACCCGCTCTTGACCCTTTATTCCCTTGATCGGGCAGCCTCCTCTACAGCACGTCTATTTTCTCAGCTTGCGGTCTTTGTCAGTGCCTTGATTTTTTCAGAGACATCATGAGAGAAGATGCCCATCCAGTGTGGACACGGTGGTCCGTAGACAGCGATTTCCTTGGGAAATGGCAGAAGTACTGCTGCCCACCACAGGAGAGACGTCTACCTTCTTTTTGCCTGTGTCAGAGTACTCTGATGGTTAATGACCAGGGTGGCTTCGGATGGTTTGCACCGTGTAAGGTCATTCCACAGCCCTTTGGGTACCTGCAGGGCCAGTCTGCAGCGTTTGCACGTGGGTAGTGCGGCAAGAATATCGACCCAAGTGAACCGAGTCGCAAGTGCTCTGCCCGAAGCTCGTGGCACAGCTCCAAGTCGGGGTTTGAGAGAGTGGATGGTGTCTGTCATCGTACAGATCAGGATTTCTAATAAAGATGACGCACCTGAGGCAGCTCTGCTCATTCTGGGCCTCCTGTTACAGCTCCCTCATGGGCCGGGAGAAGTTGAGAACTCTTGTCCAGGAGCGAGAACAGAGGAGGATTCTTTCCACCCTGAAATGCTATCCTTGGGCCCAACCCTGATAAGTGGGCAGAGCTGCCTGGGAGCATTTGAAACCCAGGAGCAGGAAGGCCCTGTGAGCAGCAGCTCTGACAGAATCAGAATTTTCTGACCGAACTTCCATCCTGGCCATTCTGCCACCTCCAGCAAGAGACGCAAACCGCAGACTATTTCTTGGATGAATGAGAACAAGTTCGTTCATACGGATATCTCCGTGCTTTCTGTCAGCGGGACACACATAACTAATGCTGTGAATTAGGTTTAACTTTTCTATTACGGGGATTGAATACCCTGGCCATCGCAATCTCTAGAATTATTAGAAGATGTATTGTAGCATTTACTACTCTTTTCAAATGTCCTTCCTGGTGCTCCCGTTTTTGCAATGTATGAATGCATAAAATATCTGAGCTTAGCGCTTTAGATTTCCGCATTGTGTATTCATCAGCTGAACCTCCTTTAGTCCCTAATGCCGGGATTCTTCAAACTACACTGGCGTTAACTTGGCTGATGAAAACATCTCTGGTATCTGTTGTTTAAGAAAGCCTAGCTGTGTGCATGTTGCCAAAAGCAGAGTTCATTTGCAAATCTTGATTTGTACAGAGCTCAGCACAAGTGTAGGTGAAGGGTGTGCATGAGAAGCTGAGGATCTGAGCAGGTTGCATTTACCGAAGGCACCTGTAAATGAGAAGCAAAGATGGGAAGAGATGGTGGAATGCTGGCCACCATTCAAGGCTGATGCTAAGAGAGGGACTTGGAAAAGGGACCAGGGAGAATCAGTGGTTTGGGAATAGTGTGCTATTGCTTCCCATGGGATCTTTTGAAACACTAGGGAGGGAACAGGTTGGGGTGCCGCAGTCACTGGGGATTGCACTCACTGTATGCATGGAGGTGCACCCCACGTCCCGTGCACCCCGGCAAATGGTCGTGCGGGATTCTGCAACACAGAGTTCATCACTGCCTGAGAACAGCACACCCCGTGAGAAGCTGCCTCTCCCTCTGTGGGTTGGTGGTCAGTACTCGGGGACCAGGCTGCATGTCAGGGTTATGGATTGGAGGGAGATTTACAGCTATACACAAATGCACCTGGGTCTGTCCCCCACACATCAGGTTTTTAAAAAGCATCATTATGATTCGGTTGAACAATGTCTTCTCCTAGACGTAAGATTGTTCTTTGTAAGTAGGTGCTATAGCATGCACAGCAGACTCTCCTTACCCACAGTTCTGATTTCTGTTTCAGTTGGCCACAGTCAACGGCAATCTGAAGATTTTCATGGAAAGTTCCAGAAATAAGTGATGCGCAGGTCTTACGCTGTATGTGCACAGTTCTGAGCTGAGGGATGGGACCTCACATGGGCCTGCTTTCTCCTGCCTGGGAGGTAAATGAGTCGTCTCTTTGTGCAGCAAATCCACACAGCATCCACCGACAAAGTCAGGAGATCCAGGCCCAGCGGAAGAGATGCTCCAGCTCCCGACGTATCCCCAGGAGGTCAGAGCAGCTCACACGACACGCCTCAGCGTCTGCCGGGTGTCAGTAACCCAGTCTGCGTCTCGGAACTTATGTCCCATGGGTAAGGAGTAGAGTGACATGCTTAGACTGCCTCTGGGGGTCCCTCTGTCCGGGCATTTGCACGCTCAGACCCCTGATTTATCATGAACTGCGTCGTGGTTTCTGCGGTGTTTCGCAGTGGGCCTGCTTCCTGTGTGTGTGTAGTGATCTACCGAGGTGGGTGGTGCCACCGTGGGTTTCATTTCGGGAGCATTAGGAAAATCTGAGCAAGGATTTCTAGTGAGCGGCTGAAAGAAAGGCCCCCGGGACCTGGAGGGATGGTGGTCTGAGACCCTAAGAACTCTAGAAATGCATCAGGGGTCGGGGTATGTGGAGGAGATCCTGCGGATGAAGGTCTCCATGAGGAAATGGGGACGGCAGGAAGCTCAGGGTGGAGTCCTCCCGCGGGACTCTAGCAAGACATCCTGCCTAGTTTGTAAGAAGGAGCTAGGGGTTCTCTACACCTGCCCCCAAATCGCCCACCAGGTACAGCCGGTGGGCCTTCTGCTTCTTTCCAAGGTGACAAAGAGGACTCACACTGTTCCCACCCCACACGGGTGTGCAGCGAGGCCGGGAGAAAATACATGGGCAGGGACATTAGAAAAATAATTGGTTTGCAAGTTTAAGAATGAGGTTTCGGTGGCCGGGGTGTAACGCAGTGGTGGAGCACTTGCTCAGCATGCACAGGCCCTGGGGTCCATCCCCAGCAGCACAAAAAAGAAGAGAAAGAAGCATGGGATTTCCGCTTGTTACAGGTATCCCGGCAGTGTTGATAGAGGGGCCAGTTCTTTTGTGAAGTAATACTTGAGATTCACTTTTAATTGACAGATGCGGATTATTTGTGTTCAGTGTGGACGAGGTGATCTGTGGACACACACGCTGTGGAACGGCCGAGTCGAGCTGATGAGCAAAGTGTTGCTTCATCGTACTGAGGCTTTGTGGGATGCAGTCACTGAGCATCTTCCTCTCAGCACTTGCCACGCGCTCTGCCTCGTCACTAAACCTAGTCGTGTGCTGTGCCCAGATCTCCTGAACCTCTCCTCCTGGCCCTGACCAGACCCTGCGCTCTGCTTCCGGGACACTGACTCGGGCAGATTCCACAGCTCAGTGGACCCTGCCGTAGCGGTCACTCTGTGCCTGGCTCATTTCACTCAGTGCAGTGTCCTCCGGGTTCGTTCATGTTGTCACAGATGACAGGACGGTACCCCCCGTGGAGCTGGGCCACGTTCTCCTTGTCCACTCCCTCCCTGGTGGACACTGAGGTGGACGCCACGTCTTGGCTGCTATGAAGGGTGTGCAGCCAGCAGCAGGCAGGCCCCTCTGAGACGAGCCGTTTCCTTTCCTTTGCAAACATCCTCGGTGGTGGCTGCTGGATCAGGATTAGAATAACACTGATGCGTCTCTAGACCAGCAAAGAAGTCACCTAGAACCACGGATATGGGCGCTTTCATTAACTTCTCTAGACTTTCAAGGTTAGGGTTCGTGTTTGACAGGTTGTAAAACCCTCAATCTCTTTATCTCACCCAAATCAGGAGCCGGTTGTCCTGGTGGGGGTTTTTACAATTCTTTGTTTCTCTTTGGACTTGGGCAGTTCTTTTACCAACCCCTGCTTCTCTCATTATGTCTGACATAGATCATCAGATTCCATCCAGATCACGATATAACCACAATCTAATAAAAGGTCTAACAAAGCATGCGAGTAGGGTCTTTCCATGATCTCTCATATATTTTGACTTTTTTCCCTTTTTAATGTTTGCTGAGTTTGGTAGATGAGAACTAGGTCATTTTCTTAATTAAGAATATTGAGATTGAATTACTGCAAATAAATAGTGGAATCGCTTTTGGAGTCCAGATTTTTATAAACATTCTCCGGATGACTTTCGAGCATGAAGGATATTCTGACATCCCTTTCACTGCATAGACTGCAGTTATTCCCACAAATATTAAATAACTAGTTTTCGGTTTCTCATGTTTTCACTAAAATGCCAAAAATATCAAAGTTTGAAGATTTGTTTTCTGCGTTTGCATGGATGTTGGAGAAGTTGTTGTGTATTGCGATGCCAGGCCAACATTCATATTCACAGAAAAGTGCTTGATTTTGTGTTCATTTCTTCACTATCTCAAATGGGCATTTGTTATATCCATGAGCTGAAAATCCAATTTTCTCAGAAATATCAGTGAACCATATAGTGTTTCTTACCTTAGTACCTTAAATGAAATGCTTGAGTCTTCATGGTGGAGTTGTTTACTTATTGATACTCTTTATCATATTGATATTGAAACTGTTCTCATGAATCAAGATCCATTGCATTTTTATCACAACTTTAGTGTAATAATCTGTTTTTTTTTTTTTTTTTTTTGGTATTGAGGATTGAACCCAGGGATGCTTTACCACTGAGCCACATCCCCAGCCCTTTTTTATACTTTATTTAGAGACAGGGTCTGCAGAGTTCCTTAGGTCACGGAGGCTGGCTTTGAATTTGCAGTCCCCCTCCCTCAGCCTCCGGAGTTGCTGGGATTACAGGTGTGTGCTCATCATACCCGGCTGTCATATACATTTCATCATTAAATTTCGTCAATTCACATTTCAGCATAAAAATTTCATCATTATTTTCCAACATTTATCTTTCCAGTTTTTTCTTTTTACAATTTCTAGTTCTTTCTATATCACATTCTTGATCATTTTTTTTAATGGTCAATTATCTTTTTTCTGCTTTTATTTTCTTTTTACTAGTTTCACCCTTTTTTTTTGCCTTGAAAGTTGTTGTTATCTACAGTTTTGGAGCCACCTGTCCTATGTGTGGTTTTAATAGGGGTTGGCCAGCCTCCCCTGGTGGCCTGGGTGCAGAGGGGCCAGGGTGCCGTCTGATTCCCTCAGGGCTGCCCACGTATTGTCTGGATCATCTTAGTCCCTGCAGGGTCCGTGTCCGTTTGCCCCTCGTCCCCAGGACACCCTGGGGCCTCTGTACTCCCTGCTCAGCTCCGGGACGGGGTATGTTACTGGCACAAACTGACTTCCGCGTGTGGAGCGAGGAGGAGCGATGTCCTTGTGCAGGCCCTGGCCCCTGTAAGCCATCCGTGTGCAGCAGCTGCCGTCAGCACTGCAGGGGACGGTGGGTGGGGACTCATCAGACACTCAGTGATGCACACAGGGGCCCAGCGGCCACAGACGCCTTTCAGCAGGGAGTCTGCGTGCGTGGCACCAGTAAGGGACTGAGGGTGGTGTGTGGACACCCTGATAAACAGGGCACAGCGCAGCCCCTGGACACTGGCACTGTCCCCCTCCTGCTTCTTCCCATGAGCTGACTTGCGAGCGCTCTGTCTTACCCCAAGCTCATCACCCCAGCTCCTTCTGCCCACCGGCTCAGTGCAGAAGCATGCATGCATTGCACGAGTTCTCCTGTCTCCCAGGCCTCTTTCCACCTGAGCTAGTGTCCGGGATCAGTGTCTGTCCAGCCGACTGCACCAGGAGAGGGTTCCGCGGTGCTGAGGGTGTGCGCTCTTCTCAGAGATGCCGAGCCGCTCACCTGGTTACTTCCCACATAGCAGACCGTCCTGCGGTTCTTCACATTGATTCTCCAGAGCTGCCGGAATGAAAGAGCCTTTCACGTGCAGAGTTCTCTCTTCTGGCATAAATATGCACCTGTCGCACCTGATGTGTGTGTGCGCGTGTGAGTGCGTGCAAACGTAGAGGGCACAGGGGTGGGCTCGCGTTCACTGGAAGCTATTTGGACTTAAGAAACTTTTGACTTAAAAAAATTCTTCTGTGCAGCAAAGCATGGTCTTTACAACTGTCATCAGGAAAGAGAACAGTCCCTGAGCTGTGCAAATAGCTCAGTGCACACCCTGGATTGCCGTTTGCATTTTGCTCCGTAGCTCAGAATTTTGCAGCAATGGTCTAGCAGACCTGTCCTTGCCCCAGGCCCAGCCTCAGAATAGCCAGGGAGGGGGATGCGCTCACAGGGGGCAGAAACAGAAGGCACCTTAATAGAGTTTGCAGAGTACTGTCTTCATAATGCTGCTGTCATGCACCCCGTGGTAAAGACTCGCTGGCCTCCTGTGATATGCTGTCCGGAAGCTGGTTTCTTAATTCATTACTTATGACGCTCTCCAGGTCCAAGTGGCCCCGACTGCCTTCAGCCTTCTCTGTCTCATTGTTTATTTTCTCTTCCCTGACTCTGGCCATTTATCTCCGACTTAAGTGGACTGCCGAGCCTGGGCACTCAGAGCCCACCGTGGGTCACTGACCACCAGATAAAGCCCTGCTGGGCCTCATTATAGTCAGCCCAGGTTGCAGACTATAATCTCGTGCTGACCCGAGCTGTATTTATTTTATTTAATTATTCTGGAATGTGTCAATATCGTGCAGTTGATAGGCCTCATGGGTCCCTTTTGCTGTGACTTTTTAAAAACTACGACTAGACGTCAGTTTCAGCTTTCAGAATCCCCCACTTTTTGGACAGCAGAGCCCCATAACGAAATCCGAAGAGTAGCTGTCTTTCCAAGAAAAGGACTCACTGAAATCATAATTTTGTTTTTCACACTAGATAAGAACCAGATAAGGGCTGGGGATGTGGCTCAAGCGGTAGCGCGCTCGCCTGGTATGCGTGCGGCCCGGGTTCGATCCTCAGCACCACATACAAACAGAGATGTTGTGTCCGCCGAGAACTAAAGATAAATATTAAAAGATTCTCTCTCTCTCTCTCTCTCTTTAAAAAAAAAAAAAAAAAAGAACCAGATAAGAAAGCGTGTCTTAGGGTGGAGTCTTTTCCTGTTGCACTGTATTTTACAGGTCCTGTCACTACATTGTGAAGAGCGGTGTCTTGTACCTGGGCGCAGGTTATGACTTCTTTCCTTATCCCAGGGGACACTGTAATTTGACTCATTTCTACTCAGTGAACACAGTCGTTTTAGGGCAGTGTTTTACCGGTAGAGTGAGTAGTGTGGGCTGGCTTGCTTTCCAAAATATTCATTTGAACCTGCTAATTATAGGAACTTGGGAACCTTTGAAAATAAGCACAGACATGTGAATTTAAGAAAAATAGAGCCGATTAGAGAGATTAGAGATCAAGTCACGTTTAGGTCTTTGTTAACATGTCAAAACCCACCAATTTGATTTGTGTAAGCCCTCCGTCAAAGAGTGGCAGTTCCTGTTTTCTGCCTTCCCACAGTGCACCAATAAAATAATCTGTAACTTAACTGTAGGCAGCAGAGATCGGTGCTGATACTGTTAGCTTTGGGAGCTTTTTCTCATAGTCTTGTTTAAACAGATACCGTGTATTATGGTTTAAATGAGGGGTCCCCCAAAAGCTCATGTGTCACATAATGCAAGAATGTTCACAAGTGAAATAATGAAAGGTATAATCTCATCAGTGGATTAATCCACTTGGATGGACTCACTGGGTGGTGACTGCAGCAGGTGGGTGTGGCTGGAGGAGGGGGTCCCTGGGCTGTGCCTTTGGGGTCTCTGTCCTGTCCCTGGTGAGCAGAGCTCTCTCTGCTCCCTGGTGCCCTGTCCTGAGCTGCTCTCCTCCTCCAGGCCCTGCCGCCATCTTGTTCTGCCTCCCCTTGGGCCAGAGCTGTGGAATTGGCCAACCACGGACCAAAACTCTGAAACTCTGAGCCCAAATAAATTTTTCCCCCTCTCAGGTTGTTCTTGCCTGGTCTTTTGATCACAGTGATGCGAAACTGACTAAAATATTATGGGTCAGGTCTTGATGCTACCAGCCATCTAAAGTTCTAATCTGCAGACGTTGACAACAAAAATCAATGTAGCATTTTTGTCGGGTGCGTTGACCTTGACGGTTTTGAGCAACTCCGCCCTTGTCCTGGGAGGCTCCTGGCTGACTGGAGGTGACAGAGACGCCAGTGAAGCTCTGTGACTTGAGTGACTGGAAAGGAAGAGGAGAGGCACGGGGGCGTGTGGAGGAAGTCGATCATTCTAGTTCCGTAGCTCTGCCCGGGCTTTGCAGAACATTCCTTCAGGTCCGTCTTGGGGATAGGTGAGCCGGGCATGGAGACTGTCAGACGTTTAACGTACACTTTGGACGGACCTGTGTAAGTCCAGGAAGCCTTGTGGATGACCGGTCGGCAGCACCAAGGCCGGCCATGCGGGTGGGCCAGACAGGAGGAGTACAGGAGGGGATCTGAGTTTGTGATTTAGAAACTCGACTGTTTTGTTAGCATATGAGGGAAGCGAACTCTCAAGCTATCAGGGAAACCCTTAAGAGATACCAGACGGTGCCCGGTTTCCAGCTGAGTTAATACCAACGTGGATTAGAGAAGGAGGTGGTGTAAAGTGGGAAAGGGGGTGGCGGAGCAAAAGGACATGGAGTCCAGATGTCTCTTTGCATCATGTCTCTGTCCGAGTTCCCTCTTAACTTCCTGAGAGGTAGGGCTTGCCTTTGGCCCATCGCATAGTGCGCCCAGTGATGCTGCAAAGTCTGTTCCACCCTATCGCGAAGTCAGGCCTGCTCAGGTGACAGGAGGCCATCAGGTGGATCACCTGTGACATTAGGTGACACCTGAGATGTTGCCTGGCTTCCTAGGGGTTCCTTCTAGACCTGCTGTGAATTTACAGCTTGTCGTGTACGCCTCTTCTTCAACCCGGGACCTCCTCAGCCGGGCTTGTTCTGCCACCAGACAATGCTCCTCTCACTTACACCACAGCCCTGTGGTTCTTGCTCCCATAATGTACCTCATCTGCTTGGCTTCTTAGTATCTGCTATCCACAGGCGTATCATGCTATGCCAAGGACATGAATACACGCACTGCATGCTCTCGATCCACTCAGCCAGCCAGGAAGCCACGCAGTGGACTTTAAGAAGATGACCCTCCATCCTGTGGGCTGGCCTCTCTTCCCCTGTGGGCTTTGGCTCTTCCTGTCTCCGGCCCCTTCTGAAGGTGCTCATGGAACTTTCTGTTACCTTTTGCTGTGAGGGGCCATACTTGAGTTTTGTTCAGTTCTGCAAATACTTGTCATCCACCCGTTCATCCATCCATTCATCCATCCACGGTCCGTGTCCACACTCATCCATCCACCCATCCATCCAGTCAGCTGCCCAGCCACCCACCTACTCTCCTATCTATTTATCCTTCCACCCATCCATGTACACACTCATCCTTCCATCCAACCATCCATCCAATCATCCACCCATCTACCTGTCCTGAAATGGATTTCTCCTGTCCTTCCATCACCCACCCATGCATGTGCTCATCTATTCATACATCTAGTCATCCAACCATTCACCTATCCTTCCACCCACCCATCCATGCATCCATCTGTCCATCCAACTACTCATCCATTCACTCACCCATCGAGTCAGCAGCCAGCTAGCCACCTACTCTTCTATCTACTCATCCATCCATCTACCCATTCACTTATATACTCTCCATCCATCCATCTAATCATCCACCCATCTACCTATCCTTCCACTCATCTACCCATCCACCCACCCATCCACCCTTCCATGCATATGCTCATCCATCCATCCATCCATCCACCCATCCATCCATCCACCCATCCACCCACCCATCCATCCATCCATCTATCCATCCATCCACCCACCCATCCATCCATCCATCCATCCACCCATCCATCCATCCATCCACCCATCCATCCACCCATCCATCCATCCATCCATCCACCCATCCATCCACCCACCCATCCACCCATCCACCCATCCATCCACCCACCCATCCACCTATCCATCCATTTAGCCAGCCAACCAGCCACCCGACTGCCCACCCATTCGCCCATCTTTATTCATCCTTCCTTCCTTCCATCCATCTGTCTATCCATCCTTTTATTCATAATGAAGGCTCTATTCCAGAGCACATATTCATCACAGCAGCGTGCCAGGAGTTGTGTTGGATTCTAGAAATAGAAAGACACGTTTCAGATCAGTTGCTCTAAAGTGTCCCTCGATTCCTACACACGGCCTGGAGAGTTCCTCAGCGCACTCAGTGAGACCCACCTGTCAGTCCACAAAGAGGCGTTTATCAAATCCTCCTAAAGTACAGGGACTGGAAGGGTTAGTCCACTGCCTCGCTTAAGGGTGGAACTGACCAGACGGTAACTGGAAAGGCATGAAAGGAGCCCTTTCATGTCCACCCAGGCAGAGCTCCTGAGAGGTGTCTGCCCAGGGAAGCTGAGCCCCCAGGAATCTGCTAGAAGAATGTGTGAACAGCCGCCAAGTGGGAGCCCCACCTAGGAGACCCGCTCCCCCAGCCAAACACGTGACAGAGTAATGAGGTGTTGAGCGTTTGAAAGGGACCAGCCCCACTCCTTTCTCAGGCCAGGGCCGGGAGAGCTGGGGCGTCCCTTCCTCGGGGATTGTCTGCAGAGAAGGAAGTTGTGTGCAGAGCAGCAGGAAGGAGAGACCTCCGTGTCTTGCAGGCACAGCCGCCGTCCCACCCTGACATGGCATCAGGTGGGTTGGTGCCCGTTAGAAATGAGGTCCTGAGCAGACCCTCTGTGGATCTCTGACTCTGTGCTGCGGAGCGCGGGCGGCTTCCCCAGGGGCAGGGAATGCTCTCCTGGTGCCAGGAGGTGTCTGCCGGGTTGCTGGGTCAGTTCACTGTACTCCCTGAGTCCAGGTTGGAGGAGACACTTGGGTGGTTGCCCCCCGATGTTACTTCAGAGAAAAACATGGCTGACTTTTACCCTGAAAGTTGAACCAGCTGCGGAGGCCAAGCCTTGAAGGGCACGCATCTGCCGTGCTGCTGCCGCCTGCTCACCAGGTGCTGTCCCAGAGGACAGTGTTGGAGGGGTTCCCTTTATTGAGGTGTTCAGCACTGCCCTGGGTTTCAGGGTGGCTGGAGTTTTCTAGGCGTCCTTACAGTAGGGAATGTCTAGGGTCGTCTCATGGTGGACATTTTGCCTCTTGCTCACGGCTCCGCTTCGGACGCTCTATGACTCCCCCTCCACTTTACATGGTCGGGAGCGAGCTGCCAGTGGGCTCAGACCTCTCTTTGTGTTCTCGTTGTTTTTGGCTCCCACAGGTCACGGCAGTGCCAAGTGGGACAGAAAAGTAAGTTTTAAGTAAAAAATCAGAAACTGTCGGAGTAGCCAAATGCTTTCCCCTTCACTGAGTTGGGAAATGGTCTCGTATTTTGCCAAACTCTGAAACAAACCCTGATGCCCTTTAATAAATCTCTCTTTCATCACAGAAGCGTGTGACGTCATTCGTAGGCGTGCCAACGGGGGGACTGTGTGCAGGAGAAAGCAGAGTCCCGCGTGGCTCCTCTGCCTTCAGAGGCCAATGATAACAAGTCACGGAGTCACGTAAGGAGGAGAGTCACGGCGTGGAGCTCTGCTTCTATGAGTGTAAAAAAAACATGCCTGGGACAGTCAACTTCGAAAGGAGCAAGGATCAGTGTGGCTCCCAGCGTCTGAGTTACGTCCTCGGCCGGCGGGCCCTTCCTGTTGCTTGGAGCCACACAGCTGACCCGTGGGCAGGTGAGTGGGAGAGCAGCCTGCTCAGGTCCCGGCCACTGGGGCAGCAGAGACAGACGAAGAGGAGGGCCCAGGTCTCAGGCCCCTCCAAGGTCACGGTCCCAGGGTCAACTTCCTCCCACTGGCCCCGCCTCCTGAGGGACCCCCCACCTCCAGCAGCGCCACAGCCTGGCTGGGGGACGCACCACCGTCAACGCACCGTCCTTGGGGATTTGGGGACCACTGAAGATGCCGATTTCAGGACCTGGGTCTCCATGGGCCATTAGGCCGTGACATTCATCACGCAGCTGCAGTGGAAGGGGGCGGCGAGAAGACGGGAGGCCGTCGGGATTATGAAAACCTCAGGTCTGGCCTTTGGACAGTGGTACTTGTCAGAGGAGAGGCAGCAGGCCATGTTGGGAAGGACGGAGCTGTTCCTGCAGTCATGTCCCCAGTTCACAGACCCCTCCCCACAGCCTGCCCGCTCTGCTGAGCCTCAGAAGTCCCTGGGGCGTTTGTCCAGCCACGGACGCTGCCCGTCCCGAGCGGCTGCCCTGGGGCTCCCTGGACTGGCTGCTCAGCAAGTACCTTCCTGGTGGAGACGCCTGGGTGACAGGCGTGTGGCCACGTCCTGCTTCCTCATGAAGTCCTGTGCCCGAGAATGCAGGGATCAGGACCCAGGGACATTGCAGGCTGAGCTGAATGGCGTTCGGGTTGATGACTGACACCCGCCGTCACGCGGCTCTTCTTGGAGAGATGACCAAGGACTGCGTTTCAGGAGTCTGAGGCCCTTGGGGACATCGGTCATCGTACCCTGGCCTGCCGTCCTGCTACACTCTGGGATTCTTCAGTGTTGAGAGGAAGCCCCGGACATCACAGGGGCCAAGATCCAGCAGGCCCCTCTGCCTGACCTATCTGCCTTCCTGAAACCTCTGCAGCCATCGGACTGCGGCTGATGTTGGACAACAGCTCATCGAGGAACCAGGGATGTCCACCGACAGCGAGGCTGGACGCTGCCCCTGGTGTGCACCTGGATGGTCAGATGCACAGGGGGCTTGCCTGCTCCTCCACAGCACGCAGAGGTGACTGCAGGCGACCTCACCTGCAGCCCAAGGGCACAGCGCCCAGGCTGACGGAGCAAGCTGCTGTGTGGCCAGGCAGCGTCCAGGTTGGATAATGACGTCCGACGGCTAAGCTGGCCGGAGTCCCCATCCCGTGGAGTTCAACTGTCTGCACCTTCCACGGCCAGGTGTGGGGACGCAGTGCCCAGGGTCTCTCTCACTGTCAGGAGGAGTCGGTCATTAGCTTGGAACCCTCAGAGCCACAGTGGGAAAGCCAGGATGTGGAGCTGGTGGGGACCGCGGGAAAGCCAGGATGTGGAGCTGGTGGGGACCGCGGGAAAGCCAGGATGTGGAGCTGCTGGGGGACCGCGGGTGTGAAGAGAGTGGTCGGGGGTCTAGGACGACTCTATTTACATATGTTCATTTTTACTTTGGTCTGTTCCTCGGATCGGGGGTACGATATGGAGAACGCAAGCACACGCCACTGTTGTGCAGCACAATACCGTCGGTGTGCAGCACCAGCACGCGTCCTGGGCCAGCAGGAACCAGCACAAGTAGGAAGCCGTGGCGGATCGAAGGACGAAGACCTTTTACCTTTCGCTCCCATCACAGGATGGGGGTTCGGCAGGGCTGTGACTTGTGACTTGGGGTCTTGGGCTCTTCCTGCTCTGCCCCTGGGAATGCCTGAGAGGTGGTTCCTGCAGCTGAGTTGACGTCCCAGGGTCAGGAGGCCAGGAGGGGGCTCTGAGTCTCAGAGCCCTCCCCTGCCCAGCTGCCACCTTCTTCCTAAGGCTTCCTGAGTTGCGGGGGACGGTGGCATGGTGGCTGTTACAACCGGGCACATTGCCATCCTCGACCCTGGGGCTCTGGTGGTGACGAGGAAGGGAGAGCGGGGACCGGGCAGGCAGGTGGCGTGATGGGGAAGGCACTGTGGTGTTCCAGCACGGGGGTGGCGGGAGCGTCACACAGCCTGAGAGGGCTCCCTCCTGCGGGAAAATCTTTCAGGGGACTTGGAGAGAGCCAGGTGAGATGGGCACACGCACGTCAGTCAGGTCACCACTTTATACCAAAGGCAGGGGACAACCCCGTCGCAGGTGGAAAAGAAAGCGACGGTGTTATGATAAGGAGCAGGTTGTACCCAGAACGGAGGGGACTTGAAGGAAACACCGGGGAAATTAATGAAGGCCTTGGGAGGGCGTCTTAGTCTGTGTTCCGTTGCTATAACAAAACACCTTACTGGGTCCTGCATGAGCCAAGGAGGCTGATCTTGGCTCCCAGTTTGGGAGGCTGAAAAGGCCTTGGAGGTGGTCGGCATCCAGCAGAGGGTCGCAGAACACGAACAGCTGGGGAGCAACCTGATGGCCCTTGGCGATCGATCGGCCAGTATCACAGCCTCCAGGGCAGAGCTGCCGCGCAGGGGAGGGCGGGCAGAGCTGCCGCGCAGGGGAGGGCGGGCAGAGCTGGCTCGGGGGCGAGAGGTGGGCAGAAACAGGCCACGGCGGGCTGGGTCTCAGCAAGGGTGCGTCTTCACACTGGGACACTGGGTCAGGCAAAGAAGGGGGCAGCGGGCGGCAGGCCTCTCAAGAGGAGGCGCCCGGGGAGCAGAGGTTACCAGGCAGCGGGGCTCAAGGAACGGGAGAGGCCGGCCTTTCCGCCTCCTCCTCCTCCAGCGGTACACATGGCTGTTAAAACGCGGCTTGTCGTCTGGTGGGTGAGCGCGGTGCCTGAGAGGGGCTGCCTGATGCCTGAGTGTGGGGCACGGGCAGAGCTGGGGGCCTTGCAGTGTGACCGTGTCCGACACGCAGGTGTCTGCGGACTCCTCACTCCTGTGGAACAGGGAGCAGGTGCCTGCGTATTTTTAGAAGTTTCCAGAAGGGACAGGGAGGATGCACACAAATAGTCATGTCTCTAAATGCCTTTAGCTCTTAACCCTGCATTTGATGGTTCAGCATACCCATTAGGTGACCGAGAGTAACCGGATCACTATGTGTGGTACCTTTTTTTTGTGGGGGGTACTGGGGATTGAACCCAGGGGCACATCCCCAGCCCTTTTTAAAATATTTAGAGACAGCGCCTCACTGAGTTGCTTAGGACTTTGCTAAGTCGCTGAGTCTGGCCTCCAACTTGCAATCCTCCTGCTTTGGCCTCCCAAGCCGCTGGGATTGCAGGGCACAGCACTGCACCTGGCTATGTGTGGAAACTTTTGGGGCAAATCTGGGGGTGATTTTCGTTACGGAACCTTCCTTGGCTCTGGCTTTGTCGACAGCATATTTCTGTCACAGACTAGCTCTATGAACTTCATTGCGAATGTGCTGCAAGCTCAGGTAAGAATGGAGGGTGCCCTCAGGCCTACACTGAAACAGTGTGTTTAATTAAATTGGAAACAAGTGAGGGCTGAGTCGGTCCCCAGCTCAGCAGAAAGGGATCCGGCAGCCGAAGGCACGCGCTTGGGTTTCCAGCGCATCACTGAAGGAATCCTGGATCCAGAGTTCCCCATTTATCTCCCGGAGCCCTCGGTCTTACCACCTGTGAGACGGTCACCTTGAGAAGGTGACTCCTAGACCCCTCTCTTCTCTGTTGGAAGGGCAGGAAGAGTGTGTTAGCCCGTTTTCCGCCACTGTAACAAATACCCAGAGGCGGCCGACTTCTAAAGACAAAGGGTTTGTTTGAGTTCCTACTTTTGAAGGTTTCCATCCATAACTGATGGACCCTGATGCTTTGGGGCTGTGGCAGCATTTCATGGTGCCCACTTTGTGGCCCGGAGACCAACAGTGAGAGGAAGGGGAAGGGGAAGGGGCCCAGAGATCAAGACCCCCCTCTAGGCCCTGCCTCCAGGCTCCACCTCTAAGCCCCAGAGACGCTGCCTGAGTGGACCACATCTTCTCACCATGGGGAGAAGAACGCTGGGTTCACTTCTTACACGCTTTTGAAGAGCGCCACGTGGTCTGTTTCCGTCGGCCTCTCAGATCCCCAGTGACGTAGGACAGCTGGGTTGTCCCCAAAGCTTAATCCGTATAATAGAACCCTAGCATTTGACCCTGGAAGATGGCTTCTGACTCTGACATGAAGAATATCAGTGTTTATGGGCTTGGAAGAAAGCACCAACCCAATAACCAGAGTAGCGGGAGAGCGTCTCGGAGGCCTGGTTCGAGTCCGCCTGGGGGACAGGAATCGCTTGCTGCTGTGCTCGGAGCTGATAGGAGATGCAGGCTGAGGGCCCGCGCCACAGCACACACTCCGCTCCAGACACCCGCCTGCAGAAAGGACGGGTCAGGTTACGTTCACGGTAGCAGCAAGAGCCGTAGCTCAGGGCAGGGCACGCAGTCAGGAGAAGCGGGCACGCCTTAGAACACGGCCCTTGGCAGAGAGCGGGTGTTTATTCTGACTTGTCACGAGGCTTCACATCTTGGGAGATGCATTCGGTGTCGGTGCGTGGATAGACTCTGAAATCCTGATTAGTCTTGGATCAGGGGAGCCTCCGACCCTGGCTCTTGGTGGCAGTGTTGAGAATCTTTGCAAAGACAGACGAGTCTCTGTACATCTGTGAGTTCACACGGTACGTATGTGTCACCTCCTTTCAACTTGTGCAACTTCAATTTCTTCCTCTGGACAAAGTATGTACAAAGGCCTCGAGACTTAGCAGTGTTTACAAACGCTCACTTGCCTTGTGTCTCTGTCTTCCCTTCTCCTCTGTATCTGTCAATCATCCACACCAGTCGTCGGCATCCAGGCATCGGTACAGCTACAGATGCACACGGGTGACAGTTTTGAACGTACCCCAGGTTGTCTCTTAGTAGCAGAGACAAAGACATATTTCATTACCAGCTGGAGGTTATTTATGGACTCAGCAATCACCAAGGATCTATTTTTTTTGCAAACCTCGTCGCCGAGGTGCTACCTGGCGTGCATCATTCTAACGCACGATTCCCCCGCTGTACCTCCATACGGCTCCGAAGGAGATAGAACCTGCCCCACACCTGAGCGGTACCCGAGGGTTTCAGTAAAGCCGGAGTTGCAACGCCCCTTCTCTGAGCCTGTTTTGTGTTTACGGTCTATGTCCCGTGTGTTTAGCACTGGGCCACGATTTTCCTCGTCTGACACGGTCCTCCCGCTGTGTGCAAAGGCATCCAAGAGAACAAGGTGACCTGCAGTGCCTCTCTGCGGAGGGGCCAAGGTTTCTGCTAAATGAACCCCTCAAAGGCTGCCTTGGGAAGGCACGGCCCTTTGTTTAACCCGAGCCCCTGAACTCAGCCAAGGACCTCCAGACGTCCTCTTTGTGACAATCAAGAGGGAGCCTACCTTTCATTCCACCTTGGGGTCAAGAGCAGAGGGAAACTGAGCGGCCGGGGATCCAAGGAGCTGCAGGGGGCGGGGGTCGCTGGGTGGCCTGTGGGGCTGTCAAGGCCAGCGTCTAATCATGGCCTCGGAGCCTGGAGGCAGGGCCTTGCAGGCTGGGAGACCCTGTGGCAAGAGTCGTGACTTTCCCCGGGAAGCTTATAATTCAAGAGGACTCGCTCCTCGGGATCTCTGGGCCGCTCTTTGATGCAGATCCGTGAGACGTCCCACGGAGGAAGAGGCCATCGACATCAGAGCTGCCCTGAGTCACCTTCAGAGCTGGCCCGACTCTGTTCCTGGGATTGCAAAAGAAAAAAAAATCGATTAGGAAAACATTGGCCCGGGCTGGTGTGATTTCATTGAAGGCGGGCCGTTCTAGAAAGTCCGGGGAGATAAAAAACGAAGAGAATATGAACCTGCTGTGGTCCACGGAGGTCTCTCAGCAGAAAAGCATTCGGAGGAAACATGGAAGAGTTTGCTGTCCTCATGACCCTACCTGTACACCTGGCCGGCTGCCCGCTGCTGCGAAGAAAGTTTTATTGGAACGAGACCAGTAGACCGACAGTCTGTAGGTGCTCTTGACCTAATTTTGCCTTTTTAAAGAGAATCTGTGTTCAGCTACGCACTCGTCCATTTCTTCGATTTCCATTTTGTACTCTATTATTGCTACTCTTCTGTCTACTTATATATTTTTTTTGGTCGGTGCTGGGGATGGATGGAAGCCAGTCTCTATGCATGTCAGGCAAGTGCTTTACCACTGAGCCACATCCTCAGCCGCCTTCTGTATTTTCATTAATTTCCTTGAGTTTTTTTTTTTCTTTAACTGCTTGGTTTGAGTCTCCTTAGCACCGTGATCTTTGATGATTTGTTTCCCCCTTAATGTATGCATTTAGGCTCAAATTCCCATCTGTCTTTAGACCCCGTTAACTTAGCAGGTGATGTGTCTTTGATCACCCCACATGAGGTTGGTGGGTCTTTCCAGGTTGGAAGGTCTGTGTTTCATCAAACTCCATTTTACTATTTTTATATTGCCGATTTTGCCTTCTCGTTTGATGAATCTCCTGGTTTCCCACTTGATTCTATTTTGGACTTTCTCATACCTTTGGCCACATTTCAGACCTGGGATCTCCCTTTCCACTCTGTCTTTATAAGGTGCCGTCTCTGCACATCTGCATCCTCGATTGCGAATAGGACCGTCAGCCATCGTAACCTGCCTGCAAGCCCCGCGTCGACTGATGTCTCAGTTGCCTTTTGGGGGTCATTGTTCATTTTTGAAAGTTGACATTGCTGCTCTTCAGCCGTCTGCCCGGTGGCTTTCACAGTCTCAGTCCTGACTCATGGTTTAAATTCTATTTGTTTAGTTATGGAATCACAGTTATTTTATATGCTGTATGAATACACATATACATGAGGAAAGACCTCAAAACCATGATATAAAGTGATAAAAGTCAAGGTGTAGAACAATATCTACCTTCGAGTTATGTATGTTTAAAAATGTGTGCAGTGTGGTATTGGTGTTGGTCAGCTTTTCTTGTGAGCAAAGAATAACCAGTATTTATTAGAGAAGGAAATGGTGGTTAGTCTTATGGTTTCAGCAATTCAGTGTGTGGTTGGCCGACTCCTTGGCTCTGGCCCAAGGGGAGCAGTACAAAATGGCGGCAGGGCCTGGAGGAGGAGAGCAGCTCAGGACAGGGCACCAGGGAGCAGAGAGAGCTCTGCCCACCAGGGACAGGACAGAGACCCCAAAGGCACAGCCCAGGGACCCCCTCCTCCAGCCACACCCCACCTGCCTGCAGTCACCACCCAGTGAGTCCATTCAAGTGGATTAATCCACTTCTAGGTTACACCTCTCATAACCCAATCATTTCACCTCTGGACTTTCTTTCCTTCTCTAACACTTGAGCTTTTGTGGGACACTTCACATCTAAACCATAACAATATTGTTCGTGGTGATCAATATTGTAAAAAGCTGTGACTGGGCACGTGTTACGTTTTTGTAGTCCTTACAGCCAGAGAAGGAGAAAGGGTAATGTGAAGCGCGAGATTATCACCAATGAATTCGCCTGTTTGTGAAGCACCTCCTGCTATTTTTGTGTTCAAAACAAAAGGGACAGCACTGTTGTTAATTTGGGTGACCTCACACCCCCTTGGACTTGCTGTGCTTCCTTTTATTAGGAATCTGTCATCAAATCTGCAGTGAATTAAAACGTTTCCAGAGCCTGGTGTTCCTTAGAGGACGGCCCCATCGTTATGAGTGGAAAGGTTCTTGATGTGCTTAGCAAATTAGGCCCTGCTTTTTAGTCCTCTGTAGGAGACTGATATCCGGTCACCGCAGGTAAATAGGATCAGCTGATTACGCCGCGTAGGTGAGTTTTCCTTCTTTAAAGGCTTCGATCCTTCTGAGACTTCAGGGCACATCCATCACAGCGTGGGACGCTGATGCTCCTTCTGGACTCCGGCAGCTCCCCCGGCCACAGCGGGGCTGCGGGCATCTTGCGGCCTGCTTCCTTCATTACGGCGCACAGCGGTCCCCGCGCAGGCAGAGGGGAAGGAGCCTCGGGAGGACAGCTGGCCCCTTCACTCTAACGTCCACTCAGATGGCCGCTGAGTGTAGGAGAGCACCCTTCCCGTGAATAATTCTCTTTCTCTAAATCATTCAGAGCAATAGGTTGAGGGAGGTTCAGGGTGGATTTCACATCTGCAGATTCAACCAGCCACAGACGGAAAATGTGTGACAGAAGCTTCTGTACCCAACGCGGACAGAGATGGCCTCCTGGTTATCGCCTGAGCAGTATAGACGATTTCCGTGTCATTTGCATCGTGCTAGGTGTCAAGTACAGGAGGTCACACGGGTCACATCCGGGAGCTATGCACCCTGCCCGGCCTGTTGGCTGCCCGAGGGCAGGAGTCCTGTCCTGGTCCTCTTTCCACACGGCTCCGCACGGTGACCAGCCGCCACAGATGATCCCTGGGCAGTTGAGAACTGCGTAGCAACACCACGGTCAGGGTCCAGATGGGCGGCAGTGGTGGACTCAGGACGCAGAGGCACAGGTGGCCCTGGGGACAGAAGCAGCAGACGGCCGGTGTAAGGGAGGTGTTCAGGAGACGGCACCAACTAGGAGCCAGGGAGCAGCGTCCGCAGACCCTGTGTCAAAGCAGTGATTTCCACGGACCACACAAAACTACACAAAACCTCGTTCTGTCCCCTTCCGTCTGTGACAGGTCTTGAGCAGATCAGAATCAAGTCCCAGGGATGGGACCCTGTGCACTCACGGGAGGTGTACAGACTGGGAGGATTCATGGTCTGTAGGCCCTAGCGGTGGGGGTCTTTTAAATCAGGGAGGAGGCCGAGAGGCACGGAGGGCCCCTCCTCACGTGGGCCCCTTGCTTTGCGGGAAATGGGATTTGCAGAGAAACCCTTTGTTAAAATGAACCATTTCTGGAGCTCGGAGGAAGCAAAACGAATATCGCTCAGAGTTTTGGTTCCACCGATTTGACTGTTTAGGGAACCCTTTGTCCCGTCTTTTGTGTGTGTGTCCCACTCCCAGAGACAGAAGCGAGACTCCCCTCCCGTTGGGAACCTGCGTGGATCTCCCGTGGGGTGAGCGATGCTGATTTCAACTGGGAACTGGCGGGATGTTTCAGCAGCTCCCTCCCATCTGACTTGTCCAGGGTATTCACAGTAGCAGGACTTATCTAAAAGGACGTTATAAACCTTTTAAGGCAGTCAACGTTATCAGCTGCGACTTAACTTATTTTTATGCAATAAAATTGCCCAGAGTTTCCGGATGCGATTCTAAGGTCAAAAAGCGCTATGTGTTTACTTTTCGGTTATTTAGCACCCCCCAGAGCTATAGTTTGAATCTCAAGGTTCTCCCAGGCCCCAGGGGTTGAAGGCTTGCTCCCTAGAGAGGTGGTGGGGCCCACGGAGGTCTTTAGGTCCTGGTGACATGCTGTTGAAGAGGGCAGGGAACCCCGTTTTATTTTTTCTTCTTTTCTCTTGAGCTGGGCAGTTTGGCTCTACAATGTGCTCCCTGAAATGTATTGTCTTGCCACAGGCCCCAAAGCAGGCGCTGTCCAAAACCATGAGCCCAGACAACCTCTTTTCTTTCTAAGTTGATTATCTCAGTTTTTTTGTTATAGCAACAGAAAATTGAAAACACACCCAGGATGTGAACTCTTAAGGAAATGACAGATGTGTGGCAAATAGGTGTCAGCTGACAAACGTCTAGAAGTTCAGAATCGGATAGGAGGCAATGTGTCCCAATCTAATTAGATACCTGTGTCGTGTTTGATTCTTTTGAGAAGCATTCAGTGTGAAAAAAGTAAAATGTCTAATTTGACATAAATTATCGAAACTGCTTTATTCCCCAGATTTGGATATGTATTTGTTTCCTAATTAGCTGTTTTAAGAAACCCGTTTTAGTGGCTGTTATCTGTGAGGTGGACAGCTTTGCCCCTGTGTAGTTTCCCAGTTATCCTGAAGTCTCAATATGGAGAGGGCTCTTTGCACACAGTAGGTTCAGAAAGTGCAAATGGAATGGGCAACTGGATCCAACTGAAAAACCACTTAGATTTCTTCTGAAACTCTTTAATGAGTTTTAAAAACCTGGTGTACTGAGGCAGCACGCGGTGGAACTGTAGTCAGCAGCTAAGGGTGTGATTTAATGGAGACCCACTTTGAACCAAAGCAGAGGGCGCTTCTGTTCCCTGTTCCTCTCACTAATGCCGCCTTAGTGTAAGAACAGTCTCCCCACATTTTCTGTTGGTGCATCATGATTGCACCTGGTGCTGGTTTGCATTGTTAAGGATCAGGTGTGGAATGGGTCCTTAGAAACCGTTCTAGAGGGCAGCTCGGTCACCCTTACGGGGGAGGCGGCCTTGTTAGGTATTTTCATTTTCTTTTCAGTGTTGCATATGAGGTGTCCCCAAAAGCTCCTGTGTGGAACAGGAGGGTTCAGAGGTGAACTGGTTGGACCGGGAGGGCTGTGACCTCATGGGACCTCATCCGTCCATCCTGGCTTGAATGGACTGTCTGGGTGGCCACTGCGGGCGTGGCTGGAGCAGGTGGATCACGGGGGGCTGCCCTGTGGCTCCCCACCCGCCGTCTCCCTCGCTTCTTGGTGCCCCGTCCTGAGCTCCTTTCTGCACCACATCCCTCCGCCGTGACGCTCGGCCTCACCTGGGCCCACACCTGTGCAGCTGGCTCACCAGGGACTGAGGCTCTCCAACCATGAGCCAGAACGGACTTTTCCTCCTCTAAGTCGGTCTTGTGTGGTATTTGGTCACAGCGCCGACCATGGTGAGTGGGGTTCATCCCACCATTCATGGTCTATTCAAAGGGCTTTGTACTCTTGTCTCCAGGTGGACGTTGTATATTTGCGGTCGGCTGCGCCATCTCGGTCACCCCGTCGGCTCTGAGCTGCACCTGGTCTTGCAACTTGCTCTCTAGTCCCAGGGGCCTTTGCCTAGATTTATCTTTATCTTTCTTTTTCTTTTCTTTTTGGTTTTTGAGTAAGAGTTAATTTTGTAATCCCAGCAACTCCGGAGTCTGAGGTCGGAGGATTGCAAGTTCAAGGCCAGGTTCAGCACTTACCGAGAGAGGCCCTAAGCAATCGAGCAAGACCCTGTCTCAAAATCTCAAAAATAAAACATTAAAAAAGGGCTGGGAATGGGGTTCCGTGGTAAAGAGCCCCTGGATTCCGTCCCTGGTTAAGAAGAAAGAATCAGTAAGACAGTGGCTCATGCCATGGAGGGTCTGGATGAATTTTCAAATTCATACAACAACACGAGGTGGAAGGACGTTTGAATTCCTCCGAGCACATGAGCCAACCCGGACAACCGTGGGCCTTCCCTCCCGTAGCACGGTCATGAACTTGTCCCTCTTCCCTGTGCATCGTGCCCCGTTCCAGAGTCCCTTACGAACTGAAGACACTCCTCGCTCTGGGGTGATGCAGGAGGCTGCCTAATGGGTGACATCAAGGTCCCGTGACACAGCAGTCCTGGGCGAGGAGGTGGAGCGGTGAAGTGGGTGAACTAGCAGTCTGGGTGTGGGGGCACCAGAGGGTGAGGGGAGGAACCCGCGGAGGTCAGACCGAGCCACCGCCTGTGCAGTCAGCAGACACGTGGCAGCGTGCAGGCTTGCCCACACTGCAGGGCTTGCGGCCCGGGAGGTGAGAAACGCTGACTCCAGAGACTCCTAGCACCTGTGCAGATGCCTTGACACAGCTGATACCAGTGACCAAGGAGCGTTTAAGTTGAAAAGTGTCAGATGCCGAGGTGCACGTCTGTCATCCCAGCGGCCCAGGAGGCTGAGGCAGAAGGATCGTGAGTTCAAATCCAGCCTCAGCGAGAACTAAGCAACTCAGCAAGACCCCATCTCAAAATAAAAATAAGAAGGGCTGGTGGTGGGGCTCAGTGGATAAGCACCCCTGGGTTCTATCCCTGCTACCAAAAAAAAAAAAAAAAGCCAGGAGAGAAAGAAGAAACCGTGGTCTAGTCTTTGCATTACTTGCTGATTGGTTTCCAAACCCCTGTGTGTGTACAAAATAAATACTAAAGGGCGTGCATCATCCTGATTCTTCTTAACAGATCTTCTTAACAGAGCAGCTACTGTGCTCCAAGCACCAGGCTGTGGAGGGCTGTCTGCTTCCTGATTCTCCTGCCTGGGGATTCTACCTCCAGAGAGATTTCATTCTTTCCCTCTCATTGCTATATATTTTTTTTCCTGCTATTTTATTCAAAAAATCCCACCCAGCTCATGAGTCTCTACTCACATAACCTGCTCTGTTTTTCTTTCTAGCTTTTGTGTGTGTGTGTGTGTGTGTGTGTGTGTGTGTGTGTGTGTGGTGCTGGGGATTGAACTGGGTCCTTGTGCCTGCAAGACAAGCACTCTACCAACGGAGCTCTATCCCCCGCCCTCTCGCTCTTTATCGCTTGCTGTATTCTATGATTTTATCTGGGTTTGAGCTGACCCTTTCTGCACGTTGGAGTGCAGTGGGGGAGACTGTCCCTGCTCTGTTCATTGATGTCCCCCCAGCACTGAAGCTGTGGTTCAGCAGGTATTTAATAAATGAATGAATGTGGTCTTTTACCGAAAACCCATTAGGCCACGTCAGTGCAGACTTGGTCCCCGAAACGTAAGATGGTCTCTAACCGCCGGGGTAAACCAACATGGGAGGCATGACCGGATGGGTTTGTGGATCGCACATTTGCCAGTCACAGAGTCATGCATGTCTCCTTGGATAGACTCATGGGAGAGAGGGTGACCGTGGGGGCCACCTGGCAGGGCGCGCTATCTCTGGTGTTCATGACGGGCGCAGTATCTCGGTTTAACAAGGAGCCTCGGCCTTATGAGCCGCTAGATTTGAAAAGGCCAAGTGATGTCACTGTTCTGACAGCTCCCCAGTCCTGGAGAAGGGGGTGAGCACAACACGGGAAACCGGGGATCCCCACAAGACACAGGGCAGGCGAGACGCAGGAGTGGAGGGGGTCTCAGGGTCTTGTGCGAGGTGAGCAGACTCCTCCACCTTGTGATCCCACCATGAAGTTCTCTGCCACCACAGGCCCAAAGCAGTGGGACCCAGGGACCGTGGGCTGCAACCTCTGAAACCCTGAGCCAGATAAACCTTTCGTCCTTAGAAGTTGATGATCTCAGGTATTTTGTTACAGTAATGAAAAGCTGACTAGCACAGGAATCAAGTTAATAGACCTGAGAACCAAATGCTTCCCGCCTCCCAGGCTCTGAGGGTTTTGCTCCTGATGTCCCCAGGGTCCTACCTGCCACCCGCTCACCCTAAGGCTTCCTAATTCAAAGATGGGAGTGGACTCCTACTGTCGCTGTCTCTTCTAGGAGGTCATCTCTGGCTGATGACGGCAGCCCAGGGGTTTTCGGAACCAGGAACGTGGATGAGTGTGCCGTCGGTGTTTGTGGAAGGCCCACCCCTTACCTGACTCTGAGCCTTCGCCTTCTCCGTCACTGGACTTCTGTTTCCATCTTGCTGTTTGGCTGAAGAGCTTCAGACCCGCCACACTCCGGGTCCCTTGCAGCGAGCGTGCCCTCTGGACACGTCTCCACAGCGGGACTTGGAGGTGGAAGGGGTGGAAGACTGAAGCTTCCACCCCAGGTGGCTTTCCTAGGCCCTTCCTGTCCGTGGGAAGCAGTGGCAGCCCTTGGAAGAGTGGAGAGTGGGCGCCCGTCCAGTGCTGGCCACTAGGAGGCCCCTGTGGGGACCGGCCCCCTTCCCTGCTGCTCAGGACAGCCCCCCCGGCAGCCCTCCTGCCCCTTATGGTGAGGACAGCAGCAAAGGAACACCCCAGCTCTCAGGTCCAGGCCAAGCTGGGGTTAAGTGTGCCCAAGCCCTGGGTCCCCTGCGCCTGGGACAGAGAACCCGCGGCTTCATGAACCCAGAGCTACGGAAAGCCACAGTGTCCCTTGTGTGGATCTGGTTTGTCAGAGAATTACGTGAACAGAACAGAAAACAAGGTCACGGATCTAGGCTGGATGAATTCAGGTCTCTGATTTGCAGAAAGATCAGACAGTTATTAATCCTTGACTTTGGCGGCCAACGCTTAGAAGTCAGCATGCTATTTTTGCTGTTGAAGTCTTTTGGAAATGCAATCATGAATTCATCCCAGACTAAGTAACTGCGGAGGTAGAACCTGTACTTCTTCTGTCCCCCCAAATTCCAGGTATTTGCAATGAGTCAATCTTCTCTGGGGGGAACTCAGAGCTTAACGATTCCCTGCAGGAACCGGACACAGGGCATCAGTGGGAAGGGGGTGAGCACAACGTGGGAAACCGGGGATCCCCACAAGGCACAGGGCAGGCGAGACGCTCCACGGGCCCTGCGGACGCAGGAGTGGAGGGGGTCTCAGGGTCCTGAGCTTCTAGGGTCGATTTCCCTAACAGCAGCCCGCCATCCTCAGCATGAA
This sequence comes from Callospermophilus lateralis, assembly GCF_048772815.1. NCBI lineage: Eukaryota > Metazoa > Chordata > Mammalia > Rodentia > Sciuridae > Callospermophilus > Callospermophilus lateralis. Next base: position 8,628,116 of record NC_135326.1, on the reverse strand, counting down.
TCCCGCCTCTGAACATCAATCACCAGGATGTGAGAAATGGTGGCATTCACGGAGATGATAAAATGGCATCTGGGAGGATGACTCTTGGCAAGCTTCCCGGCTTTTCACGACTTAAGAAAAATAATGACGTGTTAGTCACCGCGAAAAAAAGAAGACTCTGGGGAAATGTTCCTAACGAAGCCCGGGCAAAGCCACAGTTCACGTCTGGGGGTACCCGGGGACAAGTGTCTGAGAGGACCCGGTGACAAACGTCTCTGGCCTTTAGCAGCTCTCTCTCAGACCTCTGGGGCATGATCTTGTAGTAAAAGGAAGAAATTTAAGTATGTGGTTCACTGTGAGCCAGTCTGTTCCTCTTTGAGGTGGATTCCGGACCACGTAGGGATGCAAGCCAGAGAGGGAAGGCAGCCGTCAGAACAGAACCCAGCAAACCTGTGTGCTGTACGGTGACGTGCCATGAGGGTCACAGTGGACTCAGGGACTGAGAGTGGCCGGCTCAGGTTTCAGAAGGTCCCCAACATTGGAGTCTGCCCATTCCCCGACTCAAGACAGTGTGCGGCTTCATTATCAGGCACCAAATGCCCTAACCCTGGACTCTTCAGCCAGATACGCTGCTGGCTGCCCGGCTAAATCTGAATTCAGATAAACCAGGCCCTTGTTCAAGCTTCAGACACACATCTGCCAAACAATCACCCATTGTTTACGTGAATTTCCAACGACTGTGGCATCTGCGGTGGTGTTGTTTTGGAAAGTCTGTGTGTCTCTGTGATGGAATAACTGAGAAAAACACCTACAAAGATGAGGGTTTATGTCGGAGCCACTTTGGAAAGTGTCACTCAGTGGTTGGCTGTCTCTGTTGCTCCGGGGCCTGAAATGAGGCAGAACCTCCGGGTGGAAGAGTGTGGTGGGGATTCAGGTCCTGGCAGCCAGATGGGGAGGAGGGAGAGGGAGGAGGGAGAGGGAGGGGGAGGGGGGAGGGAGGAGGGAGAGGGAGGATGGAGAGGGAGGGGGAGGGGGAGAGGGAGGGGAGAGGGAGAGGGAGGGGGAGAGGGAGGGGGAGAGGGAGAGGGAGGAAGGAGAGGGAGGATGGAGAGGGAGGGGAAGAGGGAGGGGGAGAGGGAGGGGGAGAGGGAGGGGGGATAGGACACTCCAAATCTAAGCCATAACATCTGGAAACCCTAGAAAGATCCCATATTGCACATGTGTGCACTTATTTGGTCCACGAAAACCAAGGGAGCTAATTTGCTGTCCTAGCTCAACAGAGTGGAAAATGGTGGAAAGTGATGTTCTGTAGGAAGAGTTTTACAGGCATTTTGGAAATCGTGGATTCTTCTCTGGAATTCCCGTCGGGCGCCCTAGGGGTGCAACTGAATGGTAAAGCACATTCCTTGCATGTGCAAGGCCCTGGGTTCCATCCCCAGGACCACAAAAGCCAAACCAAACAAGCAAAATCCACCTCAGTGAATTGAAGTCTCTAAGAATCCCTAAGGAAAACTTTAGCCGATTGTCTTTATCCCAGAATTGCATGCCGTTTTGTTCCGGAGGATAGGGTTCATCTGGGGATGAGGCTCTCTGGTGTGTGTGTTTGCATCAGATGCGTCCACAGAGCTTGGGGAGAGGGCTGGATGTGAATTCCAAGATGAAAATTCCCACACCTTTTATTCTAAGGCGGCTCTGAAAAGTAGGCGCTGCTCAATTTCCACACAAGCAGGTGTCTCCTGAAACCTTTGTGCGAATTGTCGGCAAAAGGGGGTGGGAATTGTTGCATCTGCGATTTTAAGTTTATCCGAGATCTCATAAGATAAGATGAGCTTATTTTAAGATACAGTTTTTATAAATACTGTAGAAGAGAATAAGCACAAAATGTAAAGTAAAAAAAAAAAAAAATGTCACCTTTCCTCTGATGGGCAGATGCAGAAGAATGACCAGTTATACTCCCTTGATGATGTGTCCAAGCGCATTCTACTTTCAGGTAGAGCTAATTAAAAATAAAATAAAAATAAAAAAGAATTAAAAAGTGTTACTGTTGACCAAGTAGACTTCTAGATGTTCAGTTCTGAAAGGGCTTCAAAGTAACGACCAAGTGTCAGCTTAAAGAAACAGCACTTCTTAGGTTCATGACACAATTAGCAGTCCGCGTATATACTGACCCAAAGTGGTATTCCACCAGTTTATTGAAAAGGAGTAGAATTTTCTAATTACTTGGCCACGTTCAGACATAACCTGTGGGAAATGAAATTCGATGAGAGCTTCAGCTTCGTGTTTGGATTGTGCCGTCAATCAGTAGCTTGCAGGCTGTGTGACCGCGAGATGTGGACAGTGTCCACTCAGTCTCTGATTGCACAAGGATCCAGAGGAGCTCTGGGAGAATCATCGCTCTCTCGTCTACTGCAGGCCTCACAGGAAACGCCTGCTGGCCCAGAGGCTCCCCCGGCTTGCTGGGGGAGATAAGTCAATTGCTAGAGCCAGCTAATTCCTGTTAGTCTCCCTGACCCAAAAGAGCTGGACCTCAAGTCCGTACGTGAGGGCTTATAAGCACCCATCGTGCCCAGATTCAGTGCGTGATGAGAACCCCCACCGTCTTCGCTCTGTCATCCCAGGGTCTGATGCACAGCCGGGCAGTGGATTTAGGACGGGGGATTTGAAAGATGCTTTTCCGAGTTCAAAAGCGCATCAGAAAAAGGCTCAACCTGAGCGTTTGAAAGTTTGCAAGTTCCCTTTACGGGGCTGATAAAGCTTATTAAGAACTCTCGGGACTCTTTCATTAGTCAGGACGTGGAAGGAATTTGAAAGATCAAATGCTCCTTTGACAGGCGTTGGGACAGCTCCGGGTGGTTTTGTGTCCAGAGCTGACCCTGCTGACCTCCGATTCACATCGGTAACCCCCACCCAGGCCTTCCTGTTTTCCACAGGGTTATCGAGGTCACCATCTTGGTCACCTAAAGCCAGGACAGGAAGACCCATTCTTGCTTGATTTTTTCCTCCTCTGTGGCCCTGCCTGTCCCCAGGGGACACCCATCAATTATCAGTGTCCAACAGTGGCTTCTCAGGGATCCGCTCCTTTCTTACCTATTTCACGAAGATAGATACAGTCGGATAACCACGCTGGGTCCCCAGGCACGTGCTCTTCCTCCCACTGGACAATAGACACAGCAGTGTTGTCTGGACCGATGGACAGGGGCCAGGTTGAAGAGCCCTCCGTGGCCTCCCACGGGAATCTCAAAGAAGCCCACACTTTCAAATGCCAGCCTGGCCCCACTGCAGCAGAATTGGGGGTGGCAACAGTTGCTGTCTTTCCTCCTTTCTGTCAACAGCGCGCCTTTTGGATTTAATGCACTTGGCACAGCGCCTGGCATGTGAATTGTGCTCAGCAAACTTTGAAAACATTCATGAGCCTCTGACTAAGTAATCATCTAACTGACTGATCATCCTACATCTTTGACTTCCCTGTGGTTTGTTTATTTCTATCAGGAAGTAGTTGTCAACCAAAGGGTGCTTCCGTAATCACCCCAGTGTCTGGGGACATGTGGGACTCCAGCCGGCAATGCACAGGAGAGACCCAGCAAGGTATTATTACAAAACGTCATTGGTGCTGATATTGAGAAACCCTGATATAGACTAATTCTTAGACGAAAACTTGCGTAGTATCTAGTTGATGATGTTCCATTGCTATCCCCAATAAAATATTCCCTTTAATCCCAAGTTTACTGAACTCTCTCCAGATTTCATAAATAACTGGCAGGTCCACTTTTTAATATATAAAGCATTTTTTTTTTATGCCCAGTGGTGACTGTAGAGAATTATTGGAAGCATTAGATCAGTGTTCCAATTAGCTCCCTTTTCAACCCTGAAATGCACTGCAACATGTGCTCTCTATTTCCAAGCTTATAAGCGAAATAGACTCAGATTCTCTTTCATTTGAGAAGTACGTCAAGAGTGAACCTATGTAGAAATATTTGTCATCGTGATAGATTTCCTCTTTGGGAAATTTACTGTGTGTATTTGAGGCTTGTGGATTGGCTTAGAAAAGTCGAGCATTCAGCAGTGTGGAGTACCACCGTTAAAACAAGTTTGAAAAAATGGTTGCTATCACCTTGGAATTCATTGCTGAATGTGAAGCGCCCCCCAGATTCACATGTTAAGTCCAAACGACGGGTCTGGTTGCAAGAGTGGCCTTCAGTAGTGCCGACCCACTCATCTGGTGAGAGCGATTGAGAATCAGCAGGTTGGGGGCCCACGTGGCAGCAAATGGGAAATGCATTGCTGTCAACCATGTGGCCATTTGTCACTGAATAGTCCAAGTTGCATGTCGTTGGGATCCAGGGACGCCTGATGATTCCGCAGTCGTGTTAGAAATGGGGGCATGTCTCCCGAGGGTCACCCATCAGACGGACGGTTTGGAACTTCTTTTCTCTGAGAGCTAAACCAAACACAAGTGCAGATTCTGAGAACCGGTTTCAGCCGAGGCCCCCAGGTCTTGCGGAGAATAGTGACGTCCTGAGAACCAAAGTGAACCTCCGTGAGCAGAGAGCTGGTTCAGGCTTGCTTTATGCAGGCCGCCCGCCGTATGCTGGTTTCAGAGGACCTTCGTGGATGTCCTGTGGGTTCTTTTGTGAATTACGGGGTCACCAATAAATGGGTAGAGCAGTTTCAGCCGTTAGCCAATCATGTGGTCAACAGAGGTGTCACCATGGGAATGATTGAAAGGTGGGAACTTTGCGTGCTTTTAGCTGGCATGGAGGAGCAGACGGCTAGCTAGCTCAGCTCAATCCTTCCATGCTGCGGGGAGGCGTTGTGCAGGCAGGCACAGGTCGGCATCGCTAGGCGATGGGAGCTTGTCTGCCCTGTTATGATCTCATGGGATCACTGTCTTCTATGCCCGTTTCATGGACTGAGGTGTCACGCAATGCATGACCATGTACATACACATGCACATCCACACATGTATGGAAACAGCGATTACCTGATGTACCCCCAGAACAAAGCGCTTCACTGCTCCGGTCGTGGTTACCAACTGCAGTCACCCTTTGGTGCATGCTCGACTTTAATAACAGGAGTCTCGAAGGAGCACCTCCAGGGTAAAGAGATGATCTCCACTGGATGACGTAGATGGACACGGGGTGACCGCAGGTGGTGGGCTAATTAAAACTCAAGAACACTGCCCTGTTGGGGAAGTCATTAGACAAAACAGTATGTGGAAGAGATCCTGTCATCCCTAATTGCTGCACAGCTTTGATTTATTGGAGGAAACTCTGTCCCAACTTTATGAAAAAAAAGGCAGAAAGAATTAAACCTCTGGTAGTCCCCTGGTCTAATTGATCTCCACACCTGAAAACTGATAGACACCCCGCTGCTTCCCAGATGGAGCAAGGACCAAAATAGGCCAACCTGAAAATACGGCTGCAGATTATCTGACCAGACCCGGGTCCACATTAGTTCTTTGGTGTCATTGTGCATTTTTAATTTTTTTTGGTGAAAGTATAAGTAAATTTTGGGAGAAAAGCAACTACTGGCGAGGTTCAAAGTCTGGATCCAGACCAAAGACACCATCCGCTCACCGCCATCTTGAATAACCAAGTTTGCACGGATCCTTGTGAAATGAGAGCACTTCAAAGAAAGGCAAGATCAGAGAGGGCATTCACAGAAATAGACGTGAAGATCCAGTGGCAGAAACTCAATGACCATTTAGGTATTTGCACATTAAATTAGCAATTGCAACACCAAGACTTCCGAAGCTCATTGACCTCATGTTACCGTTTGGATGTAAAGTGTCTCCCCAAAGCTCACGTTCTCGCATTCTTGTGACCATGCAAGAAGGTTTGGAGGTAAAATGATTGGGTTATGCGAGCCTTAACCCAAGCTGTGAATTAATCCCTTGATGTGGATTGACTGAGTGGTTACTGAAGGTGGGCAGGGTGTGGCTGGAGGAAGTGGACATTGGGGGCGTGGCTTTGAGATATGAATTTTGTGTCTGGTGCGTGGAGTCTCTGCTTCCTGATCATCATGTGAGCTGCTTCCCTCCACCACACCCTTCTGCCATGATGTCCTCCCTCCCCTTGAGCCCTGAGGAATGGAGCCTGCGGTCTGTGGACTGAGACCTCTGAAACTGCGAGCCCCCAAATAGACTTTTCTTCCTCTAAGATTGCTCCTGTCAGGTCTTTTAGCCCCAGTGGTAACAGATCGGACTGAAATTCCTCATTCTGTTAAGCACAGTACAGAAGGAGACATTTGTGTGTCTTCTCCAGCAAAGCCCATCTGTGTGACAACTCTCTTTCTGACTTTCTTTTGTTGGAATCATTATGCCGTATTCACATGTGCATGTAACATAACTCGATCCCTCCCATTCTCCAATACCTCTGCTTTCCTCCCTTCTGCCTCCTCCTGATCTGCTTGCTCTGCTGATTCCCATTCTGCCATCATAATCACCACCACCATCATCACCATCATCATCACCCATCACCACCACCACCATCATCATTACTATTACCATCATCACCACCATCACCACCACCACCATCACCATCATAACCACACTACCATCATTACCATCACCATAATCTTCATTACTATCATTACCATCATCATAACCACCATCATCATCATAACCACCATCATTATCACCATCACCACCATCACCACCACCACCATCACAACCACCACCATCATCTTCACCATCACCATTGTCACCCTCATCAAAAGCACCATTATCATCACCATTACCCTCATCACCACCACCACCATCATCATTACCATCACCACCACCATCATCACCACCATCACCACCACCATCATCACCACCACCACCATCATCACCATCATCACCATCACCATCACCATCATCATCATTACTATCATTACCATCATCATAACCACCATCACTATCACCATCACCATCATCATCATTGCTATTACCATCATCACCATCACCACCACCACCACCATCATTACCATCACCATAATCATCATTACTGTCATTACCATCATCATAACCACCATCATTATCATAACCACCATCATTATCACCATCACCATCATCACCACCATCACATCAGCATCACCCATCACCACCACCATCATCATCATTACTATTACCATCATCACCACCATCACCATCATCACCACCACCACCATCATTACCATCACCATAATCATCATTACTATCATTACCATCATCATAACCACCATCATTATCATAACCACCATCATCACCACCATCACCATCACAACCACCACCATCATCTTCACCATCACCATCGTCACCCTCATCAAAAGCACCATTATCATCACCATTACCCTCATCACCACCACCACCATCACCATCATAACCACCGCATCATCACCACCATCACCACCACCATCATCACCATCACCATCACTACCATCACCATCATCACCCTCACCATCATAACCACCACCACCACCACATCATCATCACCGTCACCACCACCATCATCACCGTCACCATCACTACCATCATTATCATCACCCTCACCATCATCACCATCACCACCATCACCATCATCATCACCATCACCATCACCATCACCACCACTATTATCATCACCATCACCATCACCATCACCACCACCATCATCACCATCACCATCACTACCATCATCATAACCACCATCATTATCATAACCACCATCATCACCACCATCACCATCACAACCACCACCATCATCTTCACCGTCACCATCACCATCATGACCATCACCATCACTACCATCATTATCATCACCCTCACCATCATCACCGTCACCATCACTACCATCATTATCATCACCCTCACCATCATCACCATCACCACCATCACCATCATCATCACCATCACCATCACCATCACCACCACTATTATCATCACCATCACCATCACCATCACCACCACCATCATCACCATCACCATCACTACCATCATCATAACCACCATCATTATCATAACCACCATCATCACCACCATCACCATCACAACCACCACCATCATCTTCACCGTCACCATCACCATCATCACCATCACCATCACTACCATCATTATCATCACCCTCACCATCATCACCGTCACCATCACTACCATCATTATCATCACCCTCACCATCATCACCATCACCACCATCACCATCATCATCACCCTCACCATCATCACCATCACCACCATCACCATCACCATCACCACCATCACCATCATCATCACCATCACCATCACCACCATCATCACATACCATCATCATCCCCACCATCATTGTCGTCTTCACCATCATCATCATTACTTTACCTATGTTATAATTGTGTGTGTGTGCATATGAGATATTGGGGAAGATTCCGTACATGGATGTAGCATAGTTTGGTAGGTTCCATTCCCTACTTTGGAGTCTGTATGGGAAACCACTGATTTCCCTGCCAAAATCTTAGTTCACAAGACACATCTCTGTTCTTCTGGTGCCTCTCCATCTCTTATGGGTCTTTACCTTTGGAGGTATTGTTGAGACTAAGAGCTGTATTACAAATATTCTGTATTTTAAGCAGCTATCCAAAGATGCCGGTGGTGCTGGTTTGTGCCCACATCCGGGATAGCGGGGCCTTGATCACTCTGCACCTGGGCTTGTAACTAAACCCCACAACCATGTACTAAAGAGTCTGTTCTTGGCCCATGATTTGAGGTGCCTCACTTATCTATGCTAAGTTTCATTATGTCTATGAATTTATTTCTGGATGTTCAATTCTGTTTCACAACTTCTGCTGTGTTTCTTGCATTCATCATGCGCCAAACCCGGTGCATCCATCTGCAGTGTTCACTCCTCTTGGCCACCGTGGGCTGCACACACAGAATGTTGCCCTCCAGGGAAACCCAGACCAGCTTGGGTGTCCAGAGCTACGTCTAGGGTAACTGATGGATGGACCACGAGTTTCAGCTCCGTTTCTTGGTACCTTGATTCCAACCACCTTTGGTGTTAGGGAAAGTAGAGCTTTCTCCCACATTACACATGCAGAGTGGTCACGTTAATGTCATCCTGAGGCTGTGGATTCCTATAGGTTGCTTTTATCATTATTTTATTTCATTGGAATATTTTATCATCTGAATTAACTGTCTCGTTCCCTAAGGTTGTAGGTCTCTGGAATGTTTTCCAGGCTTCGCCTACAAAATAAACACACTTTGTTTGTGATTCAGGCAGATTATAAGTGTATATAAGTTGTAAATTTATGTCAATTAAATAATCAATGCAAATTTATAACCTTGTATTCATATAAGTAATGAAATCCATAAATATAAACATAAACGGTCCATTACAAATGGGTAGAGATTGCCCCACCTCCTCCCCCTGTTCGGCGTAAGCCTGTCCAACAGCCCAATTCTAAGTGCCCCTTGAGTTAACTAGGGACCCAGGGCCGGGTCCCTAGGATGCTGTGTTCTTCCCAGTGAACTCACAGCGAGCTCAGCCCTGCTTGGGTGAACTTCCTCACCTGTGCAGGGAATACAGGCAGAGTTGTAGGGTCTGCAGTCGGCTTTCCCAGATCCATGCACTCGACCTACTGGCTGGTCCCGCAGTCCTGTTTTCCACAAAGCTACTGCATGCATTAGCCACAGTTTGGATTTATTATCCTGTCCTACTTCCGTTCGCCTTTTTATTATTATCATTTTATTTTTTATTCGGTACCGGGCATTGAACTCAGGGGCACTCGACCACTGAGCCACACCCCCAGCCCCATTTTGTATGTAGCGTCTCCCTGAGTTGCTTAGTGCCTCACTGTTGCTGAGGCTGGCTTTGAATCTGTGATCCTCCTGCCTCAGCCTCCAGCCTCAGCCTCCACTGGGATGACAGGTGTGTGCCGTTGTGCCTGGCTCTGTTTGCCTTTCATTGGCAATTTTGGTTTGGTTTTAACGTCCTTAATAGCTAAAGAGCGAGGAGTTGATGATCAGTTTGTGTTTGCACACATTTATGTAAACATGAAGACGATAATTTAACTGTGTGCTGGACTTCAAGGAGAAGGTCACCTTTTTGGGTCATTTTTTTGACTTCTAAACAAAATGTGGTAACACAAACACGCACTAAACTCATCACTTTGACCACCGTGGAGGGTAGAGCTTGGTGGCACTGTGGATTGGCTGTTCTGGGTACCCCTTAGGTGAGGGACCACAAAGTGCTTGTCCCTGAGGGAAGGATCAATTTCACTCTCTTTGCCTGTCCTCCCTGCAGTGCTAAATGGAAGGAGCCTCTAAATAAATACACTCGTACCTGGCTCCCCTTGATGGCCTTCGGTTGGACATCCCCAGGAATTTGTGACCAGAGCTCTGGGCCTGGTGACCTGTGGGGGGCCTGGCGAGGGCGTCCGTGGGAGCTGTTTTCACGGAAGGCGCGGGAGGGCCGGGCGGCTGGGCTTAGCCTCCCGTAGGGTGGGCGGGGGAGGCTGGGTTTCCCGTCCACTGTCCATGGCTCCGTCCTCTGTTATGTCCACGGCTCTGGCACCTGCGGCTCAGCAGCAGGCAGACTGTCTGCACCAGCTGCCAAGATCGGGCGGCTCCCTGGCTCCGGAGCCTGGGCTTGTAGAGAGCCATGTGAAGTCCTGCCAGGGCCGCAGGCTGACAGCGGGAGCCGCCCGGCTCTGGCCTCCCACTTGCATGGACCTGTGTCACCAATGCTGGTGACGACGACCCCAGCAGCAGCAGGAGGGGGTGACGTTTCTGGGGAGAGAAGATGAGCGTTGCTCCGTCCCCACCGCAGATGGCTGCCCCCTCCGGGGCTGTGCAGGTCTCCAGGCGTGTCCTGTGGGCACCTTTCCTGGACCCGGCCATCTCTCCTGGGCTCCCGTGAGACCTCGCAGGAGGGACCTGGTGCCAGGCAGCTGTGCACACCTGTGAGGGCAGGTGCAACGGCTCCTGTTGGGTCTTGCTCACGGCTTTTCCTTCCTTAATTAGGAAGGGAGGGTAACGGCCACCCCTCGGGGCCCTTGTCCTGACCTGAACTGATTTGCTTCTGCGGCCTCTCTCTGTCACCCTCTGTCACCCAGCGATGCCGGACACAGGTTCGCGGGTGCTTCACAACGTTTCTCCTGGACCTGTCTTGGGGGTTATCCACCAAGTCTTGGGGGTCATCCACCACGTTATGCACCCTCAATGAGCTCCAGATATGAGTCAGGGGAAGTGCTCACTCAGCAGCGTTAAGTACCCGCGGACGCGAGTTTTACTTGACTGAGCCCCAGGGCGCCCTGACATGGGCCCAAACATGGGATGGGCATTGGAGTCCGAAGACAGAGGAGGATGCATTGGATGTATTATGGGGTGTCCTGAGAGGTGTGCCAGTCATTTTTAAAATCTGAGTGTTGGCTCCCTCAGATTTAAGTGAGTTCTACTTGAAGATTCCCATGATTTATTGGAGAAAAGTTATCTCCCAGTAAAGTGCTGTTAGGATACGGGAAGAAGCATCTCACCCCGAGTCAATGGCAGAGGCTGCAAACCAACGGGTTCGCGGGTGACCTTGAGGCTCACACCTCTGTCTCCACGTCACCCTCCTGTGCAGAGGGAGCCCGTGTGACGGGGCACAGTGCCTCCCAGTGCGTGCCTCCAAAGCCCTCAGTGCTCGTGGGTCTCTTCCTCATTTGAACTGTGGGCCCTGACTGAGTCAGACGAGGTGGTGAGCCGAGGTGGGTGCTCCTAAGGCCACGCCGTACGGCATGTCATCCTGCAAAAGAGGGACGGTGACTGGGTTCTCCGGGCAACTCAGACTCCCACGAGACCTTTTCACCCGTGAGACAAAGGAACCGAAAGAGTGGCGTCACGGGAAGTCATTTAGCAAGAGCCATGGGCGAGCTGGTATTAGTCCTGCCTGCTGAGAACATGGGACGTCTTTCCATCTTCTAAGGTCTTCTTCAGTTTCTTTCTTTAGGGTTCTGAAGTTTTCATTGTAAACGCCTTTCACCTCCTACCAGCTCAATTCACAATAGCTAAGCTATGAACAGACCTAGGCGCCCTTCAGCAGAAGAATGGATGAAGAAAATGTGCTCTATATACACCATGGAGTACTACTCAGCCACAAACAAGAAGGACTTTATGGCATTTGATAGTAAATAGATGGAACTGGAGACTTATTCTAAGTGAAATAAGTCAGGCCCCAAATGTCTAACGTCAAATGTTTTCTCTGGTGTCCAAAAGCTAATCCAAAATAAGAAAGGGAGGTTTGAAAAAAAGAATAAGTGAAGGATATCCTTGCCTTCCGCCCAAGGTTTAACGGCCAATGTCGCACATTTCAAGAGCGGCTTCCTCTTTTGTGTCTTGGTATAAACAGGCAGAGAGATGTAGCATATAGCATTACAGGATGTTCAGGGTGATTAGAACTCAGAGTTCTAAAGCAAAAGTCTTTTATTCCCCCCTAGACAAAATGGCAGGGAGATGGCTGATATTTATTCTCTCCTCTCCTCTTTGCCTAGCAGAACACTGCTTCTCAGTTTTTGGACACTACCCAATTTTCTGGCTTCGCTGCTGACTTCTCCCTTCCATCTAAGTTACCAGCTCTTAAATTTGTGATATCGACACACCAACTATGGGAAGCCAGGGGGCATCTCAGAGGCCATAACCACACGTCTCTGATGGAAGGCCTCCAACTTCCCTTCTGGACTTGCAACGGTGTGTCTCTCTGTGGACTCACAGGTGTGCGTTTCTTGCATGCTCCACCCTTGGACGGCCGGGTTGTATATTTTCTTGTTCGTCCACGTGGAAAGGAGACAAGTTGAGACCATCACCCAGTGACACGTGTCCTGCAGCCACATTCCACCTGCTTACAGTCACCACCCCAGGCACACGCAGAGAAGGCGTCTTGTGCTTTTGGCGACTCGTGTGAGTGGCATTTGGTGATTGGCTCTGTGCTTCCCCGTGGCTTTGAGGTCTCCGAGGCAGGTTTGGTAACTGAGGGAAGCTTTTCTGGGGATGGAATCTGCATGAAGGACTGCCCTGTGGTCCACAGGAACTGCGGGGAACAGGGAAATCCGGAAGCATTCGGAGCAGTGCGAAGACATCGTCCTTCAGGAGCAGAAAGTCCTGGGTCAGGGGACGCTTCCTGCTGCCCACCCTCTCCCAGCGCAGTGAGCTCATTTCTCTGGGGGAGGAGGCACGCAGGCCCAAGCAATGCAGCACGAACAGAACAGAGCTCCTTAGAGGTGGACCTGCAGGCGGTGAGTGGACTGTGAGGCTCTGGCCGCTCAGGGGGTTTGTCCATTTGCTGGATTTATGATTTGCAAACTGTAAGCAGGTGGAATGTGGCTGAAGGACACGTGTTACTGGGGGTGGGACCACATCTGTCACCTATTTTTAGTATGGAATACCATGAAGATGACCTCTGTCACCTATTTTTAGTATGGAATACCATGAAGATGACCTCTATTTGATTCTTGAAATGATGCTGGTTCCTCGTGGTTTTGCTAACTTCTCAGAGAGTTCTATTACGAATGCTCAAGACGCACAATTAAGTCTAAATACCTTTTAATAAAGTCATCCTATAATGCCAAATGATTTGTTGGGAAGGAAAAAGTGGGAAAGATTTTGATCCCAGCAATACTGTGCCCTTTATCAAATATCTGCATCTGTGCTTATTGGAAATCATACCCTGCCAAGGTGGCTGAAAGTTTGTTGGAAAAACTCAACACTTTGGGAAAATTCAGTACTTTTTCTTCGGTGGAAGGGTGTGGTGAGGAAGTCTCCTATGTAGGCTTCAGCCACCTGGGTCTCCAGGTGGAGACGCTAAGAGGCTCAGTCTCCCCTGGGTGACGAAGCAGGCGGTAATCAGAGCCATGTGTGTTTCCAGTCATTTTAAAGATGAGTCATCAAGAACATTTTTCTGGTCACGATCTTACTTTGTGGTCAGTGGCGTCCTCCAACAGCAGGCTAACGTTTTCTAAATGAAAAATGTGTCTCTTCGCTTTTTGCCAGTGGGAATCATTTATTTATAAATAAGGAAAGATATTCCTTTTCTTCTTTTTAAGTTCTGATATTGGCCTGATTTCTTCTTTGGTGTCCAGACTGCTTTTCATGTCCAGTTGATGGTAGCGTGCATTCCAAAGGCCCTTGCGGTGACCGTCCAGCCAGTCTGGCTGGTCTTCCTTCTGGTGCGTCCGCGGTTGACTCTCTGATGAGAATCTATGGGTCATTGCGTTTGTTTGGGGCACACTTTTATAATAATTGGGGGCTCGAGTTTATTTTTAACCGTGCTTTTTGATTCTGGAAATACCTCCTCCTACTTGGACATTTTCAGATGGATTTTAATAACTCCCACATGTGAACGGTAGGGAATGTAACCCGTTGGTGACCAGTGAGGGCGAGTCCAGACGCCGGTGGGAGAACGGCGTCTCCTTGACCCTGTCTTTGCCTGTCCACAAGGAGAGGCATCTGCTAGCCCTCTCCTGATCCCCTGGGCGCACACTCTGACGGGCTCACGTCCTCCTGAGAGATGGGGCCTGGGGTGTTGGGTGCAACCCAAAAGATGAACTGATTCAGAGGAAACGATGATCACAGAGGAGAAACTAGACGTGTATAAAATGAACAAAAAAGGTCAGAAAGGTCGCCGTAGCCAGATGAATTAGAGATGGAACCGAAAAAAGTCCAGTCTGAAAGCACTTGGCAGGACCTCACCGGACGGGCAACCCGGGAAGCCTCGTGGGCACCTGGATGGCCCCAGGCGTGAATCAGAGACGGCATCCCCTGAGCCAGGTGCTCCCGCAGTCACGGCAGCACTCAGAGGAAAGATAAGTGGAGACGGCCGAGGGCCATGTTCTGCCGATCAGGTGGTAGAGCATTGTAGGTATTGCCTACGCCCTAGGAATACGAACTATAAAGGTGTCCATTTAGGACTCTGGTGGACGACTCAGCAACAGCAGCAAAGGACAAATTACTATCATGCAGGCTTTGTTCCACGCCACGGCAATAAGGAGACTATCACCACAAAGACGGGCACAGACGTTTTAGTCTTCCATCGCATATAAAACTTACGTTGACAGTCTACTTCAGTCTGGTAAGAGTGCAATAGCATGATGTATTAAAAACAACGTCCATACCTTAGCATGAATCTACTTTATTGGCAAAAGGTGATAATGAATATCTGAGATGTTAGAAGAAATGGTGCCAGGAGAAATTTGTTCCGTGCGGGGCTGCCACCAACCTTCGATTTGCAAAAAGAACTCAGCGTCTGAAACGCAATGAAACAAAGCGGTGTAATTAGGAATGCCTGTATAATAGCTTATTATAATTTATATGTTTACTATAGGCATAATAAAGCACTAATGATTGACAGATGTGGCCCACGGCCGAGTTAGTTGTTGGGGTGTTGGGACGGTATTTTGCAAGTGGGATTATCCAGTGGAAGAAAGGGAAGGTGAACAGATTGGTGTGAGCAGTGAGTGGTTTTGGCAGGCTGACATTGTAAAGACCTTAACTCAAAAGCAAAATCCAGGACGGCTTAGAACAGTAACGTCTCATTCAGGGAAGCAGAAAGCCAGCGATCTCCAATTTAGCATTCAGTAGTCTTCCTTCGCGAAGGAAAATCATGACTTTCATGCAAGTGGAATTGACATACATGAAGTTTCTTTTCCTGAGAGGATGTAGGAAGAGCAGAAGAAAACATCACACTCTTCTAGTAATGGAGCAGAAGGTCAAGGCAACAGACTTGCTGCTCATAGTTTGGGACATTGCAAAGCCAAACACCAGCAGTTATGCGCAGCCCGGGACAGAGGAGACAGTTGCTCATAAACCATTGGTCATGCAGCTCCAAGTTCATCGCCAGTGGTTTCCAACTAGAACTCTACTATGACAAAACGCCATTTCCTAATATCACTGCATATATTAAGAATTGAGCAAAAATTTAATTTTCTAGCATGGTTAGTTACATCTTAAAAAAAATTACTGGTTGCTTTGAACAGTTTCTTTTGTCTTCAAAAGTCATTAAGAGCAAAATCATTTAAATTTCAGGGATTGTGTCAAATTTAGGAGAAGATCTCGTGGACTGCTTCTATATTTTGTTTGTGTGGCTGGGAGTGTTTACAGCAGGCAAACTAGGGAACCAACCTAGGTGAGTGGATAACCAACCAGGGGAATGGATAGAGAAGTCAAGGTAGGGGATGCTTTGCAAGAAAGGGCCCCCATGCTGGCCCGTGGCCTCCCTGTTAATTGCTAAGCTTTGCAGGCCCGATGTCTCTGATCTGTCCCCCCGGAGTGAAAAAGCACAGCATCAAGACCTTGTGCAGAGAACGTCTTGAGTTATCCATCAGTATGTTCCCTCATGCACCTACAGGGTCCTCAGCCCCAAGACACCTGCTCCTGCGCGTCACCCACGGCAGAGGCCTAGGGCCCACGTTGGGCCCTTGATGGTATCTCTCAGGGGAATTCAGGCATTCAGACCCTGGCCTCTGTGATCGCAGGGAGACTGAAGCCACGGTCTCCTTCCCCGCATCTCCTTATCTCTGCTGTGATGTTTGCAGCCACATCCAAACCCGAGGAGCGGCCGTGGGTCTCCCTCGCACATGGTCTGGGGAGCGAGAGGCAGGCTTGGCAGGCTGGCTTAGAAATCGGCATTTTCCTGTCCCCCCGTTTGGCATGTGGCCTTTGTCCAGAGAGCAGGCATTGTGTTCTGCATCTCCTCACCACAGTGCCAGGGGACGGGGGCACGCACCTGCGGAGGCTACAGATGGAGGTCTAGTTGGGGGACTCGGAGGAATAAATGAACAGTCTCATTGTCACAACTGACCTACTTCTCTGTATTCAGGTAGCGTTAAGAAAACGCAAACCATTTATCGACAACTGCTACAGGGAGAGAAATATGAGTACTAAGTAAATACAGCTTACATTCAAATTTTGTTTGATAAATAGCATAAAACCATCCAGGCCTCTTATTTCTATTGTTAAAAAAAAAAAAAAACATGATTGCTTCGTGTGTCCATCCCTGTGTGGTTGCCAGGGGGGAGAATCCAGTGTGTGCTTGTGTGTGTGTAACGAAGGTCTTCGGCATGTGCTTTGTTGGGGTTGAATCTGATCTGTTTTAAATTCACAGCCAAAAATAAAACTTGAGTCTGACCAAGAAAGAGAATCAAAAGCAGAATCAAAAGAGAATCTAAGAGCCATCGATCTTCCAACGCATCCTTCCCTCTGGTGCATCCTCACCACCAGCCGTGATTGAAGTCGACAGGTCGCGATGGAGCGGTTCGGTTTGGGACTCCACCCGATCTTGCAGCCTCGGCTTGCTCTTGCTCTCAAAGCAGCCCGTGTGCAGAGTGGGCGCTGCCACCAGAAGTCCTGCCACGTCGTCTGGCTCCACAAGCGGTAGATGATCTGTGGTCCTCACGCCCAGGTCCAAAGTCCCTGCCTGATGCGTGAACCTAAGACACCCGAGAGGGTCCAGAAGGGTCTCTGTTGTGGTGACGCAGGAGAAACTGCGCTCTTCCTCGTGGTCAAGAACCACACGGCGCAGAGAACATCGCAAGTGTTCTTCAGCCTGAGCCAGAGGGTACTGCTGCTGTCTACGATGATCATCTTACTCTGGGGGAAGTGGAGACCATTAGCATCTCTTCTCCGTGGGTTTAAGTTCCTCCTTAGGGGCTTGGGGGTTAGCGTCTGCCGTCCGTGAGGGCTGGCTCAGGATTTGGGAGGTGGGTGCCAAGTGCAAACCCTCATTTTCGGGAGGTCTTGGCAGCCCCACATAGCACCTCGGCGGCTCTCCCCGTCTCTCTGTGGAATGCTCTCCGTTAAACCCACCAGCCACCAGCCTTGCTGGTGATTCTCCCTCCTGGCGGAAGGGAGAGCTGTAAGGGATGGGTCTCCCCCACCGTGGTCAGCCACCCTGAATCGCTGGAGCTCGCGGCTGACCTGCTTGAGGACACAGAGAACAGAACCCTCCCTACAGAGCGCCTAGGATTCTCAGGTCTTTCCATCAGCTCCCTTACTCTCAGATTTGCAAAGGTCTAAGCTCACTTATGGGTTTGCATTTCCTCCCTTACCCTCGCTAGGCTGAGCTTGCAGGTGGGGCTGCCCGGCCCAGTCCCACTGAGTCCAAGACATGCCATCACGCACGTGGAGTGCAGGGGGATAGAGTTGCCCTCAAAGTGACAGGATCCGATTGATCAGCAATGAATGACTTTTTTTAAAAAAGTAGGAGCAGGTCCCAAAGATGTCATGGGGTATGCTCTACGACTAGCTATTCCCCCTGCGTTTAAAATTGAGATGTGACTGCTAACCTGGCGCTCTCCCCCAGGTGCGTTTTGACTGACTGCTCAGAGTGCCAATCATGTTTTCTTGCCTCCAGTTTCTGTCCCACTCCGTGCCGCCATTCTCTGTATGGCAGGGGACTGTGATCCCTCAGAGTGTGGGTGCTGGATAAGGGGTCGTCAATGAGAGGTCTCAAGGGGGAAGTGGTCTTGCATCAGCTCTGGAAGGTTGGGCTCCGCAGTGGGACGTGCAGGCAGCACATTGGAGGCCCCTGAGTTCCTACCCTTTTGTTACAGCAGCCAGCTGGTGCTAGTTCCTCCTCGGTACCAATGAGTCTGCTTATGGTGGAGGCCACAACAGCAGCATCCTGTGGCTCAAAGCAGATCTGGGCCCTGTCCCCAGGAGGGACAGTGATGGGCCTTGGCAGCACAGGTACCCAGAGTCCCGCAAGGTGGTGGCCGTGGTTCTGAAGACGCACGGACACTCCCAGAGCCCCAGTGCTGGGAGATCTTGGCGCCCGGTCAGACCACCTCCTCCCTCCCTCCTCCAGCCGGGGGTGGTGCGAGCAGTCAGCCGCCGTTGATTTCTGGGCTCCCTCACCTTCCCCTTTCAGCTTCCTGGCCCCTTGTGAGCTGTTCCATTTAAACACGTCCCTCTGTTTGCGTGCATGGAGTGGTGGATCCTCCCCACCGGACCCTGGCAGTAGGGGAAGGAGCATCTGACTTCATTCTTACCGTCTGCAGTAAATAGAGCCCCTCAGACATCTTGTCCCTGTCCGTCACCTCCCACCGTCCACCTGGACTCAAGGCAGCCCTGGGAAGGCACCTGGGAATTGGGGTTCTAAGGAAATTTTTATTTTTTTGCAATCATATGGTTTTAGGACCCATTATTGGGGCTTCAATAAATCCTACAATCATTTTCTTTTCTTTCTTTTTTTTTTTTTTTTTAAAGAGGATCCCTAATCCAAGAATGTGGATGAAGAAGAATTCTGTTTACTTTAGTGGCAATAGTGTCCCTGGAGTTTCTCACACCAAGGCATTTGTTTGTAAAACTCTTTTGTATCATTAGCTATTCCTCCCAACACCTCAGTGAGCTAGGTCTATACAGGAGATGCCCCAGCGCTCCCAAGGGTGTCTCGGGATGATGCAGCCTAAGAGCCATGTCTGACGGAAGTGACAGGCAGGATTTGGGAAGGCAGGAGTGAAATCCAGCCTTGATTACAGACGGGGTATTTTTCCACGGTACCGTGGGACTCCAACGCTTACGGTGCAGATGAACTTGTGGGCTTTGACTTACTGTTTTAAAACCCCCGTTCAACTCCAAACAGTAGAGTTCCCCGGCAACTGCGTACAAGGAGATGATAAAGTAGTCAATAAATAACACGCGCCTTTCCCTGGATCTACATAAAGCTCCCGCGGGCCTCCGTGCAAAACCTGGGCGTTATCACTCTCCTCTGCATCTTTCAGGAGAGCCACGTAGGAATCGTTTTCTGCAGAGCCAGTACCACCCTCGGCACAGTGATGTATGGAGCTGTGTGTACAGAATGCTTGGCAAAGAAGAGTCTGGAGGAATAAAATCCAGGGGAAAATATCTCCCAAAGTATTTCTTAAGTGACGTGAAATGTGATGAGCGGAATGTGTTTTGTGGAACGTATTCAACATCAATCCTAAGTGTCCAAACAGAGACCCAGGTCCAACTTGGAGCAGCTTCCCGTGCAGCAGTAGGCTCAGCGTGACATCATCCGGGGGTTAGGGTCTAATCCTTATGAAATGGGGCAGCAAGGTGCATTTTTAAATTTTTTCTTTTTTTTAAAGAGAGAGAGAATGAATCTTTTTGTTTATTTGTTTTTTTGAGCAGATATATCAAGGAACAGCGTGGGGAACGTGTCTGAGTATATTAGGTACGTGATGCACGTACCTAGAAATGGGCATTGAGCCAATACTCAGCTTAGCACTGAAGTGTCCCTATGTGACGACTCCGTTTGTACATCCACATGGGACCGAGTTGAGGACACGCCGTAATACAGGACGTATTTCCAGACTGGGGAGGAAAAGTCGCGGGCTGTTGTGTATGTTGTCAAGAGCCGCGTCCTGACCAGATTCATCCATGTTCCCTTCGCAAGTACTGATGCACAGTCTGTGCCTCAAAATGCGGTGAGGGTCCAGGACAGACCCTGTACCTCACAGTGGTCCTGTTAGGTGACAATGAGGCTGAAGTAGTCCTGCCACCTGGTGACCTTACGGGCATCCTAACCTGGCCGCATTATGCAATGCCCACTGAGAGCCAGGTGCCGTGGTGCACGCCTGTCATCCCAGTGGCTCGGGAGGCTGAGGCAGGAGGATAGTGAGTTCAAAGCCAGCCTCCGCCAAAGCGAGGCCCTAAGCAACTCAGGGAAACCCTGTCTCTAAATAAAATGCAAAATAGGGCTGGGGACGGGGCTCAGTGACTGAGTGCACCTGAGTTCAATCTCTGGAAACCCCCTGCTCCTAAAAAGGGATTATTAAAATCTGCAGGAGTGTGTGCCAAATCTCCTTTTCTCCCCTTAAATGGATCAATATTGAACTGATTGAATATTGGTAGGGGCTGGGGTTATAGCTCAGCGGTGGAGCGCTTGCCTTGTGCACGTGAGGCACTGGGTTTGATCCTCAGCACCACATTAAAATAAATAAATAAGTTTTTAAAAATCTATAGCTAAAGCTCTCGTAATCCTAGACACTTAACTCCTAGCCTTGGTAAAAGTGAGCTTCGGTAAATTCTGCGGAGGAAAACATCCATAAAACGCAAGCCCGAGAGCTTCTGTCGCGAGTCTTTTTTGAATGTGTGAAAATTGGAGACCACCGGCAAAATCTCTGGGGAAGGGTGAAGTATCTGTCAGGAAACGCGCAGGCAGGGCCGGGATGCTTCAGAAACGATAATGCAGGCTCCAGAGTGGGCCAGGTAGGCCCGTGCCGCTTCCCACCAGGAAACAGGGGACCCCTCTTCATCCCTGATAGAACTCCTCGGTGACGATGGTTGGACATCTACCTACCTGGAGGCCTGGGACCCACTTATTCCCTGCACCCCTGCACGGCCACACCGCATTTCATAACCCGAGTCCCGGGACTGGGTCTTCCATTCCCCGGGCTTATGTTCATGGACTGAAAGCTCATCTGGGTCTCCCTGCTTCTCAGCCTGTTCTAAAGATCAACGGGACGTGTTCAATTATTTCCAGTCCTAGGGGAGGAAGGAGGAGATGGTCATCCTGTAAGGCATGAAAACCAAGCCCTGGGACTGACTGAGTAGCATCTAGGGTTTGCGAGGAGGGTTTGTGTTTCGGAGACCTCTGAGACATTCAAAAGCCGGTCAGACAGGAGACGGAGCATCCCGTCCTTGGCAAACGCAAATTCCCTAGGCTACAGCGAACCGACCCATGGCAGAACAAGGATCCCACCTTCTTAGCGTCTCTTCAAGGAGCCGTGTCGACATGTAGCATTTTATAAATAGCTTTCCCCCTCTGTGATTTCTAAAGAGCAGATATTTATTTCTGTAATCAGCTTTATAGTTACATGATTAAACAAAGCATGCTTCAGGGCGGGTCCTGCTGGGAGAAGCATCTCTGCCGTGGTAGTGAACTTGTTTGAGAAAATGGAATTTGCTTTTCTTTAAACACACACACACACTCACACACACACAATGTAATGGTTTGGTTTTCTGGTTGATTGAAAGATCCTTTAAAAAGGGGATTGCAATGTCATTGCTTGGAATTTGCTTTAAATTAATTTCAATACTAGTTGAAAGTATGATCAAAGAAAATCTGGCTTTTCTTCGAGCAGAACAGACCTTTATACCTAATCCGTTTCAATCCACTCCAGCCAATGAAGCCTGGCAGAGAGACAGGCCTGGGGCATCAGCTGGGAACGGAGCCAGGGAGCCCAGAGGATGCAAAGCCAGGGCCTCCTACCTCTATGGCCGGCTCCCGAGTTCGAGTTGCCCGTTAGCCCAGACTCTTAGAATCTCATGGAACCTTCTGCAGTTTCCCAGGGTCCTCCTTGACAACCAGAATGGGAGGGCCACACAAATAGATGTTTTAGACAATGTTCCCACTCGCACAACTTTTGTCCCGGGCAGCAGGTCAGGAACGGACAGGTCTTTCGTTTAAGACTGTCCCGCTCTGGGTCTTGCTGCCCAGCGGACATCAAGCATTCCCCAGACGCCCCTGTGTTAACGTCTTGTGGTGCTATTGGGAGTGGTGGAGTCTTTAGAGACTAGAAGGCAGGAAATTAGGTCACTGGGGACGTGCCCTTGAAGGAAATAGGGGGCCCTGGCCTCTCTCATCTCATTTGTCACCTGGCTGTCATGAGGCTAGCAGCTGTACTCTTCCACATGATCCCCACCATGATGCTGTGCCTCCCCACAGGCCCCAAAGCAATAAGAGGCAGCAACCACGAACTGAAACCTCTGAAACCAACCACAAGCCGAAATAAACCCTTTTTCCTCATGAGTTGCTTATCTCAGGCATTTTGTCACAGTAACAGCAAGCGGATTAGTAGCATCCTCTCCAAGTTCCAGACTGTCACATGACATGATGGATAGTGTGATGGGTCCAGACCCCTGGGTCATTTCTTTACAGCTATAACAAACCAAGAAAATTGGTCTTGCCATGTACGTGTTTATCATCATGTCTTGATACCAAGGCAAGTGCATTTGTTTACCTCCTTAATGGAGTCCCACAAACTGGGTGACCTAATGAGCACGGATGTGTTGTCTCGCGGGTTAGGAGGCTGCAGACCCAGCTGTGGGCAGAGTTGGTTCCTTTGCTAGGTAAGGTCACATGTTCACAGGACCTAGGATGGAGACGTTCTTGGAGTTTTTATTTTGCCCACCTTACTCTGGAAAAGACAAAGCTCTTAAGATGGGTGTAGGGAGGACCCAATAGAGGACAGTGAATACCTTGGTGGAGAAGAATCGCCGACTGCAGCCGCCATCATTAGTCAGCAATGATTGGACTCCTCTTCCGGTGGGGACCACTTATGAAGTCCCCTGGGAAAGTGAGTAGATGTGGCAAGACTGAACTTCAGAGCTGTCTGACTTTGGAAACCCTGGAGAGTTTCATTGTATCAGGGTGGGTGCAAGATGTTTACTCCTGGCTGGGAGCACGAATTATCACGGAAAAAATCCAAACAAACTCTTAAGCGTGGAAAGTCTATAACTTTGCAAATCGTAACATGGAAAATCTTTTTTGAGTTTCAGTTTACAACCCTGCAAGGGTGAGATAATGAACTTTTACTGCTTTAGGCCCTATATTTTATAGTACTTTGTTATAGCAGCAACAAGAAACTAATACGGTGGGCATTGCAAAATCATAGAGGTCAACACGTTGTAGACCTCAACGCAATAGTTAAAAATGAAAAATGAAAAAAAGAAAGAAAAAAATGTAACAATGAGAGAATAATAAAGCGAAAACAAAATTTATCAAATAATTAGAACTGGAGTGAAGGGCAGGAAAGAAATATTAATGATGAGCTATCAACTAAGGAAAAGTAAAGGTGCCCGAGTGTTGGAGGTGGCAGGGTGGGGTTCGGCACCCCTGCACCCTGCTGCTAGAGGGCTGTTTATTTAGATGGAATGGAGACCACCGTTGATTTGTCTGTACTTCTAATGCTGTCTTCAGGCTATCGATTCAAACTCTCTGCTAAGTTCAATTAAAAAGCAAATATCTAGCACCTTCCAAGTCAATTGTCTTGACGTAGAGAGCCCCGTGAGGATGTTTTCAGGGATAATGACATGCAATTCGGTGTCAAAATAAGACAAAACGTACAAGTTAAAAGACGCCTGTGCCTCTCCGTGTCTCTGAAGTCACCTGCGAAGGCATCTTTCCCGCTGGAGACTGACACGTTGAAATCGTCCGTGTTGACTTATTGCTTTCCTGTTTGTTTCTGCAAAGACCTTCCGAGTTGTCATCAAAACCATTATGGAGTTTTATATCCGCCGTCGCCGCTGCTGACAGGTGCCTGATATTAACCAAAATGAGATCCGTGGAAAACATCCCGGAGCTCCGTGCCCTAATTACACCAGGGTAGGAAGGAAAAGGTCTTTTCACCTCTGCCGCCTGCCGAGGTTTACAGACAGCAAACATTTAATCCTAGAGGGGAGGCGTGCACTCTGTAGAGGGCTAATTAAACATGGGATGGGGGCGGCTTAGGAAACAGGTGAGGGAATCCAAGTCTGGTCCTGGGAACAAAGAGACAGAAGCCGCTGATTGACAGGACGGGGACAGGGGGGAAGGGGGCACAGGAACCCAGGGATCTCCCGAGCACAGGGTGTCTGTCTCTCCGTTTTGTCAATGAGCCATGCTGGATCCATATGCGGTGTCCCTGTTGTTTACACAGAGCGGAGACTATTTATTCCTGAGCACCCTGCCTCCTATTTAGGAGCCTGAGAAATGATCAGCGCTTCCCGACTCACCACCCACCCGCCCCTTGGTGGCGGCTCACCCTTCCAGTGCCTCATTAACCAGAATCATTTAATGTAGTCCATCAACCTCGGCGTCCGCTTGGCCAGTGATTTTATTTGGAAGTTCATTATCAGAAAGAAGTTTTAGAAAATGAAAACATTAAAAAGGGTGCGGGTCTGTAGCAGTGAAAGGCCCTCTGTTCCGTCAGGGCTGCAGCAGCTCTTACAGCTAGATGGGCTCTGTCACCGTGGCTCTTCTGTGCAGAGGGCCACCGCCGCGCATTTCGTGTTCTCCCCTGAATGCATGGCGGAAATGGGATTCTGATGTTTGTTTAATTAGAATTCATTTTTCCTCTGCAGTAGAACAAAGGCCTCCCGTTCTCTTCATAACTGAGTTTGTCGTTGATAATTGGATTCAAGAATAAGGGAGACTTCAAGAGAGGCAAAAAGTGTTTTAACAGGTGCAGCACATTATCCAGAGCCCTGTATTTGTTCCTGCCTTTCCTGCAAAGGCTGGTGGCTCTTTGCCTGGGTGTCTGAGACCTGCCCAGAGCAGTGAACCACATCTCAGAATCATTCCGCATCTGGGAATTCCTGGTGGGACGTTCTCTCTCACGGCCCTGCTTGACTGACGGGTTTGCCATGTGCAGTTGGTGGAGGAGCCCGGTGGTGGGATGGTGCAGATCAGTAAACAGAGCTGAGGCTACCTGGAGTTCTAGAGTAGATGCTGCTTTATTATTTGAACAAATAATATATAGCTCCATAGCCGGTGTTTAGAGACCTGCCCAATTTTGGCCAGTATTTGGTCTCCTGATATCTGCTCCTTTTGGAGATTTTTTTTATTCATCCGGACCTGAGTTTTGGCAAACAGATGGACATCCTATTGGACCCTGCACTGCCCTGACTCTTGGAAACGTGGTGCTTGGTCAAGCTTGGTGCTGTCTGTCGTATTACATCCTCTGTTCCAGGCCGAACCTGTGATTCCTGTTCAGTCCCATGTGCCGTATTCTCGCGGCCACTTCTAGTCTCTACTCCCTTGGAATTCTTGGATTCCTTCATGTCTTACCCTCACTGTTTTGCACAGTCCCAAGTATCTCGATATTAGAAGAGTAACTTACAGTCCTAAGTAAATTCAAAGTGTCCTCCCTCATATCCACAAGAGACAACTTGAACAGCACGTATGCAGGCGTAAAAAGAATCCACAGATTACCTAGACAACCTACAGTACTGTTTTTTAATTTATAACTGCTAAAAAATGTTTTTTCAGAAAAAAAAAACAGTAATATTTTAGTAGAAAAACCTGCAAGTACGTTGACAGCCAAGTGATCAAGGGTCAAATATATGCAGTGTTGCGTCTGGTCGACAGTTTGTACCTTGCTGTGGTATGATGACAGAGGAGTCTGTTTCCTCAGCTTCTTCACCAAAAACCTGATGAGAAATTTTAGAGCAATTTACTTGGGGCTCCTGGTATAGAGGTTCAGTCCCTGGTGGGCCGGCTCCATGGCTCTGGCCCAAGGGGAGGCAGAACAAAATGGCGGCAGGGCCTGGAGGAGGAGAGCAGCTCAGGACAGGGCACCAGGGAGCAGAGAGAGCTCTGTCACCAGGGACAGGAGAGAGACCCCAAAGGCACAGCCCAGGGACCCCCTCCTCCAGCCACCCCCCACCTGCTGCAGTCACCACCCAGTGAGTCCATCCAAGTGGATTAATTCTCTAAGTCAATCTACAGCTCTCATCACGTAATCATTTTACCCCTGAACATTCCTGCATTGTCTCACGTATTATTTTTCTGGAAACGCCTCCTGTCTAAACCATAACAACTTCACACATTTACTTCTGTCATCTCTGCAGATGCCCATTTCCGAGTCATAAAAAAGATGTCGGGGGAATCCAAACAGAAGAGTTTTCTACTGACCCCTATTACTCAGATCATCCAAACCCAGGTCTAAGTGCAACTAGGAAAACGTGGGCATTACATTAAATGTCATGTGTTGTCATGAGTGGGGACCACGGGGTAGCAAGTGGATGTTAGGAAAAATCAGTCCAGGTGAAGGATGGGCTTAGTCCACGATGATGGGTCGCCATCAATTCCTTTATTAGCGACCAGTGTAAAATGCAGGGCAGATGCACAGGAAGCATTGCAGGGGCGGGCAGATGTCTACAAAGAGCAGAGAGCAGAGACTTTGAAATTGCAATAGGGCGTAAGGGAGAAAAGTGAGCCCTTCTTACAGACCAAAGCACAGGTTTGTCCAAGAAAGTTCCTGTCAAAGTTCTTCTGTTTTCTCTCTCTTCAGTGAAGGTGCGGTAAAGTTGGCAGAGGAAGAGGGAAGAGCCACGGGATTGTAGGGTCTGAGCTTGAAAAACTGGCCGCTGTCCAAAGACTTAAAAGAATACAGGGAATGCAAGAAATCGTAAGTCTCCGCGAAAGGCTCCAATACTAGCTTTCGTCTGTCCTTGTTTTGTATTTCTCTCTCTGTGCTCGTTAGATTGGATGTATTGGCCATTGCATTGGTCAGCAAGGGCCCTGCACTCAGTGGACCAGAGGAGAGGCCTGGCACTCTCTGGACATGCAGCAAAAGAGATGGACTTACCCAGGGCTTGGGGCGGACTCTTGGTTAGAGTCCTCCGCATGGCCTCAGGCAGCCGCTGAGTTCCTCTGAAGCTCAGTTTTCTCAGCTGCAATAGGAAGATGGAATATTTGCCCAGGGGCTGTGATAAGCAGCCACTCTAACAGATCTCCCACCCACACGCAGTGGGGACCACGTGGATCCACCCGCTGTGGGGTCTGGGTGGGAGTCGCCCGTGAACACTGGGCCATGGTCCTCGGAGACATCTGGACATGGGGGATGTGGAGGTGAACCCAGAGGGTTCCCGGGTGGACTCTGAGGATGTGTGACTTTGCATGTGGTTGATTTGACAAGTGACGTGAGCAGTGGCCGTCACATGTGAGCACCAGCGTGTGGTGTGGAGGATCGGTTTGGCAGCGGGCGCGTGGCGTGGGCAGGGAGCATCTGAGAACGGCAGGGTTGCATTTGAACGCAGCCTGAATGCGCCCCCTGTGCCCTGGACGCGTGGCTTTGCCATGTGGCCCCTGTGATTCAGGGTTTCTCTTTCACCTGTCCCCATTTCTCAGCATGGAGGATGCCGGGCAGCCACCAGGAGGAGACGTGTGTTCCCCAGACAAGGTGGGGCTGCTAGAGCAAAAAGTCTCATCATGGAATTGTGGTTCTTTCCCTTGTAACTTGAGTGGTACCATTTTGCATGTAAAATGTGCTAGAATCTGAACGCTGTGTCAAGTGATGGCTTCAACATTCATACCTGACCAGACAGTCTCTACCCTTAATTATATTCTCAGTCATTTCTTTCAGTTAACTGTGACCTTGACCTCGACCTTCTGTGTTTTTTCCCCCTTTCTGTTCTTCTGTTTATCGATATCAACCAAATATGCTTCCCTGGTAAGGGACAGCCGTGTGAATATTTTGAAGGGTGCCGCCATGGTCAATCTGTATTGGCTCTGGAGCTCAACCTGAGCATGCGTTTGTGGACTCGGTGTGACGTTCAAGGTAGGATCTTTGTTTCTTGGTACCAGAGATGGAACTCAGGGGCACTCAGCCACTGAGCCCTATCCCCAGCCATCTTTTGTATTTCATTTAGAGACAGGGGTCTTAATGTGGTTCTAGAATTTCTGGAGAGCCTTCCAGTGATCCGGAGACTCCTGTAGTTACTGTAGAAATCTGGGCTGTCCACTGTCCACCATTACTGAACCCACCCCCAGTCTGTTCAGGACGAGTCCTTTGGCCTCGGATGGGACATCCACCCCTCCATGGTAAAGCCGAGAGTTGGGGAATGAGGACGTGCAGAGCCGTGGGTAATGCTGGACAGGCCCAAGGGACAATGGAAATCCCGAATGCAGCAACGCAGCAGCCAGTCTTGCTACTGTGACTTTGACGGAGGAAGTAGACATAGTGGAGGTGAATATTGCTCCTACCTACACGAAACCTCTCACAACCTGGACTAGGGGTTCTCAGCGTGGGGCCCCTGGACAGATGCCGTCAGCACCCTCTGCAGATTCTTAGCCGCTTCGAGGCCTGCTGGATCTGCCGGTGGGGTCTAGCATTCATGGTCGCCAAGGGTTCAGAGGCATGGTCCAGTTGGAGATTCACGGCTCCGAGCTAGAGGTCAGCAACCTGCTCTGGGAAGGCCAGATGGGGACTGTGACGGGTTATGAGGCAGGATGCTCTCCAGCCACTGCTCAGCCACACTGTGTCGGCCTGAAAGTGGCCTGAGACAGCACCCCAGCGACTCGTGGGTGGTGTTTCCAGCCAGACTTTTATTTACCAGTAGAAAGCAGCCGGATTTGGTCATGGAGACGGGTTTCTGACCCCTACGCTAAAAGCCTGCTTCCTCATTTCAGACCAACTGGGCTTTCTTTCCATAAGTTTATCTGAGAGGGTGGACGCACGCGTGTATGAAGACTCTCTTAAAATCGCGTATTTTTCTGGTACAGGTTGAAAGACCGAATGTTCGTCATGTGCATTTGTAAGGCGGTTATTTGTAAATAGAAAGAGATGCTTGGGATGAAATTAGTTCAGGGAGATAGACGCTCACTTGAATAAAATGTGATCATTCACTTTAGATGCCGTACCTAATGCCCAAGGAGCAAAACCCTTCCTCACGTTTCACTGTGCATCTTAAAACCTGGCTTGCATACCGCCATGCTTGTGTAACGCTAGGTGGGTTTGCATGGCTCTCTTAAGCACTGGGGAATGCCATATATACTATTGTCCTGGCCGTACGGAGTAAATGCAGTGGCTCATTGGAGACGTCACATTTGTGCATGTGTAATATGCGGTGAATAAAAACTATTTTCCATTTTCACCCACATCTTAAAGTGAATAAGAAACATTTTAAGGCTTATTACTTATTCATAAAGGAAAATTATTTCCTAATCCTCTAGATTGACAGAGCCCAAGATTTTTGTTAAATAAATTTTGAATGTCTTACACCACCCGTATGATTCTTTACTAAAAACAAAGTGGCTATGAATATTTGATGAGATGTAGAGTGAATGAATGGATTAATGAATGAATTTATCATAAAAGCAATGTCTCAATTTAGGAGAAACTCTTTGAAATGTCCTTAAACAGACAAGCTCTATTCAGTTGCTTCAAAATGTGGATAAAAATCGCACCATTGATATAGCGGGAAAAAGTTTATACTGTATATAGAGAGATATGGTATAATTTCCTTGGTTGATGGATCCACTTTATAAGTTTTTTCTACAAAATGACTATAAAAGCACGTTTGATTCTAGAAAAACTTTTATAGGCATTAAACCCTCTAAAGGAAATTAGCTCCAATCCCATTGCCCCCTAATTTGAAAAT
The DNA here is from genome assembly GCF_048772815.1 of Callospermophilus lateralis. Taxonomy (NCBI): domain Eukaryota; kingdom Metazoa; phylum Chordata; class Mammalia; order Rodentia; family Sciuridae; genus Callospermophilus; species Callospermophilus lateralis. The sequence goes on along the minus strand of NC_135326.1, from coordinate 8,598,130 downwards.
GGTTCTTCTTGAATCATTCTTAATTACATTCTTGTCATAGTCTCTGAATTTGGCTCTGTTGGGCTTTTGTAAGAATGCATGCTGTTTATTTCTGTCTTTCGATATAGTTTGCATTTTAAAGGTATTTTGGAAATGGTGTAATCCATAGAGAACTAGTCCAGCTTTTAGCCATTCAGTTACAACAGAGTCTGGTAGCCTCCTGAGGGCTTGGCATGGTATTAGTCCAGGCGAGGAAGACAAATATGGCGTCCCCCAGGCAACAACAGCCTTGCCCAGGTGGTGAATTATTAAAATCTGCAAAGGACTCTTGCACGTTTTTTGTGCAAACCCAATTTAGTACAACCCACAAGGAGAAGGGTTTGGCTGTTTCTTACAATCTAAAACATTGATTATTTGATAGTGAGCCTTGCCCCAGCTAGTCTGATTTGGAGGGTTTCTCCTGTAGACACACATGCACTTGAGTCATATGGGCAAGCTCAGTTTGGTTCACAATGGCCCTGTTAATAGCCAGGGATTGCAAACAGCCTGCATCTTTCCCAGCGGAGGAAGGATTCAATAAAATACTGTACGCCCAATGGTGGGAAGGCTGCTGTGTTGTAACGAGAAGGAGAATTTTTAAGAAGCAATGCAAAGTGAAAGATACAGATGGTGAGCTGGATTCTGGGTTAAGAATGTCAAGGAGAGAATGGTACAGTCACCTCATGGGACAGACCGAGCCTGTAAGGTCCTGCATAGTAGCCAAGTCCTGGCCAGGTTTGGTCCACCACAACCTGTGGCCAGTAGACACACACACACACACACACACACACATACACACACACACACTAAATAAATAAATAAAATTAAGAAAATAAAAAACATATCTTTCTTTGCTTGACCTTGGACCCGACCCAAATCTATGCAGAACAACTAGGGGTATCAGTGTCCTTAAAATGCCCATTTAAACAAGTGATATTTTAATACCTGACTCTTCTAAACACCATTATGTTTACATTATGATTTTTCTTTTGATACGTAAGGATCTAAGAAGTGTGTGTTTTTTTTCAACGTTGAAATCTAAGGGATCAGTTAAACTTTTCCTGCGATGTTTTCCTTCTTGATTTTTGTATCAGTTAGAAAATTGCCGATCCTTTTTAGTTTGTTGAGACAAATTTGTGTGACCAAGCTTTCGAAAGTCTCTCTGGAACGCTTGATGAGCGCACGCTCTCTGATGGATGGTTCTGTTATGTTTATCACATAGAACGTCTTGATGGGCCTCATAAAATATTTTGTGAGCCTATTATTTTTGGTCTCTGTGCCAATCATAGAGCATTCTGTCAATTTGGAAGGAGTGAGCTCTCCAGGATGTTGGTGGATCTGTTCATTTCTACTCTTGCTCAGTCCAAGTTTCATTCGTTCATTGATGAGGCTGATTTCAACACTCACTGATTTCACATTGTTTTAGCTCCTGAGAACTTGCCGGATTCTGCAGCAGGGATGACTTTTATCCCAAGAACAACCTCTTGTGCTACTGTTTATGAGTTTCTATTATTTAATTAGATTATCTAGGATAGATCTGGTCTTGCTTGATGGACTGACTGTTGCATTCTGTTTTGTCCTCTGTTACTGAGTTACCAAATTGAGTCAGAAGCTATCAAATGGAGTTTTATTCATTTGTTTATTTGGAAAGTCCTAGAAATGCCAACATTTAAATTGCATAGACATTTAAAGTGAAGGAATAACCCGGCTCTTCTTCAGAGCACTAGAAAGATCACACAGTGTGGATCGACAGATGATGAGGGGCTGACGTTGTGATGGATGAGCTGAGTAACGTGCCGCAGAGACGGACCGCGAAGCCGAGGGCTCTGTAGTGGTGACACCCGTTGGTGAAAGGTGCCTGTGCCAAGGTTTATAGCAGCACAATTCACAAGAGCCAAGTCACGAACCAGCCGAGGCACGCTCCGTTGGAACCATGTGTGTGAAGATATGTGTGGGTAGGTGTGTGTTCCCGTGTGCATCGCTGTTAATTAGAAGCTGCATGTCTGTCAGTTCAAAGGCGTTTCTGACCCAAAGAATATGACGCACTTAATGGAAACGGTATATACTGTGGGTAGATGGGCTTTTTATCTTCCTCGCGGCTTTAATAGCTTCCTAACATGCAAAAAGTCTAGATCCAACTTGAAAACTCCTGCAGCCTAGTACAGTGTGGTGTAGACGGATCAATTCCTGCAAAACTGAGCAGGCTTGCTCAGGGCCTGCGATTGGCATCCCAGATCACTCTAACCAGCAGAATTGGGGCTGTATGTGCGATGGCAGAGTGCCTACAGTCCAGCAGTGACCGCTACACGTAAGGGTGGCATTCAGGTGGCATGTCATTTATGCACCTAATCTGCTCCCGTGCCATTAGTTCGTCAGTGAGGAGAGACTGAAATTGAAATTGATGCTCACTCGCGGTCACCGCTCAGGGCCAGTCTGTTGGCAAAGTTTCTATGATTTAATTAGCAGCGTGAGTTCACTCATTCCTAAATACCATATTACGCTCACTTCTGTGACTCAGGAAGGAAAGAATGCCGTTGTGAATATCCAAGGTTGGTACCGAGAAGGTGAAGTCGACATTTCTGCCCGAGTTTCGCCCTGAGCTGGGGCTGACCAGATGCAGTCCTTTGATTTCTGAAGTGGGTTCTGAAGGATGAGTGCAGAGAGCATTCTGGAAGGGCTTTCTTGGCCTTTCTGGGAAGGTTTCCAGGTCCCTGAGCGGCAGACTGATGCAGCTGTCTGCACAACGTGGGGTGCCCGGAACGCAAGCCCAGAGGCGCCCAATTGACCCAAGATGGCGCAGACGAGGAAGGCCACTGGGGAAAGTCACAGTGGAGCACCACGGTGACATTGAAAACCAAAACAAGATGAGTTATAACCAACCCTAGTAAAAAGTTCAGTAAATCATTTTAAAAATGTAAAATATAACTTTATATATCATGCCATATCATATGTCCTTCAGCACATTTTTTTTCACTTCTTACAAAGGTACTGATACTCTTTACTAGGAAAAAAAAAACCCAATAAAATGTTTATTGTGATGGAGATTTAAAATCTATCATAAAAATTAATGAGGGCCACAAGCCAGCTGCTCATCCATTTATCCTCTGAATAATTATGATGTCATTTACGGTCTCCTCTGGATTGATTCTGTTTTTGCTTACTTAATTAACGGCTCTCAGAATCCATCCCCCCTCCCCAGATACCTGATGCGTATTTCTACCAAGTGGGCATGATGGTGGGTGGCATAGGAAGCAGCCGTCTGCATTTTGGAACACAGCACCCCCACCTGGTTCTATTTAAATTACGTACCGGGCTCATTGGAGAAGTGGAAGTCCCTCTTCTCTCTTCCAAGCTGACGTTAACCAGGTCACGGGTGACTTTCGGGGCAGTGAGACCCCTGGGTGTCTTTCCATGAATCCTTGGTCAAGTTCAGCAGGAATGTGCCTGATAACTAAAGACAAGTCAGTGGGCACTTTGGAATAGCCTTTCTCAAGAAGCCAGGAGAATCTCCACCAGTCCAGCTCCATCCTCTCTGCAACACAATACGGAAATCTCCAGGGAGACGTAAATGCAAAAGGTACGGGGCAGGCGACCGCATCACAGTTGTGCTGATTTCCTTCAAAAGGTAGAGAAGGGACATGCCTCTAGAAATAGGTTGATTTTAATAACTATGATACCAGTAGATATTGAATAAAAGCAAGCCCTGTGCTAGCTACTTTATGGATACGTAAATGTATAGCAATATATTAGGTAACCCTTGTACCAAAGGGGGTGGTAGGGTAGAAGCATTCTCTCCCTATTTCTAACCAAAAATAGAGCATGATCCCATATTTCAAATACAGACCCTCCAGAGATGAGCAAAGTACACCAGTAATTCTGCGGTTTTCCAACTCCAAGGATAATTTCCGTGGGTGGGTGTGAAAATAGGGAAGCATCCGTTATTACCTTTCCAACCACAGGAATTCCAGTAGATTACTTAATTAATTTATGGTGTAATAAAGTACAGAGGGCGCACAGGAATTCACAAAGCATTGGAGATCTTCGGCCACTGGGTGTCATGATTTTCCCCTGGAATGGTTAACCCTTCGACAATAAAAGGTCCTGCATTAGGGGAACAGAACTATTCACTGTTACAAGGATTAGCACAGTAACAGAATTTTAAAAAAATATATGCCATGGTTCATTTCCAGATTAGCATGCTTCATTAAATACCTGTTGTTTGTATTGTTTTCTGCCTGAAATTGGTAAACAGGCATTAAAACGTTAAATATTTAAATATCGAAGAAATGTATAATTGTATTGTCCTACTTAGGTTATTATGGTTTGGATACGTGATGTCCCCCAAAAGCTCATGTGTGAAACCAGGCAAGAACATTCAGAGGTAGGATGATTACATTATGAGATGTGACCTAGTCAACGGGTTGATGATGTACTGATATAGAATAACTGGGTGGTGACTGTAGGCAGGTGGGTGGGGCTGGAGGAGGGGGTCCCTGGGCTGTGCCTTGGGGGTCTCTGTCCTGTCCCTGGTGAGCAGAGCTCTCTCTGCTCCCTGGTGCCCTGTCCTGAGCTGCTCTCCTCCTCCAGGCCCTGCCGCCATTTTGTTCTGCCTCCCCTTGGGCCAGAGCCATGGAGTCAACCATCTCCAGACTGAGGCCTCTGAATCTCTGATCATCAAATAAACTTTTCCTCCTCTAGTTGTTCTTGTCAAGTCTTTAGGTCACAGCAACAACAACAACAACAACAACAACAAAACCTGGCTGAAACACAAGTTTTATTACATCAGAGTCAGATTTGAGGAATTTGCCTACGACACGTTTGCATGTTTTGGGGTACATTTCTTGTGGAACTCTGTTGTGCACAAGGTCCGTAGTCCAGAAGTCAGCCTTAGATGGAGTTAGTGCATCTTCCTACAGTTGCTTTTCACCTTCTGGGCACACATGTGACGTCAGATGTATCACCAAACTCCATTTATCAGAACCAGACCCCTCCGCTGCTTCTCTGTAACTGTGGGGCGCTCTGCCAAGTCTGTTGAAGGGGAGTGTTTGTGATAATTAAAAGCAGTTGTGCTTCTTCTGTAGTCAAAGTGCTACTGAACTTGGAGCAAAGGCCTATAAAGATAGAAGGAGAAGACCTAGCCAGGCCTCCAAGAACCACATGAGAACTTCCTTCCTAGTTCTCTTCTTGATATTCATGCTGCACACCTGTTGATACCTGCATCGTAACGATGAATCTGAGCAAGTGGCTACCCCTTCACAGCTCCGCGTATAGACTCTGTGCTTGCCCGTGTTTGAGGTACGAGTTGGAAAAAGATGAAATCGCGTCGTGGGACCATTTTATTTTGGTGGTTTTTGCTTGAAACCAAGTGTAGAACATATGCAAGTTATATTTTGGTGCATAGCACTAAATCTTTGTATCTTTAAGTGACTAATTCTGTGCATACAAATTGTCGTGGGCCTCTTCACTAGTCACAATAGCATCTTGTGCTTTTTAAAGGAAGGGATTGATGGCGTCATTGATCTTCACTTGACGTTTCCTGGGAAAGGTACAGAAGGAGGAGTTGGTACCGATGTGCAATGGCAGAAAGCCTGCAGGCATTGGAATCAAGGATTTTCCACAGGGGAAAGGCCTCATTATATTTCAAACCTATGAGCAATGCATTTGTAAAGAATATAGCAGAAGGAGAGGGAGAGCAGTGTCAGCATCTCAAGATGTGATCTGTGGTCAGCGTTGCTTTAACAAGATGGAAACAAATGCAAATAGAAGAGTCCTTCAGCAAACGCTTTTGAGGATCTTCCGTCCGACCCTGTCCTTACGGGGCCTGCAAGCTAGTGTGTATGTGTGGGGGGGAATGAGACGTGGGTCTGTTCATAGCAAAAGCCTGTCCTTAGAAATGTGGCCCCGTCTATGGGGAAACCTGCTGTCCCTCTTGGTGCTGTTCAGAAAGGTCCCCGCGCTGAGGTTTGGCAGCCAGGCCAGGGCCTTGGGGCTTGGGTGACAACCAGGTGCACGGAATTGAAGGTGGCTGGCGTGGCTGAGAACCGAGAGAGTATGACGGTGACAACCAGGTGCACTGAATTGAAGGTGGCTGGCGTGGCTGAGAACGAGAGAGTATGACGGGGGCTAGAATTCCGAGGATGACACCAAGGGTCCAGGTGCTGCTAGGCAGAGACGGCGCCAGACGAGTCTGGGGAGCCTGACTGATGCCGATGGTGGTCGGTGGGTGAATGTCACAGATACCACGGGCCGTGGCCAGCACCGTCACCGTCCCTACGGGGGGTCGCCCACCCCCACTGTTCTCCAGGGGCTCCAGCTGGGGACAGCTGGGCCGCTGTCAACCAGAAGAAAGCCACCTGGTCCGGGTGGGCACAGGCTGAGGGTCCTTCAGGTTCAGGGAAGGAGGAGGAGGGTCGCCGGATCCGGGACGTCAGGAAGGCAGCGGGTCCCAGGGTAAGCCGAGTGTCGCTGGTACATCAGAGGGAACAGAGTGACCGTTTCAGGATGGCGGTCACCGGGCCCCTCAGCCGGAGCCGTGGTGCGGAATTGCCAGGTGGAAGACAAATGGGCTCTGTGAGGAGCGAGCTGGAGCGGGAGGGCAGAGAGCCAGGCAGGAGTCACGCCAGGAGCCGGTGAAGGGCAGCTGCAGAGGGCGGGGAAAGAAGAGTTTCCCGCTTTACTGTCCTCTTTCTCTATGATTTCTTCTTCCTTCCCTTGGTTTTCCTCCTCCTTCTCCCCCTCCCTTCCTCCCTCCCTCCCTTCCTTCCCTTCTCTTCCTTCTTCCCTCCATCTCTTTCCCCATCATCTTCTCCTCTACCACCACCATCTCCTCCTCCTTCTCCTCCTCCTCCTCCTCCTCTTCCTCC